>NC_056732.1:1469606599-1469814099 GCF_019279795.1 Protopterus annectens | reverse complement strand
TGGAATCCTGTGTAACCATACTAAGCTTAGATTGACTAGCTGAGTATGAAGATAAAAACAAATTGCCATTTTGCTATTTGCAAGTACAAGCTTAAGCCCTCATATAATAACAGGAACTAACAATATAACATAGTAGGAAAAGTGGCGAACATTGATAATGATCAGGATGCAGATTTGTTCACTTACATTAATATGCTTTATTTTTTATTCTATGAATGCACAATCAACAAAATGAGAGGACTAATTACAATGAACTATGAAGTCTAGGAAGGAGCTTATACTGATGTCCATGTGTTACTGTTATGGTCATTATTGAAATGCTCTGCTTTTATTTAGGCCATAAAATGTGCTAAGGACAGAATAACTGGAGTCTTAGCCAAGAGGTTTAGTGCTGCTTATGCCAAGTCTGTTCACATTGTTAGTAATACAACAGGTAGAATACTTGCTTTGGATGCAGAAGGCTGTGGATTCTACTCCCACAGTATGTAGATGGATTGCTGATACTGTACTATGTTGTACTTTAAAGCAGGTGGATGCTGCAGCCATGAAAATGTCCTCCTTTGGATGAGATACCTAGTAACTATGAACCTGTTATCAGTTTGATGTACATTCCTTGTTGCAATATTACTAGCTTATCATTTTTTGAGGTAACATAGACAATTTATTCCTCGAGGGTAACAGGCACTTTATTTGTAGATGAAACAATGAAATATAAAGTTATTTGCTAGCAGTAACCTCTTCATTAATTACAGATCTCTTTAATGTGGAATTATTTAGATGACTTTTACTTCTGCAGAGATTGTGCATATTTATTGATACTGGTGGAGTGTAGAAGTTTGAGTAGACTTTTATGATGGAAATGTTCTGAACTGGGCAGTTTTGTCATTGGTTCATACATTTTGTTTAATTGCTTACTGGAAAAATGTTCAAAACACGCACTAAAAAAGTGTGCTGTATTATACAGGTGAATCAAATAATACATGTATGTTTACATGGTCCTAAATATTTGTGCAAGGGGCCTATGATTTGAAAACAGCCCAAAGGTAAACTTTATTCGCTACTGGCCAGATTCATTTTTTTGAATTTGAGTGTCAATGCTGTTTCAATAAATGTGAGTTTCAAGGGCAGAGAAGTTTTAATGCTAAGTATGTTTTCATTGTGGAACTGTATTGCTTTATTTAGCAGATGTCTGACAGTGTTTGTGCTATAAAAATTAAAATAAAAGTTTTAAATGAAATCCAAATAATCATTGTAGAAGTAAAGCATAAAGCAGTGTGCACATTACAGTGTTTATGGTAAATGGGGAGAAACAGCCAAGTAATGGGACACTGCAGGGGGGAGATATGTGTATGGGGGCCACATCTGACCATGATTTGTGGGGTGAGGGGTGGCAAACTCAAAGACAGCCCCGAGCGGCACAAACTCTAGCTACGCCACAGGTAGGTGTGTGCATGTGTGTGTGTGTTTAAGTGTTTAAGAGTTTAAGAGGTGTGTGTGTGTGTGTGTGTGTGTGTGTGTGTGTGTGTGTGTGTGTGTGTGTGTGTGTGTGTGTGTGTGTGTGTGTGCATGTGTGTGTGAGAAATAGGTAGGGGTGTGTAGCTGTAAGAAGTAGGTAGGTAGGAGTGTGTATGTTAGTATGTAAGAAGTAGGTAGGTAAAGGTGTGTGTGTGTGTGTATGTGTGTGTGTGTGTGTGTGTGTGTGTGTGTGTGTGTGTGTGTGTGTGTGTGTGTGTGTGTGTGTTTAAAGGCAGCCAGTTGGAAAATTGCTGGAAAATTTACTCGTTTTTTTTTTTTTGATGACGGTGTGAGAATAGTGAAATATGTAACTCATGACATTGGCAGCACATACAATGAGATGGATGTGGGGTGGGCTACTTGGGAAAACAGTATGGGAGACAAGATAGAGTCTTATGCAGCCGCTTTAGTCAGGGTGGCAGTTGCAGAAGTGGCATCACATATCTAATTACAAAAACTCTTGTCAGTTAAAAAAAAATGTCTCTGAACCAGACTTGATATGAAATAAGTGAGAGAAACAAAACCGAGAGATTGAACAGGTCAGAGCCTTTGGTTAGGTTGATGAACACTGATTAGGTAAAGTTGTCTTTATCGATTTTGAGAAAGATGTTGTTAGATATTATTAAAGCGTATATAAAACATGGTTATTGTGGTTCTGAAAGACCAGGATTTTTTAATTTATTCACTTAGTTGAGTGCAAACCAGCTTTTCAAAATCTTTCCATTGAATGAATAATACGCATATGTCCTGAAATCAATTGATGAGCTTCCTTTAACAGTTTTGATAATATGTTACCTATGTGTTTCCATGATGCTGGAACAATGTTTTTGGTTAGGCATAAATAGAAAAGGCACTGGAGAAGCCTAAAAATGTGATCTTTACAAATTATAATAATTATGGGTATATGCCATTTACACCTGTAACGCAATGGCTGTTGTTTGTTCTGGAAGATTTACTATTATTTTTTTCTTCACAATCTTGAAATATATAGAAGGAAAGAAGAGTTGCAAAGTAGTGACTGTAGAAACTGATCATCAAGGTTATTATTTGTTTTAGGGGTGTGTATGCGTGTATGCAAGAATTAGGTAGGTAAAAGTAGGTGTGTGTGTGTGTGTGTGTGTGTGTGTGTGTGTGTGTGTGTGTGTGTGTGTGTGTGTGTGTGTGTGTGTGTAAGATGGAGGTAGGGTGTGTGTGTGTGTGTGTGTGTGTGTGTGTGTGTGTGTGTGTGTGTGTGTGTAAGAGGGAGGTAGGGGTGTGTGTGCATGTGTGTGTGTGTGTGTGTGTGTGTGTGTGAGTGTGTGTGTGTGTGTGTGTGTGTTTAAGAGGGAGAGAGGGTGCTTGTGTGTGTGTGTGTGTGTGTGTGTGTGTGTGTGTGTGTGTGTGTGTGTGTGTCTTTGTAAGAGGGAGGTGGGGGTGTAGAGGGGGTTACCTCGCAATTATCCAGATTTTTGCCTCATATTTCTGGTTTGTTTCTCATAAAATTGTGTTTTTTTTTTTTTTTTGGCAAATCACAGAGGACCGAAGTGAGAAAATAATGGCAGACATTTGAGTTTTAGACTTCATATCCTTAGAAAATGCATACTAATGCAAACCATGTTGTTCTACCCATTTTCTAAGCAGGTAGGGGGATGTATGTGTGTGTGTAGTCATACCTATCAACTGTGCAGATTTTTCACAGAATGTCCAGATTTTTGCCTTATATGTTTGGTCTGTTACTCATAATTTTTTTTGACAAATCACTGGGGTGAGCTAAGGATTAAAGTCACTAAGTAATACACATATATTTGAGTTTTAGACTTCATATCCTTTAGAAAATACATTCTAACACAAATCCTGTTATACTAGCAACTTTCTAAATGTGTCTCTAGTTTTAGGCCTTTGTCCCCAGCATTATAACAGGCTTCTGAAATCCTGAAATATCAAATTTCAGAATTAACTGATCATAAAGCCGAAAACTTACAATCCCGAAACCCCGGAGGCACGAATTTTAAAATCGCGAATACACCAACCATACAGCACACACATACACATACACACACCTTCCCCAACACACAAACACACAAACCTACACTACATACAAGCAGGGGGGCAAGCCCCCCTGCACCCCCTACTTAAATATACTAACTCCAAGGTCACACTACACAGACACACACGAAAACACCACCACACACCTACATTCCCCTCGCACACACACATCACACTTACAACACACACTGACACACACTAAAGCCCCTAACCAACAGAATTACACATAGATACTTACCTGAACTTCCACCTATCTATTCACAAACCACAACACCAGATGTGCTACTTCCACATCTCCGAACTTCGGGATTTTGAAATTCGTGCTTCTGGTGTTTCGGTATTTAGAACTTTCGGCTATATAGTCTTGGGATTCTGAAATTCGATATTTCAGAATTTCGGGATCATATAGTGTTTATATATATATATATATATATATATATATATATATATATATATATGGGTCTACTGTATATATTCGTAAACTCACTTCTTCGAATATAAACAGTAGACCTGCGGTTACACAAAAGTGAACTTCCACAAACATCGGTTCAACGAACCGATAAAGAACACAGTAACATTGTTGCACCCCCCACACCCCCCTATTTAAATATATCAACTTCAAGATCGCACTACAGTGGGGAAACACATAAATTCTCTTTCCCCACTGTAATGTGCTTTGGCACCTGTGTTCTTTAACGGTTCGTTGAACTGTTCTTCGCGGAAGTGCACTTTCGATTAAGTGCCCTTTCACATAACCGAGAGTCCACTGTTCGTTTTCGAACAAGTGAATTTTCAGACTTTTTCAGTAGACCCATATATATATATATATATATATATATATATATATATATATATATATATATATATATATATGTACACACACACACACATGAGAGATAGCATACCCCTCAGCTGTCCAGGTTTTTGCAGAATGTCCATATTTTTCCCCATATTCCTCCTAAAAAGGATTGAAGTTCCTAAATAATAACAGGCATTTGAATAGCCTTTAGAAAATGCATACTAACACAAATCCTGTTATTCTAGCAATTTTTTAAGTTCATGAGTGCAATATTTATAATCCGTCCCTATTTATTTTAGGCTTTGGCTTGATTTCTTGCACTAAGAGGTTGAGGTGTGTGTGTGAGAGAGAGTGAAATGCTCTATTTAGATTTAGCAGGTATAATTTATTTTCAAGTGCATTTTCAAGGAATTGTAAGCTTCAAGGAAGAAAAGTTTACTGCTGCTCATGCTAAGTCTGCTTAAAATGTGCAACTCTTTTGTTTAGCAAATGGTATCACTATTGTGGTAAAGAACTTTAAAGCACTGTTACTAGCAGAGCAGGTAGCATACTTACATCTTGATGTAGAGGGATGTAGGTTCTACCCCTACAGCATATAGGTTTGTATTTTAAGGGGGGGGGGTGCTGCAGTCCTGAGTATGTCCTCCTTTGAATGAGATGCCTAGTAACTATGAACTTGTTTTTCAGTTTGCCACCCATTCCCTATTGCAATATACCAGCGTAGTATTTTTTTTTATGTAGCATAGGCAAATTATTCTTTAAGGGCAGCAGGCACTGAATTTGTAGATGAAACACTGAAATATAAAGTTGTTTTCTACCAACAACCTCTTCATTAGTTTCAGATATTTTTAATGTGGAATTATTCATATGGCATTTAATTCTGCAGAGATTGTGCATATTGACTGATATTGGTGGATTGTAATGACAGAACTTTGAGTGGCCTTTTTATGGTTGAAATGCTCTGAATTGGGCAGTTTGTCATTACTGGTTTATATATTTTGTTTCATTTCTTACTGGGAAAATGTTCAAAACTATAAAACACATTCTAACAAGTGGTGCTGGATTATGCAAGGGTTATAATTCAGTTATTATATATTATAATTAATACAATCAGGAAGGTGAATCAAAGCACTTTTGGATGGTTCTAAAAATGTGTGCAAGGGATCTATGATTTGAAAACAGCCCAAAGGTAAACTTAAACTACCACTGGCCAGATGCATTTTCTTTGAATGTGGGTTTCAATACTGTTTAAGTGAATGTGAGTTTCAAAGGTAGAGAAGTTGTAATGATAAGTCTGTATTCATTGTAAGGCTACTGCTTTGTTTAGGTTTAGCAAATGTTTATCAGTGTTTGTGTTATAAAATTTGAAATAAAAGTTGTAAATTAAATCCTAATATCTAATCATTGTAGAAGTAAAGCATAAAACAGTATGCACACAGAGTTTTGAACAGTGTTTATGGCAAGTGGGGAGAAATAGCCAAGTAATGGTACACTGGAATGGCTGCATGGGGGGGAGGGTATGTGGGGCTCTGGGATTCCACCCCCCTGCAAAAAATCTCGTGGGCTCCCCCACTCATCTCCACCCAGCTGCTTCACTCTGCATTTACTGAGAACATAGCATGTCTGACAATTGCCACCCACAGGCCTTATACTACTGAAGGTGAAGCTAAATTAATACTTTATCATATTTTACTCTAGAACTGTAAAATTTCCCTGGAATGGCAATAAAAGCACATAACAATAAAATTAAATGCTGTGACTCATGTCAACTATTTAGAGTTCAAAGACCTTGTATTTGTATCCATAAACATTTTACCTCACTGATTGCTTTTCCTGGTTCACAGGTTCATATGGTCATATATGTGTACTACACTAATGGCCCTGGAGCCTTTACAAACCTAGCCCATAGAAGTGCCCTGGCATCATGCCATCTGCCATTAGTTCCCATTGCCTCTATCAAGCAGAGCCACTGGAGTGATCTCCCGGGTGAAATTTTAATTTCCCATCCAATCATCAAGATTTCTCTTGAAGAGGGCCAGTGAGGTGCTCTGCTTGACATGTATGGGAAGTCTATTCCAGAGCATGGGCAGTCTCTGGTTTATGAACCTGTCCCTCCAGCATGTTCTGTTGATTGTGGTAATGAGGTTGAGGTCTCTGGTGCAGAGGGACTGGGATTTCTTTAGATGTAGCATTTCTAACAGAGCTGGATCAGACATGGCTTTGTAAGTCAAGCAGAGATCGCCTCTTGGTAGACGATATGAGACAGAATAGCTGGAGTTTTTTGAGTCTGTCCATGTAGGACATGTGTTTAACGCCTAGGATACTCTTTGTCAGGTACTTTTGTGGCCTTTCCAGATGTTGCATGTGTCTAGTGAGGTACATGCCAAATGGGGCATTATACGCGATGATTGGCCTAATGAGGGAAGAGTAAAGAGAGATGATGACCTCTTTCTTCCTGGATGCAAAACCCTTGGTAATGAGATGTGCCACACAGAAGGATTTCCTGACCATAGTGGCAATGTGGTGGTCAAAGGAGAGGTTGCTGTCAACCTGTGTCCCCAGATCTCTTATAACACCTTCAGTGTTCAGTAGGCTCTAATCAATGTGGTAATTAGTGGGAACTGAGTTTTTCCCAAAGGGGATGACGACGCATTTTTTGGCATTAAGCTTAAGGCCATGGTTTCAACACCAGTCATTGGTCTCAGTGAGGCCTTTCTCTAGGATGTCTACATCATTTGTGGAGTTGATAATGACTCCCAGCTTGCAGTTGTCTGTGAACTTGGTCAGCCAGAGTCCCTCCATGTTGGCCTGGACATCCGAGAAGTAGATGCAAAACAGGAGAGGACCCAGGACCAATCCCTGTGGGACATCACTCATGACTGGTTGGCAATCTGACTTGGAGTCCGCTGCTTTCACACCATGGGTTCTATCTGTGAGCCAATTTGCAACCCACCTAGTGATATAGGGGTTGATGCCTAGTTTGGTGAGTTTATCAATAATTCCTGAGTGGGGAATGGTATCAAAGGCCTTGGCCAGATCAAGGTAGGCTGTATGAACTGCCTTGTGCTCATCCACAGCTCTGGTGACTGACTCAAAGAAGTCAACCAGGTTGAGCAGGCATGATCTACCTTTCATAAAACTAAGTTGAGTGGGATCTAGAGTTTGGAGATTTCCTATATCCTTGTTAATTAGGTCTATGATGATGCACTTCATAGCCTTACATATCAGACTCATCAGGCTAATGGGGCGATAGTTCCCAGGGTCTGTAGTCGCTCCCCCTTTATGGAGAGGGATGACTGTAGTAGTGCACCATTCTGTAGGGACAAAGCCTGAGGTGAGTCTGTGATTGAACAGGGCACACAGATATGTTGCCAGTTCACTTTGTAGTTCATGTAGAACATATCCAGGGATATTGTCAGGTCCCATGGAAGCTGTATTCATGGCCTTGGACAGTGCAGTTTTAACCTGTGCTGCAGTAATGCTGGGTGCCTGGCATTCCTCCGGGATTGTGATAGGTCCTTTAAGGGGAGAGAGAGGGGTAAAGTTGTCACTGAATCTGTCAGCCAGTATGTTGGCAATATCTGTTAGCTCAGTACAGGAGGTACTATTGTGCAATAACTTAGAGCAAACCTAGGTATTGCCGTGGAGATTCTAGATATAACTATGGAAGGCTTTGTGGTTGTTTTTAGTGTCTGCCACAATTCTGCCTTCATAGCTGACTTTAGAGGTTTTGATGCAGGATCTCAACTTTTTGTTGAGGCTAATAAGGGAGTTTTTCCAGTCTTGGGACTTCACCTTTTTCTGCAACAGTTTCATCCTTCTGTTGTAGAGCTTATTAATGGCAGGTGACCACCAGAATGGCTTCCTTTTTTGGAGGAGAGTGTCTTGGTTCTGTTGGGTATAGCTAGTTCCATGCATTTATGTACGTGTTCGTACAGTGCATTGGTGCATGATTCGGCAGTAATGCATTTATTTTCCATTGACATGGGTGCCATGCAGTTAGCCACCTCTGTTTTTAGAAGCCCAAAGTCAGCTTTGGAGAAGTTTTTCATGGTGGTTACTTTTGTGGGGGGTGTGAGTGAGATGTGGATTTCCATGGTGATTAATTTGTGTTCGGATCTAACCAGGGAGGAATTGACTATTGGTGTAGAGCAATGGTTGCCCATGTTAGTAATAACCAGGTCAAGGATGTTGCTTCCTCTAGTGGGGGTAAGAATGAGATGATCCAGGGCATTGGAACTGATGAATTCCAGGAAGCATTGGGCCAGTGTATTGATGCATGAGTAGTTTTCCCTGTTGATGGAGGGGTAGTTGAAGTCACCTAGTATGAGAGTTTTGGGTTGGACCCTAATAGTTCCAAGGTGCTTAGAAACATGGCATGAGAGTCCTGGGACATGGGTGGGGACCTATAGCAGGCTACAACCTGAATCACTGCCTTACCCAATGTTAGTTGTACCTGAAGTATCTCAGATGCATTATGCTGGGCTACTAGTCTGGAGGTCTGCATATCCTTTATGAATATGGAGACACCACTGCCTTTGGAGCTTCTTTTCATGTTCTTGGGCTAAAAGGTGTGGAATGAGTTATAGCCTGGTAGCACAGGGGTACTTTCTGCTGCTTTAAACCAGATCTCCATTACAGAAAAATGTCGATGTTCTCCATTTTGAGGAGTGCTTTGAGCAAGTGCATCTTGAGATTTAGACTTCTAGCATTGAGCAGCATGACTCTCAGATTGCATTTATTTATAGCTGTTGTGGTAATTTGTTTTTTGGAACATCACCTAAAAAAGGCACTATAGTGGTGCCAATAGCCTTAGCCAGTATTCGTAAAAACAGGGGCGACAGATGCAGGCCATCTCTGGCAAAGCATCAAGGTCTGTCAATCATGTCATTCCAAGCAGACAGATACTGCACCCCCTTAGAATGACACCAGAAACTTAGCCAATTGTTGAAGTCAATCATTTTCTGCTTGTACTGCAGTATCATTCTGGGTAACGGTACGATGCTTGTCAGGACTAGGGTCATACCTGCCTAGGCCATATAATTCAAGAGCTCCTCCATGTCTCTTTTCATGTAGTCCAGCGAGGTGCTTCTCAGGTGATTCACACCCACATGGACAGTGACAGAGTCATATTTGTACTTGTTGTGGAGTGACATGAGTGTGTGTGTTATGTGTTGGATTCTGGCACCTGATAGACAGCTGGCTGTTACCTGCTCCTTATTCAACCTAATGAGTGGGACATCAGTGTGCCTCACTATCAAGTCACCTATGATTAGTGTATTGGGAAAGCTGTTTTGCTTTAGGGGCTTAGGTTGAGGGGCACAATGTGTAGGGGAGCTATGTGTCTTGTGGTTTGCGCTGTGTTGTGGTGGTCGAGTGCATTTCTGCCTTGGAGGTCTCTGCTGTTTGGGTAGATTTCTATTGAGAGTCTCCACAAAGGTGGGTGTGTGGTTTGTGTTTTTATGTGAGAGCTGTGATGGTGGGTGTTCTGGAGGGCTATGTGTTGCATGTGGTGTGGTGCATATGTTAACTTTCCCTTGACCAGCTATTCCAGTCTTGGCTTGAGAGGGCATGGCTTCCAGTTTGGATATATAACTGCATCTCTCACAAGTCTGAGTATTGGGAGGTAAGAGGAGAGGGTTGTCTGTGTACATGAGGCAGTTGATACACTGCCTCAGAATGCCCAAGTTCACCAGGTTAATAGGAGAAAGCACAGGGAACTGACCTTTAGATATGCCAGGAGGGATGGTCATTATTACTAAGTACTGGAGCTGTTTCCTCATATATTCCTTTTACAGGAAAAATGTCTCTAAGGGTGACTGAGTCTGTATAGAGCACTGCCAAACACTTAAGGGGAAACTAATACATAGACCCTGAAAATTTAAGGATGAAGTATTTAGGCAGATATTCTGAAGTTTGGCAGTTTTTCCATCTATTTCAACTTGCTGGTTTAAAGCCTGCATTTGTGCTTATCTCCCACCTTTTCTGTAACTAGTCTAGTCCAGATACAGATTTGCTGTATCCAAGACTACTTGCAAGCTTCTGAGCCCCCCAAGCCTTTCTTTGTTGGAGGGAAGCCATCTAGCTTATCAGTGGGAGTGGTAAGCACTAGGTAGCCTATCTACCACAAGAGTGGTTTCTTGCCCAGAAATTGTAGTTTATTGGCCGTTTGGACAGTTTTTCCATATCTTTAAACTTTCTGGTTTAAAAGCCCACATTTGCACTTGTTTCCCACCTTTCCTACAACTAGTCTAGTCCAGATACAGATTTGCTGTATACAGGACAGTTTGTAAGCTTCTGAGCCCCCCAAGCCCTTCTGTGTTGGAGGGAAGCATTCTAGCTTATCAGTGGGAGTGGTAAGCACTAGGTAGCCTACCTACCACAAGATTCAAGTACAGATTCTTAGTTTTAGCACTTGAATTTGCTTATTCATGCTCAGCACTTGTTCAGAACTTGCTGTTAGCACTAAATAAGCTACAAATTACTACAGCACTCAACCTTCCTCTTTAACTAGAGGAAAACAGTTTTTGTACTCACTTTACTCACTTGTCTAGAGGAAAGTAGTTGTTTATTCAGGCATGTCTAAGGGTCAGCTCCCAGTGTTCTCTCCTGTCTATCTGATGAATCTGGGCATCTTGGAGCAATGTAGCAATTGCCTCATGTACACAGACAACCATCTCCTCCTACCACCCAACACCACAACATGTGAGAGATGCACTTATCTAGCCAAACTGGAGGCAAAGCTCACTTCAACCAAGACTAAACTTGACAGTCAAGAGAAAAAGGTAAACACTTGCACCACACCACACTCATCACATAGTCCCACTAAACCTTCATCACCAAAATCCACACATAGAAACACAAAAATATTTGTGGAGGCTCTCAATAATAATCTGCTCAAGCAACAGAGACCTCCAAAGCAGAAACGCAAGCAACCTCCACCCCCCCAACACAACCCAAATGATACATAGCCCACAGACTCAGTGTGCCAATAAACCACAGCCCATAAGGCAAAACAATGTAGCCAACACACTAGTCAGAGGTGACTCTATAGTCAGGCACACTGATGTCCCCCTCACCAGGCTAAACAAGGAGAAGGTTACTGTTGGGTGCCAGGATACGCCACATAACCCACGCACTCGGGTCACTCCACAACAAGTACAAATATGATTTTGTCATTGTCCATGTTGGAGTGAATGACTTGAGACGTACCTCCCTGGACTACATGAAAAGAGACATGGTAGAGCTCTCCAATCTTGTAGCTCAGGCAGGTATGACCCTAGCTCTGAGTAGCATCCTACCATCACCCAGAATTATATCACAGTACAAGGACAAATGATTGACTTCAACAATTGGCTAAGCTTCTGGTGTCATTCTAAGGGGATCCAGTATCTGTCTGCCTGAGACGACATGGTCGACAGACCACGATGCTTTGCCAGGGATGGCCTGCACCTGTCGCCCCTGAGATTCCGGATACTTGCTAAGGGTTTTGCCGCCCCTATAGTGCCTTTTTTAGGCAAGGTTCAAATGACAAATTCACCATCATAACAGGAACAGGCAAGTAAAAACTGATGGTAATGCTACTCAGTGCTAGAAGTCTAAATCTCAAAATGCACTCACTCGAGGCACTCCTTAAAATGGAGAACATTGATATCTGTGCAGTGACTGAGACCTGGTTCAAGGCTCTAGAGAGCACCCCTGCATTACCAGGCTATAACTCATACCACACTTTTACACCATCTAATTTGGACCCGTACACCAAAGGCAGAGGTGTGTCCATATTCATTAAGGATATCCAAACCTCTAGGCTAGTTGTGCAGCATAATGCATCCAAGGTTATTCAACTGCAACTAACTCTGGGAAAAATTGCAATCCAAATTGTAGCTTGCTACAGATCCCCCACCATGCCCCAGGATTCCCACTCTTCTTTTCTTGCTATACAGGAAAATATTAAGGTTCAACCAAACACCCTAATAATGGGTGATATCAACTACCCCACCATTAACTGGGAAAAATACTCATGTACCAAATCCTTCACTCGACGCTTTCTAGAATTCATAAATTCCAGTGCCCTGGATCAACTTATCTACACCCCTACCAGGGGCAACAATATCCTAGACCTAGTCATTACCAACATGAGTGACCGGTGTTCTACACCTGAAGTCAACTCCTCGTTGGTCAGATCCGACCATAAGCTGATCACCCTAGATATCCGCATCCCACCCCCACTCACCATTAAGGAAACCACTGTAAAAAATTTCTCCAAAGCCAACTTCATGCTTCTTAAGACAGAAGTGGCGAACTTCATGACACCCATGCAGATGGACAATACAGTTACGACTACTGAATCCTGCACAAATGTACTCTATAAGCATTTACATGAGTGCATGGATCATGCTATCCCAAACAGAACCAAGATGCTATCCTCCAAAAAAAGGAATCCAATCTGGTGGTCCCCTGTCATAAATAAACTCTACAACAGAAGGAAGAAACTGTTGCAAAACAGAGTAAAATCCCATGAGTGGAGGAGCTCCCTGGTCAGCCTCAGTAAGAAGCTGAGATCCCTTATAAGATCCTCCCAAGCTAGCTATGAAAACAAAATTGCCACTGATTCTAAGGGCAACCACAAAGCATTATATAGCTATGTCAAGAATCTCAATGGCAACACCCAGATCTGCTCTGTGTTACAGCACAACTGCATGAAAATTACAGAACCAACTGATATTGCCAACATCCTGGCAGATAGGTTCAGTGCTAACTGTACCCCCCCCCTCTCCCCCTAAAGAGCCAATATCTATACAGGAAGAATGCTGAGCCCCTGTAATCACATCTATGCAGGTAAAAACTGCACTCTCTAAAACCAAAAACACAGCATCCATGGGACCGGACAACATTCCAGGCTGCGTTTTACACGAACTTCAGAACAAACTGGCTCCCCACCTAAGCACCATGTTCAATCATAATCTCACGTCAGGTTTTGTGCCCACTGAATGGCGCACAGCAACAGTTATTCCACTCCACAAAAGGGGAGCCACCACTGATCCTGGGAACTATAGTTCCATAGTTACTTTTGGCAATGGTAGTTTTTTTATTTTATGTGTTAGTGTATGATGAAATACTACCTCCTGGTTATAATATTATTCAGCTTGACAGAGTGGATCCTCATCAAAGGATCAAAATTTAGGAACATCGAACCTCTGATCATCGAAGACCAGAGGATCGAAGTTCCGCAATATCAAATCTTGTGAATGGAGCTCACCATACAGTGTGGAACGGGAACTTTACCATTCTCTTCATTGTAGTGGGATCTCAGAGTTGGTTTATTTAAGTATTAGGAGGTGTGGGGGTGCAAGGAGAATTCCCCCCGTGCAAAAACGTGAAAGCAGAAGTTTTCACGTTTTAGTTTTTTTTTTCGTAAGCTCGATATTTCGGGACTTCAGTCCTCTGGTCTTCTATGGTCAGAGGTTCGATGTTCCAAAATTTTGATCCTATGAAATAGACCCAATACAACACATAAAAAAACAGGAGGAATTGCTATAATCTTCCCAGACATGCTCACAGTAACTCCCCATATGGGCAAAATCACAAATGTTGGAAAAGTAAAAATTCTAATCTCATTCCTAAAATCTAATAGAGCCAACAGCATATGCGTTGCTGTGCTATATATCCCCCAGGGAAGAACATTCCAATACTTGAAAGCACACTATCTTAAACAGCACATACAAGCACAAATGAAATTATCCTTCTAGGTGATGTAAGCATTGACTGGCAGTGTTTATCCATAAAACCAGAAACCAAAGCATGAACCTCTTTGCATTCACTCAACTTATTAACACACCAACAAGATATTGCTAAATAATTCCCAACAATCTATCCTGAACTGGATTCTGTTTACCAACCCATCTAATTTTGCCTCCTCAGGTACCCTCCCTGATACACTAAGTGACCACCTGCCAGCTGATACTCACAGGAGTATTACACAACTAACAAAGGAACATAAGCTCAAAACTACCTGTAATCTCTCCAGTTTTTCCAGAGTCTTTCACTTAAGCTCTGAAAGCAGTTAATTTGTTTATCCTAACAAGATTCCCTTTAAATGATGCAGTTGAATACTTCACTGCAGCATTTTTAAATATTCTTAACAGCTTAGCTGCAGAGCGTACAAAAATAAATAAAAGTATCCATACCCCATGGTTTACCAACTAATGCAAACTCCTTATGAAAGACAGAGACAAAGCCTGGATTAACTGCAAAAAGAATGAAAATGACAAAAATTGGCAACTATTCAGACGGCAACAAAACCAAGTCAAGAAACAAGTCAATACAGATAAAAAAGTCTTATTATATTAACCTACAAAACAATCATAAAAATCACCCTAAAAAATTCTGGTCCTTCATATCCTTTCTCATCAACCTAGGTACAAAAAAGGATCTCAGCCTATACTCATACATTCCCCCTCTTTAAACAGCTACCTTTTTCAATAAATACTTCATAGAATGCATAGCCAACTTAACCTCAAACTCACAACACACTCCCTTCTGTGCAGCTACCTTCCCCTACCTTAGATCCTAGCACATTTCCTTCACAAAATTCACTTAAATGCAACTTCTCCAATACACACATATAGACAACTCCATCCACTTTACCTTTCAATCAGTTTCTATTAGTCTCATAAAAAGCTTTTACATAAACTAAAACCTCGTTACTCCTCAGCCAACAACCTTTACCCAGAATATTTAAATCTATCTACAGATGCAATAGCACACCCAATCAGCATTCTTGTTACTAGATCAATAACAGAATCCTGTGTTCCTAACTTATAGAAAATGGCACATATTATCCCATTGTGTAAAAGAGGTAACTCCACTGACATTACAAATTTCTGTCATGTAGTCATCCTGTCTTCCCTCTCTAACATTCTTGAGAGATGTATACAGCAACAATTTCTCCACTATCTCTTACAAAATAAGCTAATCACAATATGCAACATGGATTTCAGCAAGACCACAGCACCTCTACTATGTCACTATCATTTATAGATACTGTCAATAAAGCTCACAGCTGCAATAAACTTGTATCTGCAGCATTTCTAGATCTATCAAAAGCCTTTGACACGGTGTCTCACAGTAAACTCCTCAATCAACTTTCCACCCTGGGTCTAACATTTCCATCTATTCAGTGGTTCTCTAGCTACCTTGCCAACAGGCAACAAGCTGTAAAATGGCAAGGATCCATCTTTGAATACTTTCCCACTTCTATGAGAGTCTTATAAGGATCCATCTTTAGCCCTCTACTATTCAATATTTTTATCAATAACCTAAATTCATCTTATTGTGAAAACAATATGCAGATGACTCTACCATCATCTTTTCTTCAAACAACTTAACTCACCTCCAAGAAATCACTCAGCAAGCTGTCATCAACATTGAAACCTGGCATACAAGAGAACAACTCCTACTCAACCCCCCAAAACCAAACTCCTCCTTTTTACCCCTAAAACTCACACCCCTATCAAAGCATCTTGCAAATTATTTTTCAGCAAATGGCACTGACATTGAATTAGTCTACCATATCAAACTATTAGGAGTTTTAATAGATGATAATCTTAAATTTGACCTCCACATCCAAAGCAGTGTCAAGAAAAAACATCAAAAACATGTTATACAGAAACAAACATTTTCTGAGCATAGCCACACAAATTACTCTAGCCAAAACATACCTTCTGCCTTCGCTACTTTATGTAGCATCAATTCTAACTAATAACCTCCATAAAAAACAAACTTGTACAACAAAATTCCCTAGTTTTCTACTAATTCATCCTCCTTTACCCATCACTGTAAAGCTCTGCATACCCTTAGCTGGCTGGAACTCCCCCTCCACCTCTCCTACATTAAACGTATAACAGTACATAAAATTATACACAAACCAATAGTCTGCCCAGCTGTTACTACTTTAATCAACATATATTTCCCTAAAAGAATTCTTAGATCAGAAGGCAAACAACTTCTTACCATAAATAAACTGAATAAATCCCCTGGACAAAGTCTATACTCATAGTCAGTAGCAGAAAATTGAACTCCTTACCTCTCACCACCAGAACTATATCTAACCATCCTACCTTTAGATTCTCCCTAAAACAATATTTTACAAAATCTTAGCAATGGTCCTGTGCCAGTAATGGCTGAACATACTCACTATACTTCACTCACCCTCTTAAACATAAATCATCCTTCACAACCCTTTTCAACCACTCCACTCCTTTCTTTTGTTTTTCCCACTACCTTAACATATCCACTTCATCTCTCCAGACCTTTCCTCTACCTCTTTTTACCTCTTTTTCTTTCTCTTTCCTCCCTACTCACCTAAGCAACCTAATGATACCCTACTCTGCACTATTCTTATAATCTCCTTTTCTCTCCATCTTTCTTCCTTCTATAACCATAATATAAACATCTCTCATACTAAGATATCACTCAATTTTCCTTCACTGTCTGTAATTATGTAATCTCTAATATCTCTTTAAATATCTTATTAGAATTGCCTCCAGTCTCATTTATCTCATATTAATCTATGTAACAAATAATATGACTGGGTTTTTCCTCACATATTTTCTCCAACTCATGTTATTGTTTTTTATTGCACTCTAGTATGAAACATATCATCTATGTTTTTCATTACATTTTATTCACTACTGTTTTGTAGTGTAACATGATACTTTGTGATTTAAAATATCTCTACTTGATTTTTGAAAGATTGTGATTGTGGAAAATTTTCCACCAGGCCTCCTCTGAAAATGAGCACTTTCTGGCCCAGTCAGACTTTCCCAGTAAACAAATGTCAAATAAGTAAATAAATCAATTTTTTTCTCTCTTATTCTTTGACACCTCTACATCTGAAGATATAGACACCTCTCCAAAGCATAAATTATCTACAGATTGTACAGTTATACGCGGTTCACAGCTTCATAGGTTTTTACTAAGCTTATGACCAAGGACACCATCAGAAAGTTCAGCCACATGTCATAGTACTGGAGAGAAACTAACAAATTTCCCCATTATGTCAATTTTCCCTAGATATCCCTGGTTAAAATTATCATTCATCTAGTCATCCAGACTGGATTTACAGGTTGCTAGGGAAGTACTGGGCTCAATAGGTAAGGACTACCTATTCCAGAAACAGGATCACGTTGAGTTAGGTACATGCTGCTGCACTTGAGTTTGTTGTTGTATTAGTACAAATTTAGGTCTGTAGGACAGATGTTGGCTTCACCACAAGTTCTACTTAGGTAAAATAAAATGAGTGCTGAGCACAGAAGGTAAGCAGATATCACCCCTTAGGAATCTGTTTTCATGCTGTGGATTCCAGGTATTTTTGATGTCACTTCAGGCTCCCCTTTCTTAGCTCTGATTCATTATTAAGTAACCTTCTGAAGGATTTACTTAAATGTTTAAAGCTACCATGACTTTCTCACGAACCTAATGTAAATTATCATAGATTTATATCTGTATGCTTCTACTCTAGAAGTAAGACAGACACCCTTATATCTGTCATCTGTTCTATATTTATATATATATATATATATATATATATATATATATATATATATATATATATATATATATATATGTGTGTGTGTGTGTGTAGGTCCACTTCACAAGATTGAATGGATGGAAGCTCGAAATTCATAATCTCGAGACCAGAATCTCGAACTTCAATTCACTCAAAATTGTGAATGGAAGCCTTAGGTTTAAAAAAATAAAAAGTTAACATACCTTATTGCAGGGGGCCAGGTCCCCTGTACCCTAGCAGTTTAAATGTGAATGTTCTGTGACCGCACTATAGCGGAGGAATGGAAAATCTTCTGTTTTGTGCTTACGCATATAGCGCGGAATGTAAGATTTCCCTTTCCTTCACTATAGTGTGATCTCGGAGTAGGTATATTTAAGTAGGGGGGTGTGGGGGTGCAGGGGGTGAATCCCCCCTGCAAAAACATTTGAAAGGTGTTACTTTTTTTTGTCCCTTTCATATGTTCGAGTTTCTCTAAATTCGAGGTTCTGATTTCGAGTTTATGACTTTCGAGTTTAGAGAAATTTGATCATATGAAGGGGAACCATATATATATATATATATATATATATATATATATATATATATATATAGGTCCACTTCCGAATCTCGAAATACTGAAATTTTGAAATTCAGTATCTCAGAACCAGAATGCCAAAACTGCAGTTATTCAAAACTGCATTTTAACAAATCGTAGTTTACCAAATCAGTGGTAGTTGTGATGCAGTGGGTTCTTTATGGTGTGCTGTCTCTTTAATGTGCAGTGTGGTCTGGGATTTAGAGATGGCATCGGATGTGTGGTTATAGGCAGAGATTCAGGCAGGTGTTTACTCTTTTAGGGTTTTGGGTAGGATTATATTTTTTAACTTCTTGGGAAGTTTTAGGTGTAGGTTGGGGTAGGTAGGTGAGAGTGTGTAAGTGTTAAAAGTGGTGATTTTTATGCACATGTAGTGTGTATTTGTGCAACAAAAATGTAGGGTGTGTAGCAGTGGGTTTGTTGTGTTATTTTTGGTAGTGTGACCTCAGAGTTGGTATATATAAGTTGCGGGGGTGTGGGGGGTGCAGAGGAGCGTGCTCCCCTGCTTATACATAGATTAGTTTTGTTTTGTCTGTGTGTGTGTTGTGTTGGTTTGTTATGATGTAGGGAGGAAGGTCTTGTATGTGTTTTTGTTTGTGTAGTGGAGGGTATATTAAAAACAGAGCATCGCATACTGAAAAGTTGGTATTATGAAATTTCAGCATAGTGACATTCAGTTTTTCACTTTTTCGTTGTAGTGTACTTTCGACATTTTCATCTCGAGATACTGAAATTTGATATTTCAGTATTTCGAGATTTGAAAGTGGACCCATATATTTATATGTGTGTATGTGTGTGTGTGTGTGTGTGTGTGTGTGTGTGTGTGTGTGTGTGTGTGTGTGTGTGTGTGTATATATATATATATATAGATATATATATATATATATATATATATATATATATATATATATATATATATATATGTATATGTATACATATATATATATATATATATATAAAATGTAATTTCATTGAATGTTCATTTCATTGAAACTCAAATCGTCAAACCCATTTCCTTGAAAGCTCATATCTTAAAAAAGTGTAGAAGTGTATAAAAAGCAAGCAATGGTGTAATTTTCTATCATAGGAGTTATTCTGGAAGTGAGTCTAGCAGAGAATGTATGGACCGAAATGGGCAGTATCATGTTGTACTTTCAGATCTGTAGATGTCTGTGTTTGTTCTCCAGCACTGATTCACTGTGTGCATAGCTTTTTTCTTTTCTCCATGGTTGTGTGACTATGAAGTTAGCATGTATAAGTAAGGGGGGTGTGGGGCTTTCACTTGGGGAGCAGAGGGGATTGTCCCCCCATCCCTCCCAAAGATGTAAGCAGGATCCATCTCTTCATTCCCCTTTTCCCTTCCATCTCACCCAGTGCTCATGCTTGTAACTGAGCACAGACTGACTGGGTCATAGTCAGAGCTGTATCCCTATATTCTAAAAACATGGGAGAAGCAGAAATAAAAACTTGCAAGTACAGCAGCTCTTACTCTGTTTATGTTTTTAAGCAGTTGCAGTCCAGTGTTAAGTTATGTTCAAACATGCAATAAGCTGTTGACAGGTTCATCTCCTATATGTAACAGCCGTCCAGAAGCAGGCATAAAGGAAACAAAAGTCATCCAAAATCAGCAAACAAGGATTTAAGCTTTAGTAAGCAAATTTTCTGAGTAAAATATTGACACAAAGGGGCTATAAGTGATATGTACATAACAAAAAGGCATGAACACATTTATATAGTAAAGCAGTTTATGCAGTCTGATTTGTAAGGTGCTAGCAAATCACTATAATGAGAATATTGTACTGTTTTGGGTAATGGTGCATATCAATTTTTCAAATACAGAAAAATTGTGTATTAAAAGCAGCAAATTACTCTCCGGATATTAAACCGAGTGGATTTCTTCATGTATTGAATTCAATTTATTTATTTATTTATTTATTTATTTACATTTGTTGACCGGGAGTGTCTGACTGGACATAGGTCCATTTTCAGCG
The DNA here is from genome assembly GCF_019279795.1 of Protopterus annectens. Classification (NCBI taxonomy): domain Eukaryota; kingdom Metazoa; phylum Chordata; order Ceratodontiformes; family Protopteridae; genus Protopterus; species Protopterus annectens. The sequence goes on along the minus strand of NC_056732.1, from coordinate 1,469,793,625 downwards.
GAGGCCCAGGGAGAAAAGCTCCACAGTTAAAATAAATAGGACAGTAGTTAACATTGGATTACATAGTGATTAACAATTTGATTAACATAGCAATTAATTACAAACATATTTACAGATGAAGAACATAGTACATCAGTAGACAACTAGAATCTTTATCTGCGAAGTACATAACAGACATTAACAAATGTTACAATAAGAAGTTCCTGCTGTATAATAAGTACTAGGCTTATGAGCATCTAAGCTTGCTATAATCAAGGTAGTTAGTGGGTTGGAAAGAAAGGTAGTGGTTGGATAGGGTGGGTGATATTAAAGTGGGAGTTGCAAGGGCATAGCCAGCATGTTTTTAGGTGTGCTTTTAGTAAAGTTTTGAAGTGGGTGCATGATGGTACGGAGGTAATTGTGGGTGTGAGGGAGTTCTATAATTTGGCTATGGTGCAAGAGAATAGTGCTTCACCAGCAGAGTTATTGGCTTTGGTGATCTGCAAGTGATTTTTGTTGCTGGATCTTAGTGGTCTGGTGGTGCGATAGGGTTGAAGTAGATTCTGGAGGGATGGGACATTTAACGGATGGTTTACTAGTTTGTGGGTGAGTGAGAGTTGATACTATTGAAGGAGGTGAGGGAGTTCAAGCCAACCCAGTTCAGCAAGTGAGAGACAGTGGTGACTACGGTAGGATGCCCCTGTGGCAAATTTGGCAATTTTGTTGTAGCAGGTCTCTAGCTTGTTTAGATCGCATTACCTTAGGTTGGTATATACTAGAGAGGCATAAAGTAAGGTGGAAATAAGGTGGGAATTTGCTATTGAAATCTTTGCTGATTTGGTTTGAAGTTGCTTATTTCTGTATAACGCTCCTAGTTTTTTGTGGACTTTTTTATGGTCATGGATATGTGAATGTCAAATTTTAATTTATCGTCTATTTCCACTCCTAACAATTTGGTGTGTTCAGTTGGGTATATAGTGGTGTTGTCTTTTGCTGTGATGTTAAAGTGAGAGTTGTTTTGAGTATGTTTGGTGGGTTGGAAGATGAGAAGTTTAGTTTTGTTAGGGTTGAGTATTAATTGGGCATCGGATAACTAAGTTTCAACAGAGGAAAAGGCTTCCTGTGTGACTTTTTGCAGTTTGGTTAGGGACTGAGCTGAGCAGATGATGGTTGAGTCATCTGCATATTGTATGAGAGTGCCACGTTTGGTGGCAGAGGCTAGATTATTGGTGAAAACAGAGAAGACTAGGGGTCCAAGGATGGATCACTGGGGAACCCCTATGAAGACAGGTAGTTGGGGAGATATGTCATTCTGCCATACAACAGATTGTTGGCAGACAGGTAACTCTGAAACCAGTTAGTGACTGATTGAGAGAAGGATAGGTTACTGAGGACAGAGATGAGTTGCTTGTGTGGGACCATGTCAAATGCTTTAGATAGGTCTAGGAAAGTAGCAGAGGAGAGATAGCCATTGTTTTTATGCTGATGGATAGTGTTAGTAAAGGAGAGTAAGGCAGTGGTGGTGCTATGGTTTGGTCGGAAACCATGCTGAGTATTGGAAAGGAGTTTGTTAGTAAGGAGGTAGTCTGAGACCTGAGAGTGTATGCATCTCTCTAGTATTTTGGAGAGTGGAGAGAGAATAGCTATGGGGTGCTAATTGGTTAGTTCTGTGGAGGGTCCACCTCTGTGGAGGGGATTTATATGTGATACTTTCCACAGTGTGGGAATGTAACTTTCTGACAGAGATCGGTTAATCAAGATGGATACTGGGTAGGCCAGAGCATCAGCTGCGATTTGTAGGTATTCACTTGGGAAGTTGTCTGCTGCTAATCTGGTGGGCTTAAGTTTAGTTAAGAGGTTTTTTATGTTGGAGATAGGTACAGGAGAAAAAGAGAAGGCAGTGGGGAGATTACTAGTTGAAGGTGTGGGTTGGAGGGGAGGGGGGTTGTTTTTAGCTAGTGATAGTATGGTTTGTGTGAAGTGTGTGTTGAATGAGGTAGCAATATTTTCGGAGGAGTGAGGGGTGTTAGGAGGAGGGGTACTGACTTTACCTGGGTGGAGGATGGAGTTTATGTAGAACCAGAATTGTTTGGGGCTGTGTTGGAGGAGTCTAGGGCAGACTGGTAGTATTGGAATTTGTCCTGTTTTATTAGCTTTTTGACTCTACTGCGTAGTTCTTGGAATTTCTGTCTAGTTGAGGGGGTTTTGCACCAGTGCTCCCAGGCTTTATCCCTGTTTTTCATTTCTGACTTAGTGGTTTTCTTTAGCCATGGAGAGGGTTGTGCTTTGGTTCTGGAAAGTCTTATGGGGCATGGTAATTAAGGATGCTCAGGAAGGTAGTATTAAAATATTCAACTGCATCATCAAGACTGAGGTACTTTAGAGGATGCCAGTTACATTCTTTGAGAGATGAGATGAATGTGAGTGGGTTAAAGTTTAGTTTTTTACATATTTGATGATAGATGACAGGTTTAGCTTGGTATAGGTATTTTTTTTGAGTAGGAATGTTGGGGAGTGATCACTGAGGCTATCTGACAAGCAGCCTGTTAAATATGACTGGGGGCTCTTACTGACTAGTATCCAATCCAGGGTAGTGTGCTTGCTGGAGTTTTTATTTATCCTGGTTGGCGACTGGACTAGTTAGGTGAAGCCATGAAGGTTTACATGATGGGTTGGATGGTTGCCAGAAAAGGATTGCCAGTCAATATCAAAATCACCTAAAATGATAGTTTCTTGGGGAAGATGGTGGGTAGACCAGCTGAGGAGGTTTTCTAGTGGAGGGATGTTCTGGCCAGGTGGGAAGTAGCATCCAATTATGTTGATGGTTTTGTTTTGATTTACTTTGAGGTTGGTATATATTATTTCTTCATTGCCTATTTGTGGAGCTGATGATTTTAAGATCTGGATGTTTAGATGCTGTTTAAATATTATAACTACACTGCCTCCTTTCTTGTTTAGTTGGTCTGCTCTTAGTATGCTGTAACCGGTAGGGAGTATTTGCTCACTGGTAATGTGAGGTTTTAGCCAAGTTTCTGTCAGGATGACTATATCTGGGGAGTACAAGTCTATGGCGGCATGGAGTTCATGGACTTTCTTGGATATACTTGTAATATTTAGGCTTAGTAGAAGGAAGTCACTTGGCTTTCTATTGGCTGTGATATGGGAGAAGCTGTGGTTTGTAATTTGATTATGAGTATTGGGGTTGGACATGGTAGGGCCCGGGTTGGGGTGGATGTCTCCACTTAGGGCTAGTTTTGATATGCATGAGGTTATTAGTTTTCTCAGTTTGTGAATGTGTTTGATTATTAGGGAAACTTTATGATTGTGCTCTGTGGGTAATAGGTATGGTGGGAGGGTTACTATGTTAAGCTGTAGGGATGCTTTATGTTTGAGTAATATAGTTGGTAGAATATGTGAGGGGTGCATAGAGATAGTTCTTGAGTTGGTGGGAGGGGAGCTGAGTGAGGGTGAGACATGAGTGGTGGTGTGAGTAGTAGTACAGTTGTAGTGGTTGAGTGGGGGAATGATGGAGCTTTGGTAGGATGTAAGATATGCAAGGAGAGGGCATGCAGTGAGCACAGGTAAGGTATGCTTGTACATGTTAGTTGAGGAGGTGTGATAGCAGTGGGAAGATGGAGGAGATAGTTTTGGGTTAGTACTGTGGTTGGCTATTGGAAAGATGGAAGGGGTTTGTGACTGTAATAAAGGTAGGACCACTGGGGGTGGTAGGGAATAGGGGGCAGGGTTGGGAGCAGAGTGGGTAGAGACCCTGTTAGTAGCTATTATGAGGGGCTGGAAACAATCAAGTAACAGAATAAACTGGTAAATGAACATATGATAGTGACAAAGGGTGGTTGTAGTTTTAAAAATGGTGCCTGCCACAGGTAATATTTATTAATTTTGGGATTGGCTTAAGGTAATAAACAGGGAAGGGGGAGAGGGAGAATAAGGGTGTGAGCAGGCAGTTATTTTGTACTGCTGCTAATGAGCCAAAGCAAAGACAAGTTAGTGTTTAAGAAACAATCAGAATTGACCAAGGACTGCTCTGAAACTGTAAGTCATTTCTTAACCATTTCTCAGGTCGAAAAACAGGATAACCTTGTATCAGTAGGCTACTGTGGTCTCAGTTTAAATTAATAAGCACACAGTATTGATCAGTTATGGATACTATTTGCTAACAAAAGGGAATAAGAGAGAAGGTGGAAGATGAGTGTGTGTGTATGTGTGGGGCTGCTTACAAGCCAAAGCAGAGTGCTCTCCAGGGGAAAAATGAATATTGGCTCAAACAGGTAGACACATACTCAAAGTTAACTTTAGCTGTTTGCAAACAGTTCAGACCTGGACTGCACTTTTATTATAAGAATGATAAAGGTGGTACCGCAGTTGAATACTTAAGAGTGGTGTTAGTCGGGAGAGACACTGAGCTCCTCATGGGGCCTGTAGCAGAGTGGATTGTAGTTTTTTTAAATACAAACATAAGTGGGATAAACATGTTTTAAAATATTTCAAGTGACTTGTGACTACTTAACTGAACAGAAAAGGGACAATCAATGTTTTGATACACCTATGAACCTATAAACGTGTGTTTGTGCAAAAACAGTGGTTAGTGTTTTCCATTGCATAAGTAAATGCTTATACGCTGACAAAAAAATAATTAAACAGTAAGTAAACTGCATGTGCTTGACTGTAGATACACTTTTAATAGGGCAACGTGATGCACGTTTGGAATCTACCATGGAAGACTGAGAAACTTTAAACAGTGGAACTAACTGTGTTATATAGCTAATGACATTTTGAACTACAAAAGGGTTCCAGTATTGCTAAATGTAATTTGCACTAATGTGTACATTAGTAGCAGCAGCAAACCATCTGAAAAAGCATTCAGAAAATTGTTGAAACTGCCCTGAAGGATTTAAAACCAAAAGCTCTGGTAATGGCAGAAAGACTTTTCATTTCTGTAAGACAAAACAAACGAGACAAGAAAGCGTCATGGAGTACATGGAATTGTCATATAGACTAGAAAAGTATTGTCAATTTGGAGAAGATCTTGCAAAGATACTAAGACACAGACACATACTTGGAATATGTTGCAAAAACATACAAAAGAGTCTACTTTCTAAGGAAGATTTGACACATGAACAAAGTTGAAAATAATCATAACAAAGTGACTATCATATTTATTAGCAATTTTAATTAATATCTACTCCCTTATTTTTTCAATATTCTCATGCAATATATTTGTAAAATTTGTTCTGATTATGTGTATTGTTCTTTGTGTTTGGAGCTTTTTCCCCAGGACTCCACTAAAAATGGGTTATTTAATGCTCAAGTGGACTTTCCCAGAAAATGAATGCAAATAAACGGTCAGGATGGCCAAGTGGTCTAAGGTACCAGACTCAGGGATTAACTACTCCCATGACTGATGGAATTTCTGGTCTCAAGATTGACACATGGGTTCAAATCCCACTTCTAACAGCTGGGGTTGAGAGTTGGTATAATTTTAGTTTACCTCACAGAAACAAGGTATAGGGGTTAATTCTCACCTTTGGAAGGGAAATTGGCTAGGCTTAAAATACCTCAATAGGGCAGCTACTCTAGTACTTAGCTATGAACCTATAAATAAGTAAGACACAAAGAAGACCTAACCTATCATTTGGGATATTCATGTTGACAGCAGACGAGCTGCAATGCTGATTGCTTTCCCTGAAGGCAAATGCATATGTTATTGAAATAAAAAGCCAATACTGACAAATGTTTATGACTGCTGTATGAAAATCCTGAGGAACCAACAACCAATGATCCTTTGGATGTGTTACATATCAACTGTGCAGTTACTCATGACAAATTCTACCAAACAAAAAGAAACCCAAAATAACGTAGTGTTGTCAAAAACGTAAGGCTTAGTCAAAGAAGAACGGATTTGACAAACCATGCCTTTAGAGCTAGGAAAGAGTGGCTGTCCATATGTCGAGCAATACCCAAAAGGGGCATGATGATAAATAAAGTCACTAGCCCAAAGCTTTATGCAGGTGTTTCGAAATGTTATGGAGATTAAGGACACCTAAAAGGTATACTTGATGTCATACTATTCAAATGCAACAGCAACAGCCATTTCAACCATGGCAATGTATTCCTGTACCAAGTCCTTTTATGGATTTAGTGTTTCTAACTGCAGTGGTTGCACATGCTATCTCACCTGAAGTCATCTGTATGGTAACAGCAACAGCTGAGAAAATCGTATCTGCATTAAGAATGATATTTGCAAGGAATAGTTTTCTTTAACAAACTGATAGTGATAATAGTTGACTTTTCAAGTCAAAAAAATTCCATGCATTTCAGAAGAAAAATATTGCCAGGTACTTCATGCCTTCACTTCATGACCTAGCCATTAATAGGCTGGCAGAAAGATTTTTACAAATGTTCAAGAAAGTTGTTAAAATATACGCCATTAAGTCAGAAGACAGCAAAACCAAGTAAATAAGTACCACAGATGAAGGAAAATAGTTGGCTCAATGATAGAATTCCAGAGCTGGTTTAATAGTTAATTCAAACACATAAACGCAATTCCACACACAGCATTTTCACCTAAGTTGCTAAGACTTCATCAGATGTAAACAATAAATGAATGAATAAACCATATCATTATATAATCCATTAGCTTAATTATTCAAGTAATCCACCAATGAAAATATAGTCCAGTGTCTCAATAAGGCATGCCATTGATAGTTCCACTCATTTACTCATTAGCAGTGCTTCATGTTGCTATGAATAATAATTTCTGGATACTTATTTCACTGTATTTTTACGCAAGACTTGGAGAGCTGTGGAACTATCAATGACATGCCTTAGTGAGATAATGGACTGTATTTTCATTGGTGGATTACTTGAATAATTAAGCTAATGGATTATATAATGATATGGTTTATTCATTCATTTAGTGTTTGCATCTGATGAAGTCTTAGCAACTTAGATGAAAATGCTGTGTGTGGAATTGCGTTTATGTGTTTGAATTAACTATTAAACCAGCTCTGGAATTCTATCATTGAGCCAACTATTATCCTTCATCTGTGGTACTTATTTTGCATTGTTTCAGAGTCATTGGTGTCTAAGTACCTGTTCCAGTGTTATTTTTGGTTATTTAAGTCAGAAAACAGGTTATTTTTAGATGACTGGGCCTCTACTGCATATTGTTGACAAGGAACTTGGTACATGTTGAAGGCATTTAATCAGTCAAGAAGTGCTTAGAAACCAGATTATTTACAGCCAGTTGCTAGGCAACTCAAATTTAAATAAGTACTTATTAAACAAGATGATACCATGGAAGGGATAACTTCTGTCACCTAACCCTTGGTAGGATAAATGAAAACCAAAGGCATGCCCCAAGACGGATGTCTGACCAGATCTGTAACCAAAGAGAAGGCAATGACTACTTTCACACCATAAGATTGATGACAAGCAGACCTTGAGGATATTCATTCCACACAGAATGATGATGATGATGATAGTGGTGCTGCAGCATCCCAGACAGAAGGCAGCATCAAGGGGCTATTCATTTTACATTTGTTTACCAGGTTAGTACACTGATCACAAATAACCATTTGTAAGTAATGTCCAGGTGAAATAATTCACAAAGAAAAAAAATGTAACAGAGAGACAGTAAGTTGTTCATATCAAAAACATAACAGAAAGTAACAATACGTAACAAAAACTGTACAGTAATAATTGATAGATATAGGAACAATTATGAGAGAAATGCACATTTTACAATTTTACAGGTTTACAACATGGTAGAAATGCTGAATTGTAATGAGAATCGGGGCAGGGGAGGATGTGCTGGGTGAAATTAAGAGGTGTTAGTAGTTGAGAATCACATGTGACTCTGTTTTAAGCCCAGTGAGGTCACAGAGATGCTACATTCATCATCTGGCAAGACAACATCAGAAGCTAAACATACAATTGAAAGACATTTATGTATACTTAAGGAAACATTACAAATACAGTGAAATGAGTATCCAGAAATTATTATTCATAGCAACATGAAGCACTGCTAATGAGTAAATCATAATCAAAAAATCATCAAAGCTTCCATAAGTTGCAGTACCTAATCAAAATGGATTAGGTACTGCAACTTATGGAAGCTTTGATGATTTTTTGTATGAGATTTATTTATTTATTTATTTATCATACTCATGTGTGTCTTGAAGTTTTCATTAGTGGGCTAGGTCGGGAACAAACTTGGGTTACTATTTAAAATGAGACCTGTAAAATATGCTTAGAGTTTCTAAATTCAATGGTTGATTTATTAATGGAACTGTCTATTTATGCATTTTTATTTGTTTTATTCATTCATTATATATATATTTTTACATACATTTCTACACACTGACCATATCTAGTTGTGGAATTAATATGACTGAGTACACACAATATGGATTAGAATTCCTTGTAACATCAGGTCATATTAAATAGAGATAGTTATAATATTTGATATATGCACTGTTTTCATCAGTAAAAAAATTCTTTTGTTGTTTTTATTAATTTTACTTAATTATTACAAACATTAACTATTAATCATCAAAGTTATAAATTATACATAGCTAGAATGGACATGAGAGGCATAAGTCTTACACACTAATTAAGTAATATATTATGGATCAATACAGGACTAGATATACGATCATGAAATCTGGAACATTTTAATACTGGAATTATTTGGAGTTAGTTTTGCTGTATATATGTATTAGTCATAGGTAGTTTAAGCTATATAACAAGAGCTTTAAACACAATATAAAATTCTGACACATTATTTATACAAGGCACCTTTTGGGTTATGCTTTGAACCTACCATTTACATATACATCGAGTACCCAGTAGGACATACATTTTTACATCGTTTTAAGTAAGTCCACTAACGAATATATGAGAATGCAAGATGCATGTACCGTAGAGTCTGAAAAGCCTCGGATATAAAACATGAAGTATAATCTTCTGATCCATAATAGTATGGATATGAAGTCAGAGATCAATTGAGAAGCAGCATAGATGATTCTGTCTATTTATTTATTCATTCACATATGTTCTGTTGTGTGTTTCGAGCGGTATATACCGCACATCCTGCAGTGTGTTTTGAGCGATATACACCGCACATGAAATTTTAATTACTGCATGTGTATATATGTATATATATATTTTTTAGAAACTATTTGAATTGGCTATTTAAAATAAGAATGTGATTTTCTAACAGCTGTTTGTAGGAAATATATGGTTTTAAAATGTTTTTACATATGTACTATACAAATGTTTTTTGGAGAATATTATTTGAACTGTTCTCTGTCTGATTCATTTAGAAACTATCACAACAAGTGGAATGAAAATAGTTGCCTTGAGCTTTTGGGGCATATGAAATTGCACAAATTGGGGTATGGGTCTTTTTAAAAAAGTTAACACCAAAAGTTTTTTGATTAGTTAATTATTCAATTATTTATGCTTGATTGGAAGCATTGTTTGCTATAAGAAGAGAAGGGATTGACACAGTTTTATAGATCTGAAGAAGCGTGCATGAAGCACGCGAAAGCGCTTATCTTCGTGTATTTTACTGCTTGGAATAAAGAAGATTTATTTACAGTTCGTGTTCTCGTGGTGTATCCTGTTTAGTTATTTTCATCAATTTTACAGGTTTACAACATGGTAGAAATGCTGAATTGTAATGAGAATCGGGGCAGGGGAGGATGTGCTGGGTGAAATTAAGAGGTGTTAGTAGTTGAGAATCACATGTGACTCTGTTTTAAGCCCAGTGAGGTCACAGAGATGCTACATTCATCATCTGGCAAGACAACATCAGAAGCTAAACATACGATTGAAAGACATTTATGTATACTTAAGGAAACATTACAAATACAGTGAAATGAGTATCCAGAAATTATTATTCATAGCAACATGAAGCACTGCTAATGAGTAAATCAATATTGTTCATTACCATTTTAAGAAGAAAAGTACTACTGCAGTGGTGGTGCTGCGGTAGCGTTGTCACCTCACAGTAAGACGTCCTGTTTGATTCTCAGCTAGAACATCTTCTGTGTGGAGACATGCGTGAATGGGCGTACCTTCATTGAAGGTTGTGCATCAGGGCTGGCAACTTGGCACGTAAAAATCTACGGCCAATCATTAGCGGACCGGAGTTCCACTGTGGCAACCCCTAACCGGGAAAAGCCGAAAGATACAACAACAACAACAACAACAACCATTTTAAGAAGAAAAGTAATAGTAAATGATTTACCATGGCAATAAGTGTAGCTGAAGCGTACTGGTTCAGAGGCAATAATACAGACACCGTCTAAATATTATTGATATTATTAGCACCCCATTCACCCTGTGAGTGACAGATTTGGCTCTCTCTTTCCTGCAATCCTGTATTGGATTAATCAGGTAATTGTAGAATGAATGACTTCAAGTAATTATAGACTGAATGACTAAATTCATACTGAAACAGACAGCAATAAATAATGGATTACAGGTAATGTATGTTTCTTGCTCCTGGGATTGGTATACAGTGTAAGTTTGCAGAAGTGCATATAGACATGTGCATACACATCTTTGTGGAAACACAACTGCAGCTCTTGTTGCAGATAATAAATGTCATGTGAAACAACCCTGACATCACATATTTAAGTTCCACTATGAAATGCTGACTTCCTGAAAGTCAACGTGCCAAAAGGATAAAAAAAATTGCTCAGAATTCAAAAGGGTGAAAAACTAATTTTTTTGTTTTTTGCAGGGGAAAAGTCCCTCTACCCCCCCCCCCCAACTTACATGTACCAACTCCATGCTGCACCAACTCAAAGAAGGGAGAAATCTTCCAAAACAAGAAGAATTTTTGTCATACTGGAAACAGCATTTGGTGTTATGCTGTTCGTCTTTTTATTATTTTGCTACTGACGCTCCAGCAGTTTCTCCCCGAGCATCCTTAGGGAAGCCCATGGCTATTAAGCATTAGCATTGACAAAGTTATGTTGCACAGATACAACAGCAGGGAAAGTTAATTAAGGCGCCGTCTAAGTCATCTTATTAATACAACAGACTATAAGAGAGCTTAATAGGTTTTATCTGACAAGTATTATTTCATAGTCCGATCTTTTATTTATTTATTTTTGTGGAAGATTATTTAAGGTACCATCTAAGTCGGCTTACTAATACAATAGATTTTATAACAAAGCTTAATAGCTTTTATTTGAAAAGTACACTTTCATAATCTGATCTTTTATTTTTTATGGGTTAAGAGACTAAATGTTGATTTTTTTTCATGCATAAATATTTAAGACTTCAACACGACAGACTTTAAAAAACAGCTTAATATGTTTATTTGACAAGTTTATTTATTTTTATGAATTAAGAGACTAAATGATGATTATTTTTCATATGCAAATATTTATGATTTTGTAGATTAAATAAACATGCCAGGTTGGCTAGGGGCAACAAGTAATACTGCACAATACATTTCATATTGGAGAAACCCTAAATGGCATTCACCAGCTTAAAATAGATATAATACTTGAAAACAGTGGAAGTTATGCATAAGAGTTATGCAGATACATATTTCCTACTGGCCTGGTTTGATCCCAAGGGCAAAACTTTACAGATCAAAAGCACAGGCAGAATGGAGTAAATCCTGTATGACTCCCACCCGTACCAGTGTTCTAACTAGTATACCATGTCAAAAATCTGTAAATTTTAAGCTCTGACAGGTAGTAGTTATGCACGTTTGACTAGTGGGCATGCACAATTATGTGTTTTACTGCAGTCCAACATTACAAAATAACATTAAACAATAAGATTACATTATAGTGAATTGTTTCTCTTTTACAAGAAAACATTCATAGACTTTTTGGACAGACTTCCATTACAAAATGCACTTTTATACTATTAATCAAACATAAATCAAACTGTCATTATGTTCTTCATTTATTTTGTTTCACAGAAGTACATGTATAATTTAGATGTAAGTGAACTTATATTTGCATGTTAAAGATTTTATTTTGTCTTTCTTCATATCATGAGACTAACAGTTCCATGTGAATTAGATAATTCATGGAATCCAGCAGTTAGTGGAGATTTGAAACTGTAGCATGGATACACATTCTGGAAAATAAGGGCGCTGGATCTCTGGTAATAGCCTCAGCATTAGCTTTGCATTGGCGATGTTTGGTAGCGTAGTCCATTATGACTAGCATGCACGGATACACCATTACTAGATTTTGCTAGTGTCTCTACAATACTGATAGCAATATGTTCAAATGGTACAACTATGTTAGGCATTGAGATTTTAATATCCAATGAGGGAAGAGTGTTTTATCCTTCTGTTTGAGAAACAGACACTTTCTATCTATTCATGTGTGTGTGTGTGTGTGTGTGTGTGTGTGTGTGTGTGTGTGTGTGTGTGTGTGTGTGTGTGTGTGTGTGTGTGTGTATAACTAGTAAAATCTGCCTTGCAGTCTTACTTTAATTTTGTGTATCCCCAGGTGACCTTCTAATGCATGACTATGGGCTAGCTTCATTGCTTATCTGCTATAAGGCTTAGGCATTATTAATTCATCTAGAATTACTTCTTTTTCTTTATTCAGTATAATAGGTTATCTTTTAACTTAAGTCACATAAATTTAAAAAAATTATCCGTGAGTCATCTAACACAGAGTTGCTGTCTTCTTGAGTAACTTGCTATCTTGTGGGGGGAAATGTAGCATCTTCCCCCAAAAAACACTGGCACTGCAGCCACTTCTACATGTTCTCTTACCAGGACCTGAGGTATATCATCCATCCATTCAGTGAAATGAAAGTGGGATTCTGCCTTCTCGTTTGACACCTGATGTCCAGCCTGACTGGACAGACTGGATTCCTGACACTTAGCTGCTTCCTGCAGAGCCTTGCCAGAGGGGTTGAGAAGGCCTGACTAATGCATCAAGGACAACAAGACTACCCCCATGGGTACATCAATTCCAGATGGGGACAAAGAAGATAACAGTGTGCCCCTTCTAAACTCTGTTTAGCAATTTTGTTTTTCTTCACTGACTGAAGGGAGATGTCTAACAAAGGTGAACTGGTAGTCATGGATGTCTGAGTGAAGGCTTTGAGTTGCGTGTTCTCTGAAAGAATCTGAGGCTATTCAGCCTCTGCAAATAGTTTTGGGAGAAAATGACAAAATAAATTTCACAAGGATGTATGTCATGCCTTTCCATAAGACAGAAAATGCAGGCCAAGTAAGAATCCTTCTGAAGATCTGCATATCACACATGCATTTCCCCTTTCTGACAGGTGTAGTCAAAAAGGTAAGGAAGGTCCCTTGTGGGGTACTAAGCTCCCTCCAAAGCTTAAAACAAATCAGCCTCCAGTACTGAACATACAAGGCCATGTCAAACCCAGAGCTGTTGGACATGCTACACTTAAAGAAATCCCAATCACTCAGAGCCACACGCTCCAGGGATCTAAACCTTGTCATCACAATAAACAAAACATGCTGGAGGGATAGGTTCCTGACCCAGAGACTCCCCAGACTCTGGAATAGATTGCCCATACATGTCAAGCAGAGTGCCTCTCTGGCCGTCTTCAAAAGGAACCTTGATGATTGGATGGGAGAAAGGAAATTCACCCCGGGGATCATGTCAGTTGCCCTGCTAGACAGGGGTCCAGGGAAGTAAATAGTGTGGGAAGAAATAGCCAGGTAATTGTTATGGCTAGGCTTGTATAGGCCCTAGGGCTGATAGCCTAGTACCAACCTATGAACCTATGAACCTATGAAGACACTAATAAAGAGATGATTTACATATGCTTGATGATATAATGCTTTAACAGCACAAAACTTCTGATTTTTGTCACCCGTACATCCTCTAAATATCAGTATGTTCTTGTGCTCCAAAAGACATTCAGTGCATGTGGAAGACAATCAAAAGCTTTAGTATACTGACCCAACATCTGATACACATGGAAGGATATGTCCCATATAGCATTATGCTGCTGAAAAAGTGATCTAATGGTGAACATCATACAATACTGACCCAACATCTGATACACGTGGAAGGATATGTCCCACATAGCATTATGCTACTGCAAAAGTGATCTAATGGTGAACATCATACAATACTGACCCGACATCTGATACACGCGGAAGGATATGTCCCACATAGCATTATGCTACTGCAAAAGTGATCTAATGGTGAACATTGTAAGATCAATTATGTCCACACTGCATGGTATACATAACATACAGCAGCTGCAGTATGGAGAAGCATCCATACACTTAATATAGTAATTTGCAGCATGACTTGTGTATGAGAAGTCCTAGGTCTAGTCTTGCTCATAAGCCTTTGCATGTGTTTCTATAACCATCTGATTTTGTATATAGCACAGAGTTAAAGAAATTAAAGTAAACTTAATATACCAGTAAATGTTTGAAAAACTCACTGTTGCAGTAGGCTAAGTTATATGGGTTATATCCTGTAAAGGACATAACAACTGACAAGATTTCAAAACTTCAGGCACCTTCCACATGCCCTAACCACTGAACAGCTTGAAGATAATTGTATAAAGTTAGTAGTTAGGACATCAAACCTTCAGAGCTTTATTGCCTCAGGGTAAGGAAGCCAAGAGCACTATGGGCTAAGTATTTGCTAGAAGAAAATGAAGGGGAGAAATATCCACACCCTGGCATAAAATAAAAATAAAAAGGATGGAAGGAGGAGGGAAAAGTGGGGCTATTGCAACAGTGATGCATTCGAACATCTACGGTTATTGAAGATTTATTTACAAAACTGTACTATGTTCATCTTTAGATCACCGTTGCAGTAGTCTAAGCTATGCAGGTTGAGTACCAACTTTTAAAGAAAGGGAGGAGAAAGAAGGATCAGAGTTCAAGAGCCTCTGGAGAATAGTCCTAGCAAAGCCTGCTCTAAACCTAGATAAAAGTATGTATAGGTGACCAAGTTGCTGCCTCTAGTACATTTCTGGAGTCCATCCCTTTTCAAAAAAGCCACAGAAGTAGCCAAAGCCCTGGTAGAATGGGAACTGACCTTGCCTGGAAGTATCTTGTTATGGTGAGAATAACAAAAAGCGATAGCATGAGTCAGCCATTTAGAAAGTGTCTGTTTTTGACACAGATTGCCCTTTTTTCTTATCTCCATAAGAAATAAACAGTTGATTAGCCTTCCTGAAAGCTTTTGTCTTGTCAGTGTAGTACCAACTGTCTGTGAGCATCCAGAGGGTGTAGAATTCCTTCTCCTCTATTTTGTTTGGTACTAGACAGAAAGCAATCAGATGAGTAGCCTGATTCAAAGTAAACTCTGAAACCACTTTAAGCATAAAGGAAGGATTTGTCCTCAAAGTTCCCCTATCTTTGTGAAAAATGAGATAGGGATGAATCACCATAAGAGCTTGTAACTCAATTACTCTTTTACAGAAGACAGAGCACTGAGTAACACTTTTTTCCAAGATAAGAACTTCAAATCAGCTTCATAAGCAGGTTCAAGCTTATCCAGGACAAAGTTCAGATCCCAAGAAAGAGCCATTTTTTTCTTAGGTAAATGGATATGTAAAAAACGGTTTAGTATTATTTCCCCGAATTGCACAATGGTGAATTGCGGTTATTCTGAAACTAAACCGCAAAATACAAAACAATGAACAGAAAAAAACTCATAGTGTGGTGACTGTAAATGTCACTTTGACATTTTTGAACAGTCACCACACTTCCTGGAACAGCATCACAGTGTGTTGCACAGTAAATGACCCCTGCACCCTCCCACACCCCCCGCTACTTATATATACAAACTCCAGGATTGCAATACAGTGAGGGAAAGGGTACATTTCCCGATCCACACTATAGTGTGATCTGCATTCGCTGTTGCAGGTTTCGACAGTATGGCATTCGATTTTTCATAGTGCGAAACTGCTGTTTCGCACTAGTGAAAATCGACTGAAGTCACGTTGGTGAAATAGTAGTAAACCGTAAAACCCTTTTAAAAACTGTTTGACATGAGGCAGGACAGAATGGGGAGGATGGTATATGGACAAGCAAGCAGAGATGGTCAAGAGATGAATCTGCATGGAACAGTAAGAAAGGCCTGAGGTTAATAATTCACAGAAATATTGTAGAACTAGATGTGTCTGGACCTTAAAAGGATCATGCTTCTTTCTTTAAAACCAACTAGAAAATCTCTTTTGCTTAGCCAGTTATGATTTGCTTGTAGCTGTTTTCTTAGGCTCTTTTAATACCTGCTCCAAATGCTCAGAAAACATGTGCCAAAAATATATTAAAATGCTATCAACCATGCCCTGAGTTAAATAAATTGAAATGGGGTGCATTAAACAGCCCTTGCCTGTGTGAATAAGTCCATCTTGTGTAGACATTTGTAGTAATCACCACTGGCCATTTACAAAAGAAAGGCGAGCCACTGTTGCCTGGGCCAAAAGATGGTTTCCAGAATTATCCCAGGACAGTCTTTCCGAAGCTTTAGAAGAACCCTGGTTATCAGAGGAAAGAGTGGAAAGGCAAGCAGGAACATTCACATACATAGGAATGGAAAGGCATCTGTCTTTCAAGTCTTTGTGCAAAGAATCCTGGAATAGAATTTCTTTAACTGTCTGTTGTGAATGGAGGCAAACAGATCTACTTGAGGAGTTTTTCACAGCTGAATCAATTCCAGGAAGATCCTCTGGTTCAACTGCCATTTGTGGGTGTCTGTCCTGGTCTTGCTCAGCTTGTGCGCAGTAATGTTTTGCTGAAACAGAATGTAAGTAGCTTGCAGGGATAGATTGTGCTCAAGTTGTTAGATCCCAGGTTACCATAGCTAGTCTGCAAAGGCTGTTTGATCTGCACCCCTTCCCCTGTTTGTTTATGTACCACTTCACTGTGGTGTTATCTGTGATTACTAGCAGCAGGCCTGGAACCCAAAGATGATTTAGAGATTTGAGAGCATTTATTAAAAGTCATCATTTCTTTGACATTTATGTGAGTCTGTTCTGCTTGTTTCACACATCCTGAACTTTCACCCCTTGGATACATATCTGAAACAAAGTCTGAGGCATCTGCATTTACAGACTAAATAGGGTCTAGAAGGGGGAAGGGAGACCTAGGTTGAGAGAGAACTGATTAAACCACCAGAGTAAATCTCGTTCACAAACCCCAGCACTGGAATATGAAATGTTATTGGGTGCTGGTGTTTGATCCAAGCTGATTTGAGGAGCCACAGAATTTTTGTCACGTAAAGTCAGGCCAAAGTAATCACGACAATTGTAGAGGCCATGAAACCCAGAATCTGGTAGAAGTCAGACAGATTAGAGAATATCAGAACTTGTTTGTTGTAAAATTCCACTTTGTCCTGAGAAAGAAAGGTCATCATGAGGGGTGTATCCAGGAGACATCCCAGAAGCACTATCTTATCAGAAGAAATGAGACTAGATTTCTCTATGTTCACTTGAAATCCCAGAAATAGAAGGCAAGGCCATTTAACGAGGCTGGAGATTCCATTCACTCTAAGACAGACACCCTTGACAACTTGTAAAAAAATCTGCAAAATTAAGGTAGTTATCTAAAATGGAAAAATGGGAATGTCCTGCAACCTACAATGGACAATTTCAGGTGCTACACACTTTGCATATACCCTTAGAGCTGTAGACAACCTAAAATGTAAAGCAGGAGGTGAAAATGTAAACCAGACACAGAAAAATCTTGTGGCTGAAATATTTGTGAATTAGATTTGTCAAAAAAGCATCTTTTAAATCCATAGTTACTAGAAAACTGAGATTATCGGTGTAGCTGACTGAACCAGTACCCTGTGCTGTTCCCACAAAGCTCTTCAAATGAAGAGCAAAAAAAGGGTTCATTCCTTGCACTAGCAGGATGGACTGGTGCAAAACCCTTCCCTCCCTCCTGCACCCCAGAAGAGCAGAAAAAAAGCAGTCTGCTCCTTTGCACTGGCACAACAACCAGGTGGCCAGATACATGCCCCCTCCCTTTTGGTCCAGCTCTTGAACTGAAGAGCAAAAATAAAAATCCACACTCAGGTACTTGGGGCTCCTGAAATGCAGAAGATAATCAGGTCCCATCTTTGTACCCTGCCCCCAACTTTCCTTCCTCATATTTAGTTAACAAAAAAAAGGAAATCTTTTGTTCTTAAGAACTGCAGCAAACTGCTTGCTACATCTGTATCTTCAATGTAGCAATCAGTTGTTACAGATTAGATCACACATGGAGTGCTACAGTGCTCAGGTTTCATTGCAAATGCAGTACTGGCTTTCAAAAAATGGTATTGTACTAAAGAGTTTTTGAGATGATGGATAGCATGATTGATCACACCCCCCCCCTAATACTTTACACATGGGCCAGTTGCCCCCTTCACCCCACACTAGCTATGCTACTGGTTGAGAGGAGGCAGAAGGGGTAACAACAATGTAGAGACAGCATTTTAAATTTTGGAAATTTGATATGAAGTTTTATAACAGAAATATCTAGGACAAGTCTTTAGGGTTCTTCTTTCTTTCTTTGGTACCATAAAGGTTCTTGAATAAAATCCTTTCCCCATTTGACCTAGGGAAAGCTCCCCTGCACCACCTCAATAATACATGCTAACCTTATCCTAACTTTGCCTCTAACCCTAACCCTACACCTTACCTAAAAAAAAAAACTTTCCTTAACACCACTACTGATCAGACAAATTAGAAGCTAGTGTTATGGAAAGTTTAAAGATTGTAGAAGGAAATTGCTTTCCTTTTGCATTCTTTACTTTATGCAATGTTTTGAATGTTTGATAGTGTGATTTTTTTCTGCTGTATTGAGGTGAATGTTTGCTTTCAACACCGTTATATTGTTATGAATCACACTATAAACACACATACACAGACATACATAAACAAACATTACAAACTTTACACTACTTGTCAAAAAGCTAACACCCTCCAAGCATAACATTATGCAAACCTCTGTCTATGAAGGTTAATAACATAATTTGGCACACTATACCCACATTCTCAGAAAATCAAGTTATGCTTACCGAATAAAAAATAATGAATCCCATCACTAACAGCACCTCTCCACAATACCCACATCCCACTTTCTTCTAACCTGTATACCCCTTACTCCCTACATCACTTCTCACTATAACTACTTGCCCCATACTTACTACTCCCTACATCAGTCATCACGATAACTACCTCTGTCTTCACCACGTCACTTCTCACTATAACCACTACCCCTATACTCATTACTTCCTACATCAGACCTCACTATGCTATCCTTATATTTATTACTCCCTATATCACTCCTCAGTATAACTAATCATTTCTTACTACAAATAATAACCCTATTCTTATTACTCCTTACATTACTCCTCACTATAACTAATTGCTCCTCACTATAACTACTACCCCTATACCTATTACTTCCTATATTGCTCATCACTATAACTACTGCCCCTATACTTATTATTCTGTGTCACTTTGATTATAACTACTACCCCATGACGTTATTCTCTTCATCACTTTTCACTGTAAGTACTACCCCCGTACACAATACTCCATACATCATTCCTCACTATAATGACTACTTCACGCTCATCACTCCTCACTAACACTTCACACACACTTACTACTGCATACATCAGACATCACTGTGACTACTACCCCTAAACCTTCTAACCCTACATCACTCAACACTATTATTTACTACCCCTACATTTATTACTCACAGGGTCATTTTTCACTGTAACTACTACCCTGCAGTTATTACACCCTACATCACTCCTCACTATAACTACTGCCCCTATACTTATTACTCCCTACATCACTCCTCACTATAACTACTATCAAACATTCAAGGAAGCCTTAAACTGATACAAGCACTCAACTCTCCTTGTTAATAAGGAGAAATTAATCGTAGGCACTAAACAGCCAATAATTGCAAAGTAAGTTGTTAAGGTAAGGGAAAACAGCTCCTGTACTTTACAAAAAAAAAAAAAAAAAAAAAGCACCAAACCAGGCATGTCCAAGGGTCAGCTTTCTGTGATTTCTCCTGTTCATCTGGTGAATCTGGGCATACTGGGGCAATCCAGCAATTGCCTCATGTGCACAGACAACCCTCTCCTCCTACTACCCAACACTACAACCTGTGAGAGATGCACTTACATAGCCAAACTGCAAGCAAAGCTCTCTCCACCCAAGATTGTGCTAGACAGTCAAGAGGAGAAGGTTAACACCCGCACTACACCTCAAGCAACACATAGCCCTTCTAAACCCACACCACCAACACCCACATATAGCAACACTAAATCCACATATGCGGAGGCCCTTAACTGTATCCTGCCCAAGCAACAAGGACCTCTGAAGCTGAAATGCAAACAAACACCAATCACAACCAAAGTGTCACATAGCTCATAACACCAGTGTGCCACCCAGCAACAGACCCTAGGGCAAGACAATGTACCTAACATTTTAGTCATAGGTGACTCTATAGTCCGGCACACTGATGTCCTACTCACCAGGTTGAACAGGGAGAAAATTACAGTCAGCTGCCTGTCAGGTGCCAGGATCCACCACATAATGCATGCACTCAAGTCACTCCACAACAAGTAGAAATATGACTCTCCTTGCCCATATTGGAGTGAATGACGTGAGACGTACCTCCCTGGACTACATGAAAAGAGACATGGAAGAGCTCTCGGATCATGTGGCCCAGGCAGGTATGATCACAGCCCTGAGTAGCATCCTGCCTTTGCCCAGAATGATACCACAATATAAGGACAAAATGATTGACTTCAACAATTGGCTAAGCTTCTGGTGTCATTCAAAGGGGATCCAGTATCTGTCTGCCTGGGATGACATGATCGACAGACCACGATGCTTTGCCAGAGATGGTTTGCACTTGTCGCCCCTGTGATTCAGGTTACTAGCTAAGGCTCTTGCCACCCCTATAGTGCCTTTTTTAGGCAAAGTTCAAAGGACAAAACCACCACCATAACAGGTACAATCATGCAAAATCTGAAGGTAATGCTACTCAATGCTAGAAGTCTAAACCTCAAAATGCACTCTCTCGAGGCACTCCTAAAAATGAAGAACATTGATATCTGTGCAGTAACTGAGACCTGGTTCAAGGCTCCAGAGAGCACCCCTGCAATACCAGGCTACAACTCTTACCACACTTTTCGGCCACCAAACCAGGACCGAAACACTAAAGGTGGAGGAGTGTCCATATTCACCAAGGATATTTACACCACCAGGCTAGTTGCCAACCACAATGCATCTGAAATTCTCCAGGTGCAACTAACACTAGGTAAGACTGCAATCCAAATTGTAGCTTGCTACAGATCCCCCACCATGCCCCAAGATTCTCACTACACCTTTCTAAACATACTGGAAAATATTAAGATAGAACCAAACACCCTAATACTGGGTGACTTTTAACTACCCTGCCATTAACTGGGAAAACTACTCATGTACCAACACCTTTGTCCAACGGTTCTTGGAATTCATAAATTCCAACACCCTGAATCAACTAATCCATAGTCCCACCAGGGGCTCCAATATCCTAGACCTGGTCATTACCAGCATGGGAAATCAATGCTCCACACCTATGGTCACCCCCTCGTTAGTCAGGTCTGACCATAAGCTAATCACCCTTAACATCCACATCCCATCCCCACCCCCCAGTAAGGAAACCTCCATAAAAAAGTTCTCCAAAGCCAACTTCATGCTACTAAAGTCAGAAGTGACAAACTTCATAACACCCATGCAGATGGGAACTGAAAGTTCGACTGCTGAATCCTACACTAAGGCACTGTACGAGCACATCCACTCATGCATAAATCGTGCCATCCCAAATAGAACCAAGATGCTCTCCTCCAAAAAAAGGAAGCCAATCTGGTGGTCCCCTGCCATAAACAAACTTTACAACAAAAGGAAGAAACAGTTGCACAAAAGAGGAAAATCCCAGGATGCAAAAAACTCCCTTACCAGCCTCAGTATGAAACTGAGATCCCTCATAAAATCCTCCAAAGCTAGTTACGAAAATAAAATTGCCAAAGATTCCAAAGACAACCATAAGGCATTCTATAACTATGTCAAGAATCTAAATGGCAATGCTCATATCTACTCTGAGCTAAAACAGAATGGCATTACATATACTGATCCCAAGGATATTGCCAATATCCTGGCAGATCGATTCAGTGCCAACTTCACCCCCCTCTCACCCCATAAACGACCCATCTCAATACCGGGAGATTGCCATATTCTGGTAATAATGGCCACACAGGTAAAAAAACGCACTCTCCAATGCTAAGAATACAGCATCCATGGGGCCAGATGACATCCCGGGCTGTGTACTACATGCACTACAATATGAACTGGCACCACACCTAAGTGTCATGTTTAATCATAGCCTCACCTCAGGTTTCATGCCCACTGAGTGGCACTGAGCTACAGTTATCCCACTCCACAAGGGGAGATCCACCTTGGATCCTGGAAACTACCGCCCCATCAGTCTGACGAGCCTTATCTGCAAGGCCATGGAGCGTATTATCATGGAACTTATAAACAAAGACATTGGCAACCTTCAAACACTGGACCCCACCCAGTTTGGGTTTGTGAAGGGCTGATCTTGTCTCCTGAACCTGACTGACTTTTTCGAATCAGGCTCCAGAACCATGGACAAGGGTAAAGTGGTCCACACAGCCAATCTAGACCTTGCCAAGGCCTTTGACACCATCCCCCACTCAGGAATCATAGATAAACTTACTAAGCTGGGCATTAATCCCTATGTCACCCAATGGGTTGCCAACTGGCTTACTGACAGAACCCACACTGTAAAAGTAGCTGACTCCAAATCCAGCTCCAGACAAGTGACAAGTGGAGTACCTCAGGGTTCAGTCCTGGGACCGCTCTTGTTTGGCATCTACTTCTCTGAAGTACAGGCCAACACTAAGGGACTCTGGCTAATAAACTTTGCAGATGACTGCAAACTGGGAGCTGTTATTGAATCCCCAAATGATGTGGATACTCTACAAAAGGGCCTTACAGAAACAGATGCTTGGTGCCAGAGCCATGGGCTCAAGCTCAATGCCAAGAAATGTATAGTTATCCCTTTTGGGAAAAAACATGTACCCGTGAATTACCACATAGGTGGCAGTACACTAAACACCAAAAGTGTGATACGAGACTTAGGGACACAGGTGGACAGTGGTCTCACCTTCGATAACCACATCACCACAACAGTCAGGAAATCCTTCTATGTGGACACCTCATCACTAAAGGCTTTTCATCCAGAAAAAAGGAGGTCATTGTCCCACTGTACTCATCCCTCATTAGACCCATTATAGAATACAACGCCCGATTTGGTATGTACCTCTCAACACATCTGCAACATCTGGAAAGGCCGCAGAAATACCTCACTAAAAAGAATCACAAGCCTAAACCAGATGCCCTACGCTGACCGCCTTAAAAAACTCCAGCTATACTCTGTCACATACCTTCTACTCAGAGGCAATCTCTGCTTAACATACAAGGCCATGTCAAACCCAGAGCTGTTGGAAATGCTAGACTTAAAGAAATCCCAATCCCTCAGAGCCACACGCTCCAGGGATCTAAACCTTGTCATCACAATAAACAAAACATGCTGGAGGGATAGGTTCCTGACCTAGAGACTCCCCAGACTCTGGAATAGACTGCCAATACATGTCAAGCAGAGTGCCTCTTTGGCCCTCTTCAAAAGAAACCTTGACGATTGGATGGGAGAAAGGAAATTCACACCGGGGATCACGTCAGTCACCCTGCTAGACAGGGGTCCAGGGAAGTAAATAGTGTGGGAAGAAATAGCCAGGGAATTGTTATGGCTAGGCTTGTATAGGCCCTAGGGCTGATAGCCTAGTACCAACCTATGAACCTATGAACCTATTACTCCCTAAATCACTCCTCACTATAACTACTACCCTTATACTTATTATTCCCTACATCACTCCTCACTATAACTCCTGCCCTTACTTATTACTCCCTACATCACTCCTCACTTATTACTCCCTACATCCCTCCTCACTATAACTACTGCCCCTATACTTATTACTGCCTACATCACTCCTCACTATAACTACTGCCCTATACTTATTACTCCCTACATCACTCTTCACTATAACTACTGCCCCTATACTTATTACTCCCTACATCACTCCTCACTATAACTACTGCCCCTATACTTATTACTCCCTACATCCCTCCTCACTATAACTACCACCCCTATACTTATTACTCCCTACATTTCTCCTCAGTATAACTACAGCAGCTATACTATTACTCCACACTTCACTCCTCATTATAACTACTACCTCTATAACCATTATTCCTTACATCACTCCTCACTGTAAGTATTACCCCTGTACACAATTATCCCAATATCATTTATCATTATAACTACTACTTCATACTTATCATTCTTCATTATTACTTCACCCATACTTACTAAAGCATACATTAATCATCATTTTGATTACTACCTCTGTACCTGTTATCCCTACAGCAATCATCACTATATTTACTACCCCTATAATTATTACTCATTAGGTCATTTCCCACTATAAATACTACCCCCATACTTATTACTGCCGACATCACTCAACACTTTTAACCTCCACCCCTATACTTATTATTCCCTTCATCACTCGGTACTATAACTACTACCCCTATACTTAGCACTCCCTTCTGCACTTGTCAATGTAACTACTACCCATATACTCATTACTTCCTACATCACTCCTCACTATAACTGCTGCCCCTATACTTATTACTTCCTACATCACTCTTCAGTATAACTACTACCCCTATAGTTATTACTTCTTACATCACTCCTCAGTATAACTACTACAACTATACTTATTACTTTACTTCCTACATCACTCCTTACTATAACTATTACCCCTATACTTATTACTTCCTACATCGCTCCTCACTGTAACTACTACCCCTATACTTATCACTCCCTACATCACTCCTCACTATAACTAACACCCCTATACTTATTACTTCCTACATCACTCCTCAGTGTAACTACTACAATTATACTTATTATTCAGTTACCTACTGTGTGATCTTGAGAAAGCCACTTAACCAGACAATGCTTGGGACAGCTGGGAATTGAGCTAGGCTCCTTAGTGGTCTTCTGGACTGCATACTTAGTAGATAACTATGAACCTATGAATATGTTCCAATATACCCATTATTCACTACATCACTCCTCACTGTAAGTACAACCTCTGTACCCAACACTCCCTACATCATTTCTCATTATAAGTGCTACCCCCATACTTATTACTTTGCACAGTAATCTTCATTATAGCTGCTACCCCTATATTCATTACTCCCTATATCACGTCTCACTATAACTATTACTCCATATGCATTACTCGCTGCATCACTACTCATTATAACTACATGTATACTTATTATTCCCATCACTCCTCATTATAACTACTACATGAGTACTTATTCCCTACATCACTCCTCATTGTAACTACTACATGAGTACTTATTATTCCCTACATCACTCCTCATTATAACTACAACATGAGTACTTATTATTCCCTACATCACTCCTCATTATAACTACTACATGAGTACTTATTATTCCCTACATCACTCCTCATTATAACTACAACATGAGTACTTATTATTCCCTACATCAATCCTCATTATAACTACTACATGAGTACTTATTATTCCCTACATCACTCCTCATTCTAACTACTACATGAGTACTTATTATTCCCTACATCACTCCTCATTATAACTACTACATGAGTACTTATTATTCCCTACATCACTCCTCATTATAACTACTACATGAGTACTTATTATTCCCTACATCACTCCTCATTATAACTACAACATGAGTACTTATTATTCCCTACATCACTCCTCATTATAACTACTACATGAGTACTTATTATTCCCTACATCACTCCTCATTATAACTACAACATGAGTACTTATTATTCCTTACATCATTCCTCATTATAACTACTACATGAGTACTTATTATTCCTTACATCATTCCTCATTATAACTACTACATGAGTACTTATTATTCCCTACATCACTCCTCATTATAACTACTACATGAGTACTTATTATTCCCTAAATCACTCATTATAACTACATGTATACTTATTATTCCCTACATCACTCCTCATTGTAACTACTACATGAGTACTTATTATTCCCTACATCACTCCTCATTATAACTACAACATGAGTACTTATTATTCCCTACATCACTCCTCATTATAACTACTACATGAGTACTTATTATTCCCTACATCACTCCTCATTATAACTACAACATGAGTACTTATTATTCCCTACATCACTCCTCATTATAACTACTACATGAGTACTTATTATTCCCTACATCACTCCTCATTCTAACTACTACATGAGTACTTATTATTCCCTACATCACTCCTCATTATAACTACTACATGAGTACTTATTATTCCCTACATCACTCCTCATTATAACTACTACATGAGTACTTATTATTCCCTACATCACTCCTCATTATAACTACAACATGAGTACTTATTATTCCCTACATCACTCCTCATTATAACTACTACATGAGTACTTATTATTCCCTATATCACTCCTCATTATAACTACAACATGAGTACTTATTATTCCTTACATCATTCCTCATTATAACTACTACATGAGTACTTATTATTCCTTACATCATTCCTCATTATAACTACTACATGAGTACTTATTATTCCCTACATCACTCCTCATTATAACTACTACATGAGTACTTATTATTCCCTAAATCACTCATTATAACTACATGTATACTTATTATTCCCTACATCACTCCTCATTATAACTACTACATGAGTACTTATTATTCCCTACATCACTCCTCATTATAACTACTACATGAATACTTATTATTCCCTACATCACTCCTCATTATAACTACTGCATGAGTACTTATTATTCCCTACATCACTCCTCATTATAACTACTACGTGAGTACTTATTCCCTACATCACTCCTCATTATAACTACTACATGAGTACTTATTACTCCTTACATCACTCCTCACTATAACTACTACCACTATAGTTATTGTTTCCTGTCACTTCTCACTACAGATATCAGCTTTATACTTATTCCATTCCACACTCCCCTTATTCCAACTCCAACAAGCACTGGAGACAGTCTTCATACTGCAGCAGGCTGTCGCTGGCTGATGTGCAATGTAAGATGAGGCCCTACTCAATTATAAGTGAGTGATCTATTGTAGCCCACTGTGTACTATGAGGCACAGCTAGAAGCATTGCTGCCCCACCCACTTAAGGTTTTTATGCCTCCCAGGTCTTGCCTATATGCCTGACCTACAACTGTTGTATTTTCTGGTCTCCACTAGGGCTATAAAGAACTCCCCACACCCAACAACACATAGTCCAGTCTCTCATCCCCAACAAATGTGAGCAGTCAAAGTCTCACTTCTTTCCTTCCTCCCTTCCTTCCCTCTCTCCCTCAGACCAACTCCAACAGGCACACTGAATGACCTGAATTGCAGTCATGGCTTTATTCCTTTAGTCCAATGGAACTGATATGTAGAAATGGTACTTTTTGTCATGAAGCCATTTGATTGCATCCTTGATGATCAAGTCTGAAGTGTGATATACCAGTGGATGTTTATTGTGTGCTTTCTGCAGCTTACAGTGTGAGTGGGGTGTCTTTGGGCTAACTGATTCTGTTCCTATGTAGTACTGAATGATGATATATGTAGAATATATTTAGCAATATTAGTATAGTTTTTTATATATATATATATATATATATATATATATATATATATATATATATATATATATATATTTATACACACACACACACACACATATATATATATATATATATGTATATATATATATATATATATATATATATATATATATATATATATATATACATATATATATATATATATATATATATATATATATATATATATGTATACAGTTTAATATAATCTCGAGTTGAGATGCACGCAGATGGAAAATTCGAAACACAGATGTTCAAATTTTCATCTGGCTGAACATCTCAATGTTCAAAAGTTTATATAAGTGAATGCACCGTGCATTCACTAATATAAATTCGAAGAACTGTACAGAGATTGTGGTATGGTGCTTTTGGGAAATTCATCCCTTTCCTCACTGTAGTGCGATTTCGGAGTTTGAATATATAGTTAGCAGGGGGTGTGGGAGCTTGGGGAGTGCAGGGGGGCAATGTTAGGTATAAGAATTTACTTTATGTGAGCTCCTATATGGACATCGCGTGATGTGTTCAGAAACAATGTCGAATCTGCTGAATTTGTTCAGCTGATTCAACATTGTGACTTGTTCTTTATTTTGACTTTCAAGTTTTGTTTTCGATGTGTCGAACGGAAATTATTTTGCTGTTCAACATACTGAAAGTAAACCATATATATTTATATATATATATATATATATATATATATATATATATATATATATATACACATAGATATATATATATATATATATATATATATATATACATATATATATATATATATATATACACACACACACACACACACACACACACACACACACACACACACACACACACACATATATGCATAATGTAGAGAATGGACTAGACAACTGTACAATTATTATATAGCTTTAAAAATGTACTACTCAAGAAAGTAATCAAGGCAAGTGCTTCACAGCACATCCATACATTAGGAAATCTGTCTAAATGTCATTAAATCTATAGTGCAACACAGTGATACCCCAGTACACACTGCACTAAGCATTATTTTGTTCATGGCGATGACGTTCTTGGGTGCTAATATTTATAAGTGGTAGTACACTTATTTTGCTTATTTTATTTTACAATTGGGTACCAGGTAAATGAGCTGGTGTGTTGACCCTTTTCAGTCATGACCTGGATATAAAGCAAAAAATAATAAGGATAAACAAAACTTAGGTGTGTACAGAGCATATGCAAGACTTCAAACAATACACAATGAAATAGCAATGACTCTGTTGCAAAAACATGTCAAAGTTAATATTAATAGCTTAGTTTAAGAGAATATAAGTTCTACATATACACTATATACAATTATCACATTGAAGGTACAGTTATGTAGGTTGCATTTAAAAGTAGATGTTCAGAATCCTCACAACTGCAGTAAGTAGCCTTTGTGTGTGTGTGTGTGTGTGTGTGTGTGTGTGTGTGTGTGTGTGTGTGTGTGTGTGTGTGTGTGTGTGTGTATATATATATATATATATATATATATATATATATATATATATATGTTTTATTCTACCCCAGGATACAACAACCAACAAGCTTCACAAAGCTATGACTTTCTCCTGCACCTTTACTCTGACTTCCGATTGACCAGCCCCTTGGAGGGAAATTAGCAGTTAGAGTGTAGACAATTTCAGGACATTCTTGCCCATACATATTATGGCCTCTACGGAAAATGAACATGTATTCAGTTCGACAAGCCCGGTCAGCAAATGTAAAATAAATACATAGAGAAAGAGTTTACTCATCCTGAACTACTAAAAGTAAACAGTAACAAATAGCTTTGTATCCCACCAAATAATTATAGGCAGAATTAGAAGGAGTGGAGGGTGTTTGGTTACTGCAACAATGAGAAATATGAGCATTTGCTGTTAGTGCAACTTACACAACTGTATAATGTTCATCATTCTGACTGTTGCAGTAGCCTTTGGCTATATGGGTTGATTACCAAAGCCTATCCAACCTGAGAGGAGAAAGGAGTTCCTTGAGGAATGATCCTAGCAAAGCCAACCCTGGACCTGGGAAAAGAATCAAGTTTGTAATGCTTTGTACAATTATGTTCAGAAGACCATGTTGCTCCCTCTAGAATGCTTCTTGAGTCCACCTCTTTCCAGTATGCCATCGTAGAAGTCTAGATTCTAGTAGAATGTGCCTTGATAGTGCCTTGAATATATTTGCCAAGGTGGGAATAACAAAAAGTAATAGCTGAGGGCAACCATCTTGAAATACTCTGTTTTGACATGAGTTGTCCTGTCTTTGCCCCATCATGGGAAATAAACAGATAATCTTCTTTCTCTAAAGGACTTGGTTATGTCAAGATAGTACCTGGGCTGTCTATATGTGTCCAGAATATGTAGAATCCTTTCTCCCTGGTTTTGGGATTCTGGATAGGGTCTGTAGATGGATGGTTTGATTCAGAGTATATTCTGAAACAACTCTGGGCATAAATGAGAGATTTGTTCGGTTTAACTTTAAAATGTCAAAAGCACATACACGGATGTGCACACCACTGAAACATTTCCACGAAACCCAAACCGCCGAATCTTCCGAAACTAACAAAAACATTGAAGTCAAAATTTCCGACCACACTACACCTACAAAGAAGTGCTAACATGGGTCATGCGGTTCGGAACATCAGCATTTGAAGTTTTGAGAAGATGCAGTTCAGAGTTCACGGATGCGGTTTGATGTTCTGACCATCAACATATTGAAGGCAAACCATTTGTTCATAATGTGAGCCTATATCTATGGAAGACCAAATAGGAGTCACTCACCATGAGAGCTTGTAACTCAAATACTCTTTATGCAGATCAAGGAAGAACTCTGCCACGACAAACCGCCAACGTATAAAAATCACGAACAGTTTATTAGTTCACGAACAGTTTATAGTTTTAAGCGCTTTTCATTTGCTAAGCAAGCAAACTTCTTCAGAAACAATGCGTTACAATTCAAATCTCAAATTTAAGGAATCAGGTGATCATAGTAACCAATCTTGTTACAACATAACACGTACCCTGAACTTCTTTAAAGGTAAACTCATTTGTAAAGAAGTGCTCGTTCATAAAAAGTAATAAATAAAGCCAACTTCACACATAAAAATTAAACCATTAATATCATGCTACTAAAAATTGGTGTCAATGAAAATAAAAATAAAAATCCAAAAGATTTGGTTCCATTGCAATAAAGGCTGTCTTCCCCAATTGATAGTTCGTTTCGGTTATAATCACCACCAGTAGCTCCACCATAGGAAATAATTCTTTAATAATCACCATCAATAGCTCCACAAAAGAAATTATTTTATTATTATTAACAAAGGACAGTTTAAAAGAACTGATTCAGCACTTTCATCTCCCACCGGAGACCTCTTCAGAATCAATTAACCTTGCTCAAATCATTCCTTTTATATAAAGAACACACATCAACTAATTTCAATTAAGTAATAAGTAATAAAAAGAAACAAAAAGTCATTGGCTGGCCATACAAATCATTCTAACAAGTATTAAAGACATATTCTCCCCTTGTAACAAAGAACAGAAATTGCTGAAACTTTGAGCCTGAAAGAATTTTCATACAAAAAATGATTTTTGTGTTTGTGCAACTGATCAAGGACACAAACACAGGAAAAAGCTCCTTCAAGAACGTACCATAGGAGATAGTTCTAATGAACAACATGAAAACAATACCAATAAAACCTACAAAATTGGATAAATATATTGTAATACTTTCAACCTTGTTGTGCTAATATTGTATGTATAAAAGGTATACATATATATATATATATATATATATATATATATATATATATATATATATATATATAAAATATATATTAAAAAAATTGTAAAAAATGTATAAAAAATACATATGTTGCACTAAATATATTCCAATAGATGTTCAATAATAAATGTATGTATAAAATATAAAATTGTGTATAAAATTGTATATAAATATATATAAATATAAATATAAAATATAAAATTATACTACATGATTATGAAGTGTAACTAGATATTCTTGAAAACTTAACATTATTCCAAAACCATGAGAAAAACATCCTCTATGTAAAAGCAACCTTTTTTTATCTTCAGTTGCCTTTTCCTTCGGTCCTACACCAGCTATAGATACTTCTAGGACCAATAGGTCATCATTTGGGAATGAGGTGGATGCTCCTGGTGGTTCAGTCCAACAGAACCAGACTCGGCACAGTGACCGGTTGTCTTCTCGGAACCAACCATCTGATTTAGTACCAGAGGTCGAGGATCAAAATTTTCAGAACAATACCTCAACCCATCAACCCTCTCCAGGGAGGAGGCAGAGATACAGAACCAGGAGGAGGAATTAGGTTAGCCTGTCTTTTCTACAGTATTCCGAGTAATGAGCCCATGTCAGATTGTTACCAACACTGGAAAGGACTTTAAGATTTAGAACTATTCAGGGTTTGTTTTTACCCCACCATTGGTGGATCTCCTGGCTAAGGGTTTGACATTTGTACCCAGTAGGAGGGCAGATGTGGCCAATACCTTGATTGACCTCAAGCTTTTTATCAGAAAGCTTAATTTCCAGCTTATTTTTGGTGATCAGGTCATGATGCAAAAGGATTTTCACATTACAAGTACATTTAATCCCCCTTTACATCATTCTCTTTCTCTTTTTGAATGACTGTGTGATTTAGACATTCGTCATTTATTGAAATGTAAACGAATTGTCCCTTATAATATCAACAAAGATGAGAAGTATCTTTTAGAATTGTTAACCAACTCTTCTGTGAGGGTTATGCAGCCAGACAAGGGGGGAGGACTGGTAGTGATGGAAGAGATAGATTACATTCAGAGAATGGAAAATATTCTGGCATCTAAAACCTATAGGGAGGTTTTGAAAAATGAGTTGAATCAGAGTGTGACCAGGATCTGCACTTATTTTAATGACATGTTCATTAATGGAGTCATTAATGTGGAGGTTTTTAACTATATCTGTACCCCTAACCCCAGGATACCTGTCCTGTTTGGCAATCCGAAGATTCATAAGAATGTGCATGACCCCCCATGTGCCAATTGGTGAGTGCAAGGGGCAGTGTGACTTATGCTGGGGCGAAGGTGCCGGACACGATTTTGAAAAAGTATGTGTCCAGTGAGTCCCACATTTCTAAAGACTCCTGGTCATTTCTTGAGAGGGTTAATCATACTCCTTGTACAGGAGAGAGTAATTTCTTGACAATCGATGTTATTGATTTGTACTCTTCCATCCCTCATTCCATAGCGTTAGAATGGATTGAAGCTATCATGACCATTAAACAGGCACCTGCTGGGGACATTCTGATGGTGAGGGAGTTATTGGACATCATACTGACCTGTAATTTTTTCTCCTTTAACAATCGTTAGTTCCACCAATTAGTAGGGGTACATATGGGGTCTCCTTGTGGGGCCAGCGTTGCCAATTTGGTGATGACTTACTGGGAGAGAGAGTTTGTTTTCCCTAATCCTATTATTCAGGAGAAACCCTGCTTTACACTAGATTCTTGGATGATATTTTCATCATCCTACAGGGGGAGAGGGAAGTGGCTGAGATACTGTTAGATAGTTTTAATACCTCCACCAGTTTTTTTTTTTTAAATTTACATTCAATTTCTCTAAGGAGAGGATCTCTTACTTAGATGTGGAGTTATTTAAGGATATCTCTCTAGGCTGTTTTACTGTCAAAATTCATTGTAAAGTAACTTTTTCTAACAGTTATTTACATTTTGAGAGCAGTCACTCCTTCCATCAGAAGAGGCCGATAGTAAAAGGGCAGTTGGTGAGGGTGGCTAGGATGGTGTCTAAGTTCAGCAACTTCCTTGAAGAATGTGAGTTAATTCGTGGCCTTTTTTTGAGCAGGGGATACCCAGACAATCTCATATCTGAATTGATCAAGGAAGTTTGCGGTAAGAGGAAGAATGGGTTCTACGTACCAATTTTAGGTAATAATGTAACACCCCAGAACCCCGAACCATCCCATAAGCAAGCCCATGTGAATTACCTTTGCAGTTTTATTACAACTTTCAGTGTTGATGCAGGGGATATTTCCTTCATCATAAAGAAAATTTGGAGTATTTTACAATTAGACATGCAAGGTAACTCACAGTTTGAGATCACACCCAAGGTGGTGTTTAGGAGGGGGTTGAATCTGAAGAGTATTCTACAGATGAAATCGAACCATGCCCCGATTAGGGGGATGTACAAATGCAATATGTGTAAATACTGTAGGTTTATTAAAGCAGGGGCCTATTTTAGTATTGGGGAGACCAAATACTCCATCAGGGGTAGATTTAACTGTACCAGTTCACATGTGGTATATTTGGCTAGGTGCTCTTCATACCCGGTGTTTTATATTTGAAAAACTGATAGGAAACTTCAGGAACGCCTTTATGAACACCTTTATGCCATCAAAAAAGAGAAGATGGAGAATGCACTTGCCAGGCATGTTAAGGAATACCCGGGTCATGAATTTACTTTTTCAGTCATTGATCAGGTAGTTCCTTCCAATAGGGGGGGTCCAGATATGTTACTTTTAGAACAAAAGGAATTGATTTGGCAGTTAAAACTAGAAGCTTATCATTATCCAGGCTTAAATGGAATGTTATCCATTTCTTGTATTTTAAAATTAAGAAGTTTGGTTAGGTAATTTTATTGTATTTATTTTTGTAGATTGCATCCATTTTAATTTCTTCATCTATTTTTTATCTATTTCAGCATGGCTTACAAAAGTTTGGATATTCCTTTTACTGCTTGTTCAGTAAGGTTGAGTTCTCAGGGAAGGGTTTGAACAGGTGTTGTGAATGTATTGGCTTAATTGCTAAGTAGTCATGTGATTCATGAGCCTTTTATTAAGGTGTAAGTTGGAATGTGTTGTTTGTTTTTCTGATGAAGTTGGTTTGGGACACTGATGAAAAGCCTATTATTGTTGAGCTTAAAATAAAATTTTAACTTGCAGTTTATCAGCATCACTGTGTCTGGAATTGGTGCATCTGCTGAGGTTTATCATCTTGCTGGCTTCTTTTTTCAAGTTTGGTTTGTTTTCCGGTATTTAGTTTTTTTTTTTGTGGTTTACTCTGACCTGCAATGGATCACGTTTTCCAGCCTCTTCCGCCTTTCCCTGTGGTTATATTTATTTGAAGATGGACGGCCACCTTACCGCATTAGTATCTGCATATCGTCCACCCTGTTCTGCTCCCTGACAAGGACATTGATGACATCAGGTATGTCGGCAATGCATCTCCCTAGTAGGTACCAAAGACACCTGTGCCATCCCTCCACAAAATTCCGTGTCCTGGGTAATGACAGTTCATTGAGGTAATGCACGTTCCAGAATTCCACTGGAAATATTGGTGGGAATCGCTGTACACCTGACGTCCGGGTCTGTTGCTTTCTGGGATGGCCTGTAACGTAGACTTCAGCAAAGTACACCAGCAACTCCTTTCCATCTGGGTGAAATGTCTCACTGATACACCTGAATGCCTCACCTACATCATCTACACTTAGAAATGCCAGGGCTATGAGCCATTTAACATCCAACTGTAGAGAAGCATCCTTCCCATACACACTTGCTAGGCCAAGGGACTGTACCTTTCTCCACACTGCCTGTGTGAAATGAAAATAGCATCACTTGCTGACCATGGCCGTAAAGTTATGCCTGACACTCTTTATTGCAGCCAACTCAAAGTCTGTCAGTATGTACTGTACCCTATACTGCAACTGCATGGGAGACAATAGCTCAAAAAGACACTCCCACAGGAAGTTGTATGCCCTATACGACTTCTTCGACATGAGTGTGTACACTAGAGGTAAACATTTAGTGGGCTCTGCAAAGCTCACCAAGGCATGGATGGTATATAACTGCCTACATAGCCTACTCTTGGTTAGGAATATACCGTCCATGAACCAGATCTGTGCACTACACAGGTCACGCAGAGTCCCTTCTGTGCTAAACACTAGCACATGTGTATTTGTGTGGATGTCTGCCCTCCGTGCCTGGAGGAATGTGCCATGTTTCAGTGTACTTGTGGTTGTATCAGCCACACCAAGAGTAGTAGCCACAACCTTGTATGTCCACATCTTCCGTTGCCTAACTCTATTGATCTGCTGGAGCATGGACCTTCTGGATGGCAATGACGTTAGTGTATCTGCAGATGTACTACTGACAACATCATCCACCAGCAATGCTGGAAGGCCCATACTGCACCTTGCACTCTCCTTTAGGCTATGACAAGCCCGGTACTTCTACACTTCAGCTACATTGGGGGCATGCAGGTGACCAACTGTCTTCACTAGACGTTCCCCGCCCACCTCAGTCTCCGTGATAGCCCTGTCCCTTCATTTCAGTGTAAACTTACTTTTACAGCACCAGTATGTTTTCTTTCCATTGGATTTCTCTGCATTGTACAAATACCCATCCAACTCTAACATGCCTGACCTCTTCTGGAACATGACACATTCGTACAGTGACCCTAGAATTCCGGGAGCAGCGGTTGGGGAGGTAGCGGCAGCCATGTTGCTATTCAGTCAGAGCATTGCACACAGGGAGCGGACGTGGGATCCCTTCATTTATTCTTCCACAGTGTTGCATTTACTATTTCAACATTGCACTCTCATGGGGGATATCTGCGACTGTATGCTTGTCTGATTTGTATGTCTTTTTCCATGGGACTACATTATTTCTTGTTATCCTGCAGACTGACAGTGGTTCGGGGGGGCTTTACTGTTATCAGTACACATTAACCACTGACATCAGGATGTGATGTGGTTCATAGAGGGCGTTCTTCCTCTCATTTAGCATGTTTCATAGACATAAGCATTCTGAAGGTCAACTATGCATGACAGTGGTTTCTGTGTTCGGAATACTGAGATTTCGTAATGTTCTGCTTTCGAAGTTTGCTGTTCGATGTAGTGCAATTCGATATTGTGTGCATTCGATCTTATGATATAAACCCAGGTAACCTACTGGTAAGCAATAGAAAGCCTTAAACTTATACAAGTCTTCTAGCTTCCAAGATAGGCTTTTGGAGTGATTAAGCATCAGTGTTCTGTATGTTTTCTGACTACATGGTGATTTTTCACTGTATATTGTGATCTGAAAGCTCTGTTTATTCACATATTATGTGATGGCCTGCACTTTAGATGTTCACAGATAGGTAGTAGGCAATCTGCCCAAGGGCATTTAGAAGCATAGCTACAGTGTGTTGGCTTTCTCCGCACCATTGATGAAGTAAATGAGCCTCTGTCAAGCATATCCAATGAAGTGATTCCAGGCAGAGTTGCCAGAAGCTGTTGAGGACTGGGGTGGCTGAGGGTGATAGGGGCACTTAGTGATCTAAAGAGGGCATGTTAACATGAAGCATCAACACCATTCAATTTCCCCAACAGGTCTTGCAGCTATAAAACTGGAGGTGCTCCCCCACCCCCTGGCTGTATGGTTCTGGGACACATGATCCCAGGGGTGTATATTCTGTTACCCATTCACACATCAAGGTTTCTCATGAAGTGTGTCAGTGAGGGGCTATGCCTAATGTAGTTAGGAATTTAATTTATAGTCTCTCATTTCATTTGTTATGTTTTTATTTCAAGAGTAAGTGAAGCTCAGTGGGTTTGGGCACCTCCGCCCTTTGCTTAGCCTAGCTTACACATAGAAATCATGCAAATAGGAAATAGACAGAAGCAATGTTAATGTCAATAATGTAATGGTTACAGCATTTGCATAGTATCTGTGCATTCGTGGTTCAAATCCCAATAAAGTCAGAGATGTTTTTCATGTTAAAAAGTATACCTTAACCACAGCTTGCATATCTAGGTAGTATTCTTCAGTATAATAAACATTTGAAACACCCATATATACCCATGTGTGCTGGAGGGTAAAGTCAACAGAGAATGTAATGTTATGTAAGCACATAGTGAGATGTTACTTAACTGAAATGTATATATCCTGAGGAGTTAGCAGATGTGGCCGTGTATGCGCGCACAGGTTATAAGTTTTAAAGTTTATTTAACTGCTGCTTTAATGTCGCACAAACACTTTTAAATATGCTTACAACTACTTAAATGAGCCTTATTCTGGAGTAAAATTTTAAAGCATTGCAGGTGTTGAAACCTGGACCACACACACAATAGGCATGGGACTTACCAGTAAGCCATCTGAGCTGTATACATGTTTCATGATCTTTAGACTACACCTTATACTATAGGCATTCCACAGTACTGACCACAAATGGGACAGTCACTTTGTGTACATATGTACAGTACATTGTAATGTACTGTAGTTTGTGAATCAACATATACAAGTCTACATATGTATAACTGTTACAAATGAATACTATATATAATATATATATATATATATATATATATATATATATATATATATATATATATATATACATACATGTCAGTGATGTCTGCACATAGATAGAAAAAAAATATGTATATATATATATATATATATATATATATATATATATATATATATATATACAGTTACAGCTATAGCCATATATATAAACATCTATGAACACACTTTGTGACACAGAAGCAATCCAAAGGAATTGAAGTGTACACAAAACACATGCAGCTCTGCTATTATAACTATTAATATTAACTTAATTCACCATAGAAGGGATGGTTGTTGTGTATGTGGAGATTGGGGAGGGGGGAGGAATGATGGGCAATGAAAGTATGCATCAAGGAGAGCCTGGGTCAGATGTTCAATAAGTGAACTGGAGGGGTATACATGGAGTATGGGGACAATATAAAAAAGAAACAAAACAAGAACCATTCTTATCCATAATACACCCTGTCAGGTCACATTGCAACACTTAATTCCACAAACATATGAACATTAACATGTATCATACATATGTACACCAACTGACTGTCACATTTGTTTTCAGCAGTGAGGAATGCCCGTAGTAAAATGTATATTCTAAACACCATAACATTTGTACATATCTCAGATGCCTTAGTGGTAAAGTCAGTGACTGTGGTGTTCATGGTCCCAGGTTCATGACCTGCAAGGGCTGTTAATTTATTTTGAGGGCCAGAATAAGGGCTGTCAGATGCAGGTTGATTAAAGCACTTTTAAGCAGTTGTAAGCGGTTTTGTGCTGGTTTGCACGATGGAAAAGCGGTGCTTAAATGTGGTTAAATGGATAAGTGCTTCACAGGTTTAACCTTTGCTTAATTTCGCGCAGACCACTAGCAAACCCGCTTAAATGTGCGTTAATCACACTTTCCCTACCTGTGCCTGTTCTGAGTGGTAAAATAATAACACTTCCAGGATTAGAACCCGCAACCATGTACACCATTCTCAGAGTAACCTACCACTAAGCTACCTAAGATATATCTATGCCAGTTGTGTATTCAGACAGGTTAAAACACAAAAGGGAGGATTGTGTGGAAATAAGACAAACTGCCATGTAACCAATAAAAGGTGTATGTTATATATATATATATATATATATATATATATATATATATATATATATATATATATATATACAGAGAGAGAGAGAGACACACACACATAGATATATGTCGATATATAGTGATATACATATATATGTAGATATATAGATAGGTTAAAAACATGTACACATCTATGGAGGTACATTTAAACATATGCAATAATATATATTATATTTCTATAGCTATATCTCTATACATATATATATATATATATATATATATATATATATATATATATATATATATATACACACATACATACATACATGTGTGTATACAGCATCTGAAGTGTTCAAATCTGAGTATAACATGGACCATAGCAATCACACATTCTGCCACTCCCAAACAATATGAACATAACATATGAAGAGTATATGGCAATACACTATTACAAATATGTTCTATGGACATGAGCCAAATAGAGTTAGTCACCAACACATCTACAATGACTGCAAATATCCATGACAGAAATACACAGACATCTTTCATGTAGCAAAACTTTATTACATTCCGATGTATTGCCAAAAGGATTCAAGGACTAAGAATGCCTGCATGCTATAGATGAAGCATTTAACAGTGCCTTAATGAATCATCCTGCAATTGCCATAGTATTAGTCCACTAAGGGATAGGTGTTCACATAGGGAAAGAACCCCCACACACATATAGAATATGTATAAAAGCAGTTCCTACACACCTGCATCTGATATGTACACCCACCAACATCTCCCCCACACCCAAACTAATTACAACAATACATACTGTCATACCATAACCAATTATTCACCCACTGTACGACATCTGCTGAAACCTTAACATACCTGGACAGAGACATACTAACATGGCCCTATGTGAAATAGTTTTTGTTATGCAATGGAACAGCTGCTGATGTTACAGGGTTTGTTTGAACTAATCCTGTTTCAGAGGGTTGAAAAGTAATTACACCAGGAAGTGTTACCAATTACTGATTATCAGCACAGTATTATACACATTTGCACCAAACTAAAGATGTCTGGTGAGCACACTGTAAACCCCCTAACATTATATGCATAGCCATACAGCCATGAGCTGGTCAAACATCCTGGCCAGACTGAAACATATGCAGAAGTATTAGGTACAGACAAACCCTGCACAAGTAGCAATGTTCAGAAA
The DNA here is from genome assembly GCF_019279795.1 of Protopterus annectens. Classification (NCBI taxonomy): domain Eukaryota; kingdom Metazoa; phylum Chordata; order Ceratodontiformes; family Protopteridae; genus Protopterus; species Protopterus annectens. The sequence continues at coordinate 1,469,753,147 of NC_056732.1, read as the reverse complement.
TATAACAGCAGTACTCACATGTAGACCAAATCTTCTAGGCATTACACACAATATATTTCTGTTTGTCTCCATACAGCTGTTGCAATAGATTTCAAACAATACTTCCAGGCTGTCTTCCTCATAAGTAAGGCAATGGGACAACGCCCAAGTGGAGTACTCAAGTATACTCCACTGTTGCCATGGTATTGGCTAAGGGAGTAACTGCACAGCTGACGTGCATGTAATTAACTACTGTGGAACACCAATTGGTGATCAGGATAGCACATGTTACTGATTTCTAACTATAAAAGGATGCCTTGTCACACATTCAAACAATCTGTATCTACCTGCAGAATAGTACAAAATACCCAACAGAAGATCGAAACACAAACCAAAAACAATTACTATACCAGGCAATAATACCTCCAATTACTAAGAATGTATGTATAACATGTAATATGTCTGTGTATGTAGTACCTGTTCTGTAATAATTACAGTGTAATCAATGCATATATGGAAATAGCTATCTTGTAGCGATGTATTGTTGAGCAGTAGTAATGCTTGCAGTATTCTATGTGTGTACTGCTGTAGGTCACAAGGCAAACTCCTCATACACTACAAGGGATGATATATATAGGGCTTGGAATTCACCAATTCTTTTCCGGCCACTGTCAGTGTCAGGGTTGGTCCAACAAGTATGTGCTATAACAGGGGATATTATATATTGATATATTGTAACTGTAGACATATGTATGGGTGTATTAGTGAGATGAACATGTCAAAGGTGCATTGTGGGATATTGTGCCAATAACTGTGTAGTGTACAGTATTTTAGGCAGATCTGTATTCCATTCTACCTAGCGTTTCTGTTATGTTATGCAAACATTAGTTATGTCTATTGGCGATTACAATACTCAGTAACAGGATACATTTGACTTGTATTCATCTGACAGTTTAGCAGCAGGATAGCAAAGAAAATTAGAAGAGCTAGGTAACTATACATGTACATAAGACATGTAATATCCACCTCACTAGTATCATTTGCAAGCAATTACAGCTGTGCATGTGTACATGTTATGCAAATGTGTAGTGACCCTTGTTACAGGGCTGGCCCAAATGGCTATGTGCACACCTACATAGAGTGGATATTGAGAGTAGAGACACACTGTTGAACTTTCAGGTTTGTGTAGCCTAACCTCTCATTGCCAACGTAATAGCCGCTTGTAAATACTGTATGTAAGGTTGTGCACAGTACTGGTAATGAAACAGGTTGCATATCATCTTTAACTCCAGTGTAACATCTGCAGTAGGAGTGTAAGATGTAGGAGACCACTGCCCATGTGTAATAGCTGCTTCATAGGTGATGGCTTACACTATATGATTATATCCTGATCATGTTGATAGTGGCAGCAGAGTCTATTGATACTTGACTCTGTTTGGGGAGTGGGGGGTCCATGCCCAACAGAGCTCATGGTTCTGGTGGATATGTGAGTATATACCCAGAAAAGGATACAGACCTGTTGACATTTGCATCATCTGTAATAAACTATCAGGATGTGATGTGCTCCTCAGAGGAGGATTGCTGCTAAAGGTAGCTACTATGTTTCTGTAATAGCCAGTGTTGTCATGTCCATAACACAAATATTTACTTGTGAGCATCACTGTCTAAAACATCTTCATAAGCAATACGTAAACTAAATACAGTACTTGATACTTGTAGTACTGAATGCTCATACAGGCATGTCCACTAGTCAGCTACTGGTGTTTACTAATGTCAGCTTTGTGTATGTGGCCATCCTGGGGGAATGTAATCTCTATGCCATGTACACTGCCAAACCCACCTAACACCACACCCCACACATTGTCTGGAATGCAGCTATAGGGGTAAGCTGGAAGGCAGTCCAGTCTACAGCCATGACTGGACTGGACAGTCATGAGGTGTAGGTTAACACATGCATCTCATCACCACAACCAACACATACCCTTACCAGAACACAGTAATGACACCCACACATACCACCAGAAATCACACACATTCACAGAGGCTTCTAAGAATCTGGCCAAGCAAGAGACCTCCCAAGCTGGAATAGACAGACAACAAAATACAAAACCTGTATGACATAGTTTGCATAATTGTGCCACACCTCAGAACACGTGGCCAGAAACATGCCCAACAATATTAATTTCTGAATGCAAGCTCTAGCACTATGTTACACACCAAGCTATACGAGGGCTAACATACTGTCAGCTGCCTGTCTGCCATAATTAGCCACATACCCACACACTCAGACCACCTTTTGAACTATACACATGGCTCTGGCATATTCCATGTTGTTGTGCAGGACCAGTGATGCAGTAGCCTGGACTGCATGGAAACACACATGTAGGAACTGCCAGGTCTTGTAGCCCATGCAGGTATGTCCCAAGGCCTGAGTAGCATTCTGCCATTGGCCAGAATGATACTGCAGTACAGGGACAAAAGGATTGTATTCCACAACTGTCTAATGTACTGGTGTAATTCAAAGGGTATCCAGTATCTCTCTGCCTGGGATAACATGGTTGACAGACCATGATGCTTTGCCAGACAGGACCTGCACCTGTCACCCCTGGGAATCTGGATACTGGCTAGGGCTCATGCTTCCCCTATAGTGCCTTCATCATGCAAAGTTCCAGTGAAAGTCCACTGCTGTAACAGGGACAGCCAAGCAATAAACTTCGGGTCTTGCTACTCAGTGATATATTTCAGAAACTCAATGGACTCACGTCAATCCTTAACATAGAGAACATATCTGTGCAGTGACTGAGATATGGTTCAACGCTCCAGAGAGCACCCCTGCATGACCATGTTATAACACATACCTCACCTCTTGGCCATTATCCTTTATTGGAACACACGGGCCACAGGTGTGTCCATATTCCTGAAGGATATTTCACCCCCATGTTAGTTGCACTTGCATAACTTCAGATCCAGTATGCTGAGCAACTACCTTTGTGCCAAAGTGGAATCCAAATTGCACCTTGCGACAGATAACCCACCATGCCTCAGAATTCCCAACTGTCATATTGTGCTGTAAGGGGGAATATTAGGTTTGAGACAGAAAACCATAATAATCGCTACTCTAAACTATCCCATTATGAACTGGGAAGACTCATGTACCAACACCTGTGCTCAATGCATGTTGGATTTCATCAACCCCAATGACCTGGATCACCGTAGTCACACAAACAGGGCTAACAGTATGCTACCCATAGTCAGTCTCCAAAGCCAATGTTATACTTCTTAAGAGCGAAGCGATGACTGTCGTGGCACCCATGCAGATGGACAATGCACGTGCAAATGCTGAATCCTACACAAATGCACTTTAAGCACTCACATAAGTGCAGTGATTGTGCCATTGAAACAAAACCAAGATTCAACCAAACACAAACAGGAAGGCAAACTGGTGGTACCCTGCCTTAAACTGTACCACATAAGGTAGTAACTATTGCAAGAGTGAACACACATGAGTGGAGGTGATCCCTGGTCAACTTCAGTAAGATGCAGATACACCATATAAAGCCACACAAAACTACTGTGAAACTAATCAGCCACATATTATTTGGCCAACCACAGAGCATTCTATAGCTGTGTCATGAATCGTAATGGCAATAACAAGACCTGTCGTGCGTCACAGCACTATGGCATGAGAGGTACTGCACCTACAGAAATAGCACCTGTTCATCCAGATAGGGTCTTGGATAACATAAACCCACACTCACCTCCCCCCAACAGGTACACATATTTATATATCCATGTACATTACAGAGCCCCTGTAATAACAACTATGCAGGTACAAGCTGCACTCTCTAAAGCCATACATACAGCTTGCATGGGACCTGTCAACGTCCCAGGGTGTATCCTATACAAATGTCAGAACAATTTGCTCTCCACATACACATCATGTTCAATCACAGCTTAATGTCAGGGTGTGTACACACTGAATGTTGCACAGTAACAGTTATCACACCCCACAAAGGGGGAGACACCACTGATAATGGGAAATAGTGCACTACTACCCTGCTGAGTCTGGTCTGTAAGGCCATGAACCTTGATCAACTTATTTGATGTAATCAGTACAGATGTAGATGACAGTAAGGTTGATTCACACAGCACATCAAGACCTTCCAAGGTCTTAGGACACCATCACCCATACTGTGTTCCAGCTACACTCAGTAAACTAGGTGTATCTTCCTATGTCACAGGAGTGGTTGGCAACTGGACTGCTGGCAGAACCAACACTACAGAAGGTGTCTGACTAATAAACGCACATCAAACCAGTGCCAGCTACAGTAATACAGGGTTAATTCCTGGTACTCCCCCTCATTGTTATCTATAGCACACAGACTAACACAGAAGGCATCTGCCTATTGAAGTTTGCAAATGACTATGCGCTAGGAGCAATAGTTGACTAAATGAGTGCTGCAGGCAACATACAAAAAGGCCTTTGTGGGTCAGATGTGTGGTGTGTGACGTATGGCCACAATCTGACAGCTAAGTATTGCATTGTCAACCCCTATGTTAAAAACCCTGTACCCATGAACTACCACCTAGGCAGCGGTCAACATAATGGAAATTGTGTGTGTATGGGATGCAACTGGACAGTAGTCTTTCCTTTGATAGTTACTTCACCACACAGATGCCATCCATGTATAGAGATCATTGTTCAGCCATACTCAACACTCAAGTGACCCATAATAGATCACATATTTTCTTTAAGGGTTATTGGCCATGTTCAGATGGCCTACACTGGCCTTCCCAATCCCTAGCTCCACTATGTAGCATAATGCCTACCCTGAATAAAGCCATGTCCAACACAGAGATGTTGGACATGCTACACTTACACATCCTGATTCCAAATAAACACATACTTCATGGACATCCACCTTTTTAGTACAAGGATCACAACATGCCTGACAGATCCCTGTCCCATACACTTTACATACTCCTGCCATACTATATATCCCTGTCCAGCAAAGCTGCACATTGCCCCTGTTTGAGACATGGTGTGATGACCGCATGGCAAATATATCAGTAACCCTGTGGATCAGTTCTGTGGCACTGCTCGAACTAGCCCCTGTAACTTAACTGTCTGTTGGCTATAGCTAGGTAACATTTCAGCCTAGCCTCATAAATGGCCCAGGGCATATAGCCTACTAGTTCACTATGACCATACATGCTATAGTTGATAGCCAACCCTGCAAATACCATCAAGCTAGCCATTGTCCCATGTGTTTCACATGTGCAACAGAGGTAATACATGGCAGGATGCTAAACTGCTGTACAGTGCCATGTAGATGTATATGGCAAAACACATACATGTAAAACTTTCCGTGAGCAAGTCTGCAGGGTCACAGGTCATGTCCCTTAAGGCTGTGTATGACTATATATGTGACATATACACAGCATTAAGGTCTATTGCATTACTGTAAACACATCCAGGCATGTGTTGATAGGTAAAGACACCAGTACAGGTAAACAGACATGCCCACATCAAGACAACATCCACATGGAGTATGAGCAATGTCATCACTTGACACACACATATATGGTGAGAACATCAAATCACCAGTACGTGTCAAATGTGTGTGAGTTAAACATGTCACTGGTGTTAGTGTCATGTAGATTTGCAAAGACATATTTGTAATCTTAATAAATGTGATAGACATGTATGTTCAGCTGTACTTCTCTGTGAGTTACTGTGACTTGTCTCCATCATTATGTCTTCCAGGTATGCCGCATGCCAGGCTGCCACCATACACCCACTTGGAGGATGAGGTCCTCATTCCATACCTCCTTGACAACCATATAACACTCTTCAGCCATGTGCCACAGGATGCACAGCAGTGGGATGCCCAGTGGGAGGAACTGCGTAGGAGGGTAAATGATGTTGGCGGCCACAATCACACCTATCAGCAGGTGCGCTGACACTGCACAAACATCATTAGATGGACGAAACATCATGCAAATGCAATTGCCAGGGAACAAAGTGCAACAGGTGGTGGGGGGCACTCACCCAGCCCCCACCCATACGTACCGAGGAACTACTGGCCAACCTGGAGACACCTGCAGAACTCCATCCACAAGCTTAAGCTGGTATTGTGGAGGTGCATGTCTCACAACCACTGAGCCTGGAGTTGCCTAGTAAGGCACTACTGCACATATAACAGAACTATATTTCATATAGTTGCATGTTACTGTACAATATGAAATGTAACATCATATGCAAGGCATGTATGCACACATGCCACATACCATAGTTTGATACTCTATGTATGCACAGATGTGCATACTCCATAGTATAGTCTATTGTACTGGCTTATGTGCTAACATGCACATTGCACCTTGTAGCTATCACACAGGTGTGGATAATGATCTTACTGCTGTGACACTCCTATTTAGGTACCTCTGGCATTTTGCAGTGACAGCAGCCTGTTGCAGGTAAGATTGTTATTATTTATCTGGCTTGATAATGCACATATCATATTAATTGCATGCTATCTGCCATGGGGCCATTTAACACACGTGCACATAATGTATGGTGGCCCTGTTAATATATACACATCAGACCTGCAATGCATCACAGTGGTTACCCATGTGGAATAATTGAAGACTATATAAAACACCTACACTAAACCTTACAAATTGTCATTGCCAGAGGTGTGGACAGCTGTGAATACAATGGTGAAGGTGTGGCTCACTGTAGGGACATCTACAACAGATTAGCATTAGACATGTGGGGAATACAAACAGTACTATACAGAGAGCATATGTGTGCTCACACTCTAAATGTTTTGGAGCTGAAGTATGACCCACCCACAGGATTCACCCTTGTGTATTATACCCTTGCTATGAATGTCACACAAGGTCATGTGCTATATGACATGTCCATGGCATTTAGTGGGCTGACTGCAACACTGCTTAACTATCCTGCAAAACATAACTCACATCCCAAACATACCACCCTTTGTCTGCATAACCCTGTCCTCAGTGGAGCATATGACATCTATGGGTGTATGTCATATGGGACAACACTGACATGTGAAATAGATGCCCATCACAACCATTGGACTAAACATGTTTACACATGGCCATGGAGGATGGCCAGAGACATGAAGCAACACACACAGTAGAAATGATGTACATGTGTGCACACCCTGTTGTACATTGGCCCGACACAATACAACTATGGCCTTTGTGTAATGGTGATATTACAGATGTCAAACACTAAACATCATACAGGCCTGTGCACAGCTTGTGTAGGCGTGGCATCAAACTACCACATAACATGTCTTGAACATCATGAGTGTGTCGTGACATGAAAGCATTCACCTATACAGTATCCAAATACATACATGTGTTGCACAACATACACATACAACCACATCAGGCCACAGATACAGTACATTCACCTTGCTGGTGTCAGACATCACTGTCATGCTTGCTCCTTATGTGTGTGAGGTACATAGATGGCATGTGGGACATGGAGTACTGCTAAGTTAGCCATGTCTGGGCACAGTTGCCAGGCATCAGCAATATGGTTGCAGATGTGCAGGGGTGTCATTCAGTGACCTGCATCACACATTCCACAGTAGGGTTTAGTGTGTATGCACCTCAGTGATGTGGGTCACATTCCACATTAGATATGTATTGTATCTGAACACAGTCATGGCTATGAACTGTGTCTGTATCTCACAGTGTATAGCAATAGTGAAGCCACATGATGCCCTGCAATGGCTATGCACACCAGCTCAATGTGCAGTATGTCACTGTATATCTGTAGGGTGGACTGACAACATTGCGTCAGCTGAAGGTCCATGCTAGTATAACACGTCCCTGCATTGGGACACCATTACCTCACTGTATATTTGAAAAGACACTGTTGTGTTAAACATGTATGCATGTCATTCAACACGTCAGCAAAAGACGTGTCATACTACATGTGATTGGCAAGGATATATGCCACACATCAAGCTGGTGTACTGTTAACCAGTGCTGGTCTGTGGCACCTTTGCAAAGTAGGGACAGCCATGTCAAACGCATGTGCAGCCACATGCACATTGTCTGTAGACTTGGCTCAGGGTAAGCAGAATAATGTTGAACAGAAATGTACTGCTTTGGGGAAGATATGCAAGCTAGAGCTCGGACAAACATAGTATTCACTCAGCATACCCTTCTGCTCATGCCCTCCTCACACATAGGGGCAGTGGCCAACACAAAGCATCTGTGGCAGATGTACAAAGGTCAGCGATGGCCTGTTAACATGTGGGGTATGTTGCACAAAACATGGCAGTGCAGTGCAACAGTGCATAGTGCATGCATTGTGTTGCAGGTTTGGGGCATAACTTACTAACACAAATGGTGCAACACGGGGATGTATGCTAACTACTACTATAATTGTGTAAAGTGCATGCCTTCTGCTATAACACATGCATGCTGTTGTGTGCTACTCAGGGATGTATGATATCTACCACTATAATTGTCTAAGCTGAATGTCTTCTGCCATATCACATGCATGTTGCATGCCGTTGGGTGTCATAGCATGTGTCTGTGTCTGTCTGTGTCTGTGTCTGTCTGTGTACTGTGCTGTATAACATGTAATGTACAGTTTTTGTCTGTCCTCACAGGTGTTGATGTAGGTGCGTTGCCCTCCTGTGGTCCACCTGATGTCAGTGTCCCCACAGACTCTAGCAGTGATGATGAAAGTATGAATGAGGCAGAAGCAGGGTTGTCAGTGGCTGAAACCGTGCCATTGGTTCCCATTCCACCTGCATCTCCCTCATCCCCGCACACAGATCTCATGCCTACACATACCCCATCACCAGTGGCCATAGATGAAGGACAGTTGGCAGGTGGTAGCATGGAACAGGAAAGTGTAGAGACTATGGAAGGTGTGCCTGCACACCATGATCCCAGCCAACTGACTGGTGATGCCCCACACAGGCATGTGCCCAGTGCTGCTCGTAGGAGGACCTCTGGCCAACATGCCCCTGCAAGATGTAGCACATCAGCTGATGTCACCAGATGCATGTTTCAGGCTGTAATGGAGGCACAGGCACATGCTGAATGGCACAACAGAGAAGGTCTGAGGCTTCAGAGGGCCGCTGTTCGGTCTTTAACTGACAACATTCAGGCAATTGCAAATGCTCACCATCATCTTGCAGATGTTTTGGATAGATGATTGGGTGACATGGTGGGAGCCCTTGACCATGGCATGTCAATCCTCGAGCGTGGAATGTCTGTGATGGAACATCTGGTGGGAGTGAGGTGTCGGACACGTGGATGTAGGTCAGCTACATCACCTGTTGAAGGTCTACGTGAACATGCTACTTCACATGCCTGCTCCCATAGTGGTGGTAGCAGCAGCAGTGCAGCTAGTGCTGTGCTGTCCACACCAGGACACAGCAGGCCATGTGCATGGGGTCCTGGACGGTCCCAACAGGGAGACACTTCCAGTGGACATGTGTCATCAGACAGTACCCAATCTGGACCTCTGCCTGGTAGTGCCCATGCAACCCCTGGCAGGCGCAGGTCATGTGGCCATGTCCGGACACCGTGAACTGTAAAACCTGCCCTGTACAGTCTGCAGCTGTCAATAATACCCCTGTGTAGGCCAGCCAAATGCCAGACCTGTGTGCATACATACACGCACACACCAGAAACAAATGTAGGGCACCTCAACACACACACGGATAACATCCACACATGCCCAATGAGATCAAAGGCCCTAACCCACCCACATGATGTCATCCAATGGTGCAGACTAGGCATCTGGCAAACATTATCACCCTGTGCATATGATGATGCTTGTGCCACATCCCTGTCATCCACACCATCGGTGCAGGGACATGCTCATATGGTCTGATGCACAGGGTGAACATACTAGGAAGACAATTGTATATTACAATTGTTGAGTGGTGTTTACAGGCAGCAGACATACCATGTACTACAGTTTTAGAATGCATTTTGTACTTTCAACAGTATGTATTATGTGTAACAACAGTAACTGCATGTTGATCTTGATGTTCTGCCTTCCTCTTTCAGGTGTAATTGCATGTGCCAGGGGATGTCAGTGTTTACGGTTAGTGTCCCATATGTAAATGTAGACTACGCACAGGTCTGTATGACAATACCTGCATGCACTTTGTAGCTTCCACATCACAGTTATAATCTCCCAAGTTTCAAACATGTTTACTGATCTAATGATCCAAGAGCATGATAGCTGTGTAGTAAGCTACTGTGTCCAGAGCCATCACATCCATAGTGGGTGACATCGCAGGTGTACTTACCTGGAGTGGGGAGGAGGTAAAAGAGTGGTGTAGCAGATGACAAGGGTAAAGGCCAGCGGAAAAGGTGGCTTCTCATTGGGAAGCAGTAATACCCGCTCTCATGACAGGATGCATACACATACATACACTCAGGGATTCACAGACACAGTAACACACCCAGGGATTCACAGACACAGTAACACATACTCTGACACACACACACAGGTGCCAGTGTTGGGATGAGAACCCCTGCCTATGTGCAAATCATCATTATAGTACTATGCAATTACAAGATGCGCCACAGAGATTACACATGTAAAGGTAGTCTGAATGGCCTATGATCAAGGACATCAACAGGGATACTAGATTGCGGTGAGTGTATGTGGGGAGGGGGATTCACCAATAGGCTATGTAACAACAAGCCTCACCCCAGGGTGTACATGTTTACAGGTGGTTAGAATGCCCTTCTAAGATTGATGACATCAACAGGGATAATAGATTGCATTGAGTGGATGGGGGGAGGGGGTCTTATCATTTTACTATGGTAAAATACAGCCTCACTCCAGGGACTGGACTGCCATACATACACACACACACACACACACACACACACACACACACACACACACACACACACACACACACACTGCGGCATTCACAAAGATATACACCTATGTCACACACATACAGACACTTGACATGTGTGTGATTCAAACACCTGCTTATGTCTTGATTTCTACACTTCACTCTGTACAGATGTCTACAACAGTGTACAGGAGAGTGAAAAACATGTGAGATGTATTCCCCACCATACGTGACATATATGGACACACACACCTACACGTGCCAGTACTGTCAATCAAACACCTGCCTATCTCATGATAGGTATTACAGAGCGACAGCACTATCGCACGTGCTAGAAAGCATACTGACTCTTTCCTTTGCCAACTGTGCCGATATATACACAATATATGCACAAGGGAGGTGTTACTGTTCCAGGTGTCAAGAGGTTTGCCTTCAGTGTCACACTTACTGCATTCTATGTTGTGTGTCCTCCCCTTCATTTAACACAACCATAGCTTGGCAGTTACACAGGTTATTGTAGGAATGGTTGTAACACACCTGCGAGCTGTCCACAGTAATCATTCATCTGCAAAGTAGCCCCACCACTTAGTAGTTATGTCCAAACATCTGTCCATACCTAAAGTACAGCTTACTGTACGTTGAGCATATCACCATATACAGTTGGCAATGTTGACGCTGCATTGCAACTGCATGATGTACTAAGACAGCAGTCACCTTCAAACATCAGACACTGCACACTCATGGAATCTAAACACACATCAATACATGTACACATATGCAGTCTCCATCAGTAAGTGGACTAGCAGGTCAAGAGGATACATTCTACACCTTCCCCACACCATGTGTGAAACCTAGCTGAGCATTACTCCATAATGGATGTTGTATTCATGTACTGGTAGGACACACAACCACCTTCACTGAGTAGCCAAGTGTACATTTGTGCCAACAGCACATCAGCAAGACACACACACAGCAATATTCCATGTCATGATCCCACAAACTGTTATTTGACAGTTCCACTGTGAAGGCAAGGCACTGTAATGGTCAACAGTGAGCACATCATATTTGCCACACACACATCATATTTGCCACACACACCTCATGATTACTTGAAGAGCACCAGCAATGTGCTCAGTTTGAGCTAGGCATTACACTTATTCAGCATGTGCAAGGTCTGTGGCTTGTAAACATCTCACCCCAGCATGTTCTGGCTATTGTGGTAATAAGGTTAATGTCCAGACAGCACACAGCATGCATGGCTTGCAACTGTTGACATGGGGTATATGTAGGAGCTGTGGGCACACATGGCTGTACATGTCATAGACATATCACCTGTAACTACTAAGAAACATACAGAGCATAGCTGTATTCCCCTGAGTCTGTCAATAAAGGATATATGTGTAGGTCCTATGATCCTGTTATTTGGGTATGTTTATAGGCATTGCATTAGGTGGACATGTCTAATGACATACAGACATACATGCCACATGGGTTGTTGTATAATATGATAGGTGTCATGGCTGACCAGCAGAGAGGGAATATTACCTCTGTCAACATAGATATCAAACCATATGTATTGTTAGCATTCAGCAGCCATGGACCTATCTTCCATGTGCATGTGTGTAATGAATGTAGCCACCTGTATGTACAAAGGACAACAACAGCAATGGTATTCTCATTTATGTTGTATGAGTGTGGGATGTACATATCCAGGGCAGGTAGATCTAGGTCATATCCAACCATGAGGGTGTTGTTTACTGGTGTACAGCAACAGTCAACTGTGTTAATGCTGACAACATCTGAGGAACCATGGTATGTGTACAACTGACCTGGTTACAACCAGTGGTATTATTGCATTGCATAACACAGTATGCAACTGTGTCAGTACATGGATACTTTGCACAGTTGATGTAGGGCTAGGTACAATCCACCAGTCGAAGGTTATTTGGTGTTCTACTATACTATTTCATACCACATGTATGGATGTGTGTTGGTAGTCTGAGGACATGGTGGTGGATGTATATGAGGATACTACATAGAATGCAGCTTTTGCCACTGTCATCTGTACCTGACACATCTGTGCTGAATTATGTCGGAGTAGTGGTCTTTACTTGTGATCAGCCTTTATGAATATATGGACACCACCACCTGGAGTGGTCCGTACCAGTGTCATGGCCCACATGTCTGGATCTGAGTTATATGATGGTAGTGCTATTGTGCACTACAGAGCCTTCAGCCAGGTGTTCCTCACTGCACAGATGTCAGTATTCCCCATTGTAGGGTCTACATTGAGCAAATGGATTACAAAAGCCACACATCTAGCACTGGTTAGCATAAACATCCAATGCAATTGGATAAAAATAACAAAAGACAAATACTGAAATCGGTAAAGTAAACCGTTTATTGCTGATTGAACAACTAAGCACCTTCACCAATAAATCCAAAGACTTCTTCAGAGTTGTTCAAAATTTCTACCCATACTGCTTTTATACTGCAAATACAATTACAATACAAAACACCTACCCACCATACAAAGCTTAAAAAGGTTCTTAAAAGGACAGTACTATATCAAATTACTCAAAATCATAAGAAATACACAAAAATACATTGATTTATATGATATTTAACATAAATCAAATTATTAAACTTTATAGTGAATTGAATGTAGCCAGGGGGATTCCCAATAATAATTATCAGCAATAAATGGTTTACTTTACCCGTTTCGGTATTTGTCTTTTGTTATTTTTATCCTGTTTGAAGTTTGGTGACTGCCGTTCATACTTTTTCATCCAATGCAATTGTCTTGTAGGTGTCAGGGTGTAACCTTTGTGTTTAGGACTTGTGCCTTGGAATGCCACTATATGGGTAAATGCGACCTAGGTATTATCCACACTCCCTTGAATCATGGATGCATGTGCTCTGTGACAAAGGCATGTCTTCTTTCAGTCATGACATCTCAGAATGACAGACACTGGACAACATCATGATTACAGCAGGACATTGTCTCATTGTTTTGGTCAAGCAGTTGCCACTCGTACCATGACATCATTGCGAGCGGCAGTATTGTGCTTGGTATCAAATGCTACATTGAAGGTGACGGACAGCAGCAGACGTGTAGATGACCAATGCCAGATATGCTTAGGGGAGCAGTCCTGCTAATAATGTCAACTACTAACACAGCCAGGAGAGGTCATCTTGACACCTGCACCTCAGTACCATTAGACAATGTAGCTCACATATTATGCTTGCACATGCCACTGTTCCAAGTATAATGCCACTGTCCACAACCTGATATCAATGTATGCCTGTCGGGGCAGCAATGTGTGTGACACATGCTGTAGTTAGCATCCATCTGTGTGTCCCAGTTAACCTATTGTCTGTCACTTCCACACATGCATGATTGTGTATACTTCACATATATAAGGCAGTACTTCATGTACATGTATGCATGTGTATCACACAGCACAGACGCAGATATACCATTTACGGGCCACATACAGATATCTGGTAGTAAACCTGTATGATGTGCATATATACTGACAGTTAAGATGTACATAGCTGTAAACCTGTGTGTTTACAATAGGAGTCCATTATAAAGTGTTCTGTACATCTAAGTGTATGAGCATGCACACTGCGGCCTTCTGTGGTTAGAATCAGAGTGCATTCTAAACAGTCCTGTGCTACTAAGTGTATGAGCATACCCACTGCCACCTTGTGTAATTTGAGTCAGTGCATCCAAACAAGCCCTTTGTTTCTATGTGTATGAGCATGCACAGTATAACCTTGTGCAGTTGTAGTCATAGTGCATCCCAAACAGCCCTCTGCTACTAAGTGTATGAGCATGCCCACTGTGATCTCGTGTAATTGGAGCCAATGCATCCAAACAAGTCCTGTGATTCTATGTGTATGATCATGACCACTGTAACCCTGTATAGTAATAGTAGTTGTCCATTCCACAGATGGACATGCTCCAGTTCAGGGCTTGTTGTGCTACAACTATACCTCTCAGAACTACCTATGTCTTATCTGCAGATGATGTGTCTTGTTTGTGCATACAGGTTGTAATGGACTCCTACTTTAAACACACAGGTTTACATCTATGTACATCTTAACTGTAAGTATCCCTGTTGATGTCCTCAATCTTAGAAGGGCATTCTGACTGCCTTGAAACGTGTAATCTCTGTGTCGCTTCTCGTAACCACGTAGTACTGTAATAGTGATCTGTAGATAGAACCACAAACCAAACGGCTCGAACTTTTGCAACAAAAATGACAATTGGAGTGAATGAATTTAGCGCTTTCTTCCACTTTATTTTAAACCATGGACTTCATCAGAAAAACGGGAACTCTCCCGTGTTCCCGTTTTTATGCATAGCAGGATGTGATGTAAAATGAGTCATTCATATAATTAATGTCTCTGTCTCATCTGTTACAGTGTGTCATGATAAAAATTAATTCTAAATTCATTGTAATATTATATACAAAATCATTGCAAACCATTTGTATTCTAACTATTCAACAATACTTTTTAAAAAAATGTAGTAACTTATTAGGTAATTTATTTATATATTTGTCATAGACTAGTTGTATTTCAATTTTAGATTCATCTAATGTGTAATACTCCCATAAGTATAGTTTTTTTCAAAGTACGTTCATTATTGAGAGATGTTACACAATTAACATTTGAGACAGAATATATTATTAACAAGTTTAATATTCTGACAAACTGGATATAAATAATAACAGTACTATCATATGGATTTTCACTATTTACTTTTTATTTTCTATTGTTTATTTTTTATACATTTTTTATGGTTTATTTTTATTCCTTAATAAGAATTTAATATGTAAATTCAATTCAATAATTTTTTAAAAAGTATTGTTGAATAGTTAGAATATAAATGGTTTGCAATGATTTTGTATATAATATTACAATGAATTTAGAATCAATTTTCATCATGACACACTGTAACAGATGAGACAGAGACATTAATTATATGAATGACTCATTTTACATCACATCCTGCTATGCATAAAAACGGGAACACGGGAGAGTTCCTGTTTTTCTGATGAAGTCCATGGTTTAAAATAAAGTGGAAGAAAGCGCTAAAAAATTCATTCACTCCAATTGTCATTTTTGTTGCAAAAGTTCGAGCCGTTGGTTTGTGGTTCTGTTTTTCGTTTTCTGGCTAGTCTGGATTGATTTCTTTCAATATGATCTGTAGATAGGCAGGAGTTCTGATCCCACCACTGGCAAGTGTGTGTGTGTGTGTGTGTGTGTGTGTGTGTGTGTGTGTGTGTGTGTGTGTGTGTGTGTGTGTGTGCACGTGTGTATGTGTGTCAGCAAATGGCTGAGTGTGGTTGTGTGTGTGTATTTGTGTCTGTATCCTGTCATGACAGCGGGTTCTACCGCTTTCCAAAGAGAAACCACCTTTTGCACTGGCCTTTATCCTTGTCATCTGCTAAACCACATTTTTCTCCCCTCCCCACTGCAAGTAATCAGTCCTGTGATGTCACCCAGCTCAGAAACAGAATCAGAGTAAGTGTAATTGTATGGGTTCTGTGGCACATACCCCAACTGCATACCACTCTACTAGCTACCTTTACATAAGCAAGACTTGTAAGCACAATACTGGCTAGTGTGTGTGACTACCCTGTAGCCAGGCATACACATGTGTTATGTCTTTTAACATGCTGCACACCATGATAGTCATCTGTGGTGAGTGGAGTCTACAAAGTATTACATAGTTAGGAATAGAAAAGTATAAACAGTCAAGAACAACTACTGATGGGTATGTTATTTTCCTGTGCCACTGTCGAGCAGTGACACAGATGTGGTCCCCAAGGTGTATGTCCATACCCATCATTCCCCCACCCAAACTCCACAATCCCCGGGGTACATTTTCTTAACCATCATTCCCCACCCCAACTCCACATGCACAACAACCATCCCTTCTCTGGTGAACTGCTTAAGATTTAAATGTTATAAAACAAGAGTTGCCTCTGTTTTGTGTACATGTCAATTCCTTTGGAACCCTTCTGTGTCACAAAGGGTGTTCAGACATGTTTATATATATGGCTATAGCTGTGTCTGTGTATATGCATATATATATGTGTGTGTACACATCCCGTAAGTGCATATATGTATTTAGTATTTAGTTATAACAGTTGTACATATGTAGACTTGTCTATGTTGTTTCACAGAGTACAGTATATTCAAGGGTACTGTACATATGCACACAAAGTGACTGTCCCATTTGTTTTCAGTACTGTGGAGTACCTGTAGTAAAATGTGTATTATAAAAACCATAAAACATGTATACAACCCAGATGGCTTAGTGGTAAGTCCAGTGACCTTGGTGTGCATGGTCCAGGGTTCAAGACCTGCAATGGTTGTTGATAATGTCATTTAGGACTGAATAAGACACATTTCAGCAGGTGTAAATGTGTTTTTGCGACAATAAGCAGCGGGTACACACAGGTAAAAGACACGTGCAATACGCAGTACACTTGAAATGCCCTTCTTTGGCAATCCTGCTGATGTCACCCACCTAGACATACACCTCTGGGACTGTTGTAATCCAGTAATCTCTGTAGTGCGTCCTGTAACTGTGTAATGCTGTAGTGTGATAAACGAGTTTCGTAGGTGTTCTATTCCCAGACTTGCCAACTGTGTGTGTCTGTCTGTCTGCCTGAAAAGGGAACAATGCTTTTTAGAGTATGCACACTCCTTACAATTCACATACTCAGCTTTGGCAAGGGTGCTGATGTCACCCACCTAGAAATACACCTCTGGGACTGCTGTAACCCAGTAATTTCTGTAGCGTGTCCTGTAATTGTGTAATGCTGTAGTGTGATAAACTAGTTTGGTAGGTGTTCTTATCCCAGACTTACTAACTGTGTGTGTGTGTGTGTGTGTGTGTGTGTCTGTCTGCCTGTGAAGAGAACAATGCTTTTTAGATTATGCACACTCCTTAAAATTCACATACTTAACTTTGGCAAGGGTGCTGATGTCACCCACCTAGAAATACATCTCTGGGACTGCCATAATCCAAAACGTTCTGTAGCGCGTCGGGTACCTGGATAATACTGTAGTATGATAAACTAGTTTGGTAGGTGTTCTAATCCCAGACTTGCCAACTGTGTGTGTGTCTGTCTGCCTGAGAAAGGAGCAATGCTTTTTAGAGTATGCACACTCCTTAAAATTCACATACTCAACTTTGGCAAGGGTGCTGATGTCATCCACCTAAAAATGCACCTCTGGGACTGCCCTAACCCAATAATTTCTGTAGCACATCTTATAACTGTATAATGCTGTAGTGTGATAAACTAGTTTTGTAGGTGTTCTAATCCCAGACTTGCCAACTGTGTGTGTGTCTGCCTGAGAAGGGAACAGTGCTTTTTAGAGTATGCACACTCCTTACAATTCACATACTCAACTTTGGCAAGGGTGCTGATGTCACCCACCTAGAAATGCACCTCTGGGACCGCTGTAACCCAGTAATCTCTGTAGCGCATTGGGTAGTTGCATACTGCTGGAGTGTGATTTAGAACTGTGGTAGGGTTCCATCCACAACCATGGTGGTTATGTGGTTTCTGTGTGTTTCAATGCCTGTGTAGGAAGCAATGCATTATAGCATACTCACTCATAGGATATTTACAATGCCCTACATTGGTGATCCTGCTGATGTCATTCTTTGTCAAATACACCTCCGGGGAATGCATTTCCTAATAATCATTGTGGTGCGTCCTATAACATCTCCATGCAGTAGTGTGATACAGATCTTGGTCATGGGTTCTATATCCACACATGTCAGTTGTGGATGTGTTGTGTGTGTCTCACTGTCTGTTTTGTGAGCAATGCATTTTGGGTTACTCACTTGCAGGAAATTCGAATTGCCCTACTTTGGTAACCCTGCTGATGTCATTCCTTGTGAAATACACCTTTGGGGATGGGGTAGCCCAATAATCTCTGTAGCGTGTGCTATAACTGCATAATGCTGTAGTGTGATAAACTAGTTAGGTAGGAGTTCTATTCCCAAACGTGGCAGGTGTGTATGTGTGTTTGACAGTCAGAGCCTATTTGGAGGTGGCTGTGAATGTCTAACCACTGGACACGTTGAGGAGCTGTTTTTGTAGTTTTCCTATATGGTGGCCATATTATATGTCACAATGTCCACCTCATGGGGATTACAGATTTCAATCAGCCAAGAGACTGTGTTGGCAAACCATACCCCTACATCTGGCAAAAGGCCTGGTGAACAAAGTAAGCACCCCTACCCAGAATATGGTCTGAACCCATGTGTCATACACAAACACACTTGCCTAGAAAATCCCGCTATGTTGCTATTACCCTGCACATTGTTGACAGATAGTAGGCATGATGTGAATGTAGTGGGCTGCGGAGGGCATGGCACCCTGTCCACCAGTACAATAGGTACATAATTGCGGACAATGCACCTTCGCTATGCTCCCCACTGGATGCTTGCAACATATGTTGTGCCATCAAATGTGATCCACAAAGGACATACAATGCCTTATAGACATGCCCTGTATGGACAGATGCCACTGACACCAGGGAATACCTGTATCATGCTATCAATGCAGGTGCAGGGTCAACCTGATGTCTATTAGCAGGTCCTGCCACACCAGGCCAGGACTGGTACATCTGATGATAACAGTCTGTGTACACAACATTTTCCAGGCAAACCAGGTACACTTAAACATGTCACTGTACATTAATGTGGGACATGCACATCCCAGGAAATGTCCATGTCAATGACTATCAAACACAGACATGGCATGCATTGCAAAGCAAGGGCCATACACAATGGTAAACAGGATGTCAGGACAGTTCATACAATACCCATCTGTGTGGGACATTGCAGATGCTACACCCCTGAACCACACTGCACACCATTGTTGGGTGACGTGATGCCAAGGATTACCCCTCATCCAGCCTTGTACAGCCATCTTGCACAGCCAACCACTACACACCCATGAAACAATGCACGCATGCATGTCAGTACTGGCAACTTGTGTCTGCGTGTGGGGTATGATGTTCCAAACCACAGTCACACCCACTATAACTCCCACTGGCATACTGACTGATGTCCGACATGTTCACATGCCCTAGCCCGTAGAACCTCAGGATAACCCCTGTGGTGCATGTAATACCTGTGCATTACTGTAGTGTGGCAATCTAAGTAGTTAGGAAGTGTATTTGTGAGCCTGCCAAAGTGTGCCAATGTGTCTGAGTCCTTAGAAAGTGTGGTTGTGTTGACAATGACATCTGTTCATGTGGACAGCCATGTATGTCTACTATATCTCTGTTGCAGATGTCGCTCACCAGCACACCAGCACACATATATGTTCTTACAGCACACCAACATGTCAGCTATGTGGCACATGGAGTAACTGCATGCACTTGTCCCTCACACACACTCTCTGGTGGATGTGGAGATGTACACCTACTCAACAGCAGCTTGTGTTTTGTAAGTGATGGTCATGATCAGGTGATGGCCACTGCACCTATTGCAGTCCTCCATTAGCTGATTGCATGTGGAACAGCTGTGGTGACATTCCCATAGCCAATTGCATGGAAACGCAGTACAATATCTAGGAACATCATGTTGGTGTTTGCCCATGACAGTCGCTGTGAGTGGAACCTGGCTCTGGTGTTTGATAAACAACATCACAGATGAAATCTGGATATTCCTCAAATGACATACACAGTGGAAAATAGCCTAAAGATGGGAGGGTGATGTGCCAGACATGAATACAGCATGTAAGTATAGCTATGCTTCATTCAGACTACTGACAATTTAACAAGTTGTGTGTGGTAATGGCTAATCTGCATGTTTTAATAGCTGACAAGACAGTGCTCTGTTTGTGAGAAAACCTGCATCTGTAGGGTCATCTGTTGACTGGTCAGTGTGTGGATCCATTTGTTTCTTGGGCTACTCACATAACACACATCTGTGAACTGCAGAAGCATAGTGTGAGGATTACAGTCAGTGCATGGTGACAGTGATGAGAGTTACTGCCATCGCATCCCTGATTGGACATATGTCACATGAAACAGTGGTATGATAGTCACTGTCTGAGATTATGACAGTGACATGCCAATAGTGGGCCACTGTTCATAACTGCAGTCACAAGTCATCTACGCTTTGGACAGATGTCATGCAGTATATATGCATGTGTTGTGCTCCCTCTGCAAATGTATGACATCTGTTGTCTTGGGTTGATGGTAATATCTATGCATGCTGTTATAAGTAATCCTGAATGCTGTTGACGATTACTAAGCCTTATATGTGTTAAAACTGCAACACCATAGGCTATATGGGATTGGAGGTCCCGGCGGAACCACTTGTCCCACTTCAGCTGGCCATGGCACCAGACACCAGCACGTCTGGGGCCCAGCCTTGGACCTCCCCCTCTGTTGGCTCTGCACCACCTTCTGTTAGAACCACCACTGAGGATGGGGCCTGCCCCCCTAGGAGCAGGTCCAGACAGGAACTTATCAGCCATCGTACAGTCCAGGCCGTGGTGCATAGGGGGCTCAATAAGGGGTTTTGAGGCCAGCTACACCAGCTCAAGGGCAGAGTGTCACATTTAGAGGGTGAGCCTGCCCCTCCTAGACAGCCCCCAGCACAGCCACCTTTGCAGCTGTGACAATGCAGTGGTGGCTGCCCATGGGTGGGGACCTCCGTCCCACTGTTTCCATTTGGGGGCTCATGGCCTTGTGAGTGCCAAACACCCCTCCCCGTCCAAGGTGTACCCCTCCCACATGTGTTATATACCCCCCTGTATGCTGTCTTGTCTGTCATCCTACCCAACCTATCCTCCACGAGCATACCTACTCTCCTTCCCCAACATCCCACTCTCATCTTACTAAAATGGAAACAAAAGGCCAATCTGTTCCCAGAACAACTTTTGCCCCATACATAGCTGTCCATTTCACACACATGTCCACTGAACACATGTAACATTTGTAACTTGCATCACAACATACTACTGTAGTCCTCACCCCTCTCTCAGGCACACGATCCTAGTATGCACATAACTGCTAAAGGTTCCAGGTACATGTGATGAAGACAACCCCATTGTACACATGACACTACAGGTCCCTCTATGGTTACCCCATTTAACTTTTTAATGATGATGATGTTGCACACAGCACCTTGCAAGAGTACTGTTCTCACATAATGAGTGGACAGGACCTGTTTTGTTACTGTGAATGAAATGCTCAAAGTAATGTATTTAATGTTTGCGTGTATTAATGACACATTTCTGTCTGAGGGAGTCTTGATATTACATAGGACAACACCACTACATAATACAGGAGTTGCTGGTGTTTCCCTTTTCATTCTTTTTTACTGCTTTGTTGTCACATGGTATGTTCTTGATATATATATATATATATATATATATATATATATATATATATATATATATATATATATATATCTGGACATAAACACACACACATACATCTACATAATGGAATACATTTCCTATGCTGTTGATTGACTGTGCTGATTGCTATGTTTGTGATAACATCCAATGTCTCTATATCTGCCATGGCTTAGTGGCAAATTACATTGGCTGTGGTGTGCAGGGTCCTGGTTTCGAGCCTTGCAGAGGCTGTTTATTTTGTTGCCGGGCAGAACAAGG
Source organism: Protopterus annectens (assembly GCF_019279795.1). Taxonomy (NCBI): domain Eukaryota; kingdom Metazoa; phylum Chordata; order Ceratodontiformes; family Protopteridae; genus Protopterus; species Protopterus annectens. The sequence goes on along the minus strand of NC_056732.1, from coordinate 1,469,730,601 downwards.
GCTGTTGGATACAGAGTGATTAAGGCACTTTTAAGCAGTTGTGAGCGGGTGTGCGTGGGTTTGCGCGATGGTAAGCAGTGGTTACTTTTGGTTACAGTTCCTTACACTCAGTTACCTTCTTGATTGCTCAACCTGTTTAGGCAGTGCTTACCCCCACGCAAACAGGCTGTAACCCGCTCACTGCTGTTTAAAAGTGCTTACTCCCACTTACCCCTGTGCTAATTTCTTTAAAAGAAAAGAAAAAAGGGGAGATAGGAAAGTGGTGAAAAAGGGGCACAAAGAGGGAAAGACAGTAGGCAAGGTAGCTAGGCATGTGCAGGAAGGGTGTAGGGAAGGTCCATAGCTGTCCATTTCTTCTACAGCAATAGCTGTATATATGCAATAAATTTGGTGGTACATTTGGACACTCACAACCCTGAGAGAGGGGTGAGGACAACAATAATATGTTGTGATGCCAATTAGAAATGTTTACATGTGTCCAGTGGACACGTGTGCAAAATGGACAGCTATGTATGGGGCGTGCTTTTTTTGCGGGAACAGATTGCCCTTATTTTCTTTTACTTTTAGGTGAGAGTGGGATGTTGGGGAAGGAGAGTAGGTATGATCAGGGAGGATAGGTTGGGTAGGATGACAGACAAGACAAACAAGACGAGTACAGGGGCAGTATATGACACATGTGGGGAGGAAACACCTTGGATGGGGTAAGGTGCTTGGAAGTAGCAAGCCCATGAGCCCACAAATGGATACAGTGATGGGCAGTCACCACTGCACCTTCACAGCCCAGAAGGTGGCTGTGCTGGGGGCTGTGTAGGAGGGGCAGGCTCACCCTCTAGTTGCGCCACTTGGCCCTCAAGCTGGCATAGGCTGTCTCAAATCTCCCTGCTGAGCTCCCTATGCACCATAGCCCGGACCGTAGCACTGGTGACAGGTTTCTGTCAGCTCACGCTCCCGGGGAGGGCTGAGCCTCATCCCCTGTGGTGGTTCCACCCAAAGGTGGTGCAGGGCCAATGGACGAAGAGGTCCCAGGCTGGGCCCCAGATGTGCTGGTGCCTGGTGCCATGGCCAGCTGAGGTGGGACAGGTGGATCCACTGGGACAGGCCTTCCCATACGAGCTATGTTGTAGCATGTTTAAAGCAGATATGGGTTAGTAATAGTCAACAGCATTCACGATTAGTTATAACAGCATGCATAGGTATTCCCATTACCCAGGGCACCAGATATAAAATAGTTGCAAAACAGGAAGAACACATGCATATATGGGTAAACAGTGGCCATTACAACAACATGCGGGTTTCACTGATGGCAACAGGAGACCAATATGAGAGTATTTTAACATGGCACATGCATAGAAATAGATGCGAATATTTATAAACCAATAGGACATATGAGTTGTGTAAAAGGGTTATTTTTGAACATATGGTAGGGGTGAGAGAGAGAGAGTTCAATTAACAACTAATAACTCCTTGTAGTTTACACAACATTCATAGTCACTGCAGTGGTCTGTCCCTTACATGTATTATTACACTACCCAATGGCATTATATTGTACAATGGTATGTTTGTAGATTAGTATGTACAGGACCTGTGTCTTACTTACAGGCTTGACAAGATGCAGGTGTAATGCAACATGTTTGGAGACTGCTGACTGCTCTCATACCCTTTGGGTGAGATGCGGGGATGACAGGTATGTTTGCATTCTCTGACTATGTACAAGTCTGACTATCAATTATATGTGATTTACAGCTGCCTACATTTCTTGGATCATCACGCTAATTTGTCAGGGGAACAGGGCAAAAGGCAGGTGATGTGGGCCATTTATCAGGACATACTGGGCAGAGTGGAACAGTTGAGGGGTATGAATATGCATACCACTTTCTATTTGAGCATTCTAGCATAATCTGTACAGTTGTTAAGTGTACATATGCATACAGCTTTCTCTCTGAACATTCTAACAAACTGTGTGCAGTTGTGTGGAATTATTATGCATACAACTCACTGGCGCTCCTGGGATCCAAAGCCCTGCTGTGTGTGACAAAAGCATTACAGTTAAGATCACTGTACACTATGCAACCAGGCAATTGTTGTGAGGCTTCGCAATGTATTTAGTCTAATATGACTGACCTGTTTGCACTTCCAACATTGTTATACAGCACTTCATACACATTTTATCTGCATACCACAGTGTTGGTAACACTGCTTGCTATAACAGTACTATTTAATAACTGCAACAGTACAACAACATATGACTGCAGAGTAAACAGAAGCAATGCAGGGGTTACACCTTTATTCGCAGCATATTACACAAATCTGTATACTGGTACAACACTTTCTGAGGCTCTTAAATTTATTTGTTATAACAGTACATGCAGGCTATATACTGGCATGCTCATCGGCAGCTGTCAGAGAAGTACAGTGATATTTAGCCATACCTATCCATAGTATACACAAGCTAGGCAATTATTAACTACGTAGTGGAAGGAGTACTTATTCAATTCTGGGGCATTCTGCATCTGCCTTGCTTCCTGGATTCATTGTTCCAGGACATCCCCCCTCCATCACTTCAGGTTTGCATGGTGATGCCTGACCTGCTCACTAGTCTGGGGGATACCTGTGGCACTAGTGAGGTCACGGGCGAGACTGTCCAAGGCCTCCGTTTTGTACTGCGAGCCCTGGTACTGGCCCTGCAGTAGTCTCCTGTCATGGTGCTTTACCAGGAGCCATACCATGAATTTGGACTCCTGGATGCCCCAGCGCTGTGCTCTAAACGAGTGTCTTCTTCCACTCCAGCCATTCTGCCTGCAGAGGAATGCTACAACCAGTTATGAGCCGTATTCCTGCCTCTTCGGTTTAAGTAGGGCTGGATTCCTGCACTTTTCCATAATTGGCTGGTTTCAAAAAGGCTAAGCTATATCTTATTCATTACAGGTTATATATGTGTCTGGTATCCGTCAGTCATGTGTACATACACTGTATGGGGTCCTGGGGACTTCCTAACTTTATTACAGTGACACCTCAACTCTGTGTTTACTGCAGTCCTCCATTTCACATATATATGGTCTGTGGCAGGTTACAGAACATTACACTGTACATAGATTCAGTTCACATGTTTGATTTGATTTCCCTGTGGTGAGGATTAGTTTGCTGATACCTCATTTATATGTATTGCTATCATGGCATAGTGGTTAACTATTGTGATGTACAGGGTCCTGAGTTCTAGCCTTGCAGAGGCTGTTCATTTTGTTGCTGGCCAGAACACTAGCTGTTGGGTACAGAGTGATTAAGGCACTTTAAAGCAGTTGTGAGCAGGTGTGCACGGGTTTGTGCGGAGCTAAGCTATGCTAACCTCCAGTTACAGTTTCTTACACTCAGTTAGCCTCTGCATTGCTTCACCAGTGTCATACTCACATACCGGCAGCAAAACAGGCTTACACACGCTTGCTCCCACACTTGCAAATGCACTGCATTTGGTGTTTGCATCTGTCACTCACACCTCTGGGTGGGGGTGAGGACTACAATAATACCTTGTTATGCCTATGATATCGGCTTACATAGGTTCATAGGTTCATAGATTAGTACTAGGCTAACTGCCCTTGCGAGCCATTTTATGCCTAGCCAATTATCCCTTGTGAGGCTCAAACCCTGCACCTTGTGTTTGTAAGGCAGACACCTTAACCATTAGGCCACCCACCCAACTGCCTACAGTGGGGTGTTGCGACCATGTGTTCGTAGATGTTGTATAGTGGGTTATGCAATGACAAATATGGTCATACTGTATATAGCCATTTAAACTGGACTGTGCTGCTGTGGGACCCATATTGGGAATGGCTGCCCATTAGGAGTAAGCATGCCGGTCAACTGTACAGAATCCGCGGCCTGTCCAGAGTTTGCTTCATACTATTGGTGTGTTCCTCTTACAATCTGCATCTGTCTGGCAAATACCTGGGAAGTGACACCATTAAATACAGACAAGTAATTGGGTTTAGGACCCCACATCCTGCAGCTGAGTCATGCTAATGCATACCTGTTATTCTATCAGCTTTCTAAGGTTGTAAGTGGAATATGTGCTTTCTGTCCCTATTTGTTCCCCCAACTGTTTATGTTCTGTCCAGTGGTTTTGCTCTTAGGGGTTGAGAGGTATGGGCATAAGCTCTGCCCATTTTGGAATATTACCTACATCCACAGGGCGGTCCTAATACAACTGCACCAGCCAACACCTGCACACCTAGGCCCATAATTGCATACCCATATTTCCCCCACCTGCCCCTCCTCTACAGCACTCATCCTTACTGTGGTTGCGGGTGGGGTCTAACCACACCACTACACACTGCCCCCTCTCCACGTGTCAGGACCCATGTCGTACATTGTGTCAACCCATGGGTTATTAGGCTTGCACAACCTACAGGTCCCTGTATGTCTACAGCCTGGTTTGATGAATCATTACAAGGACTGACTCCGATGATCAGTAATTTTTGGGGTGTCCCACAAGGGACATTGATGTCTTTGTTTCAAGATTAGACCTGGCAGGTCTCTCCCACTGGTAGTATCCTGCCTGTGGTCTGGGAAGCAGTGGTGTGTTTACTTGTATCGTGTGTTTGTATGTTTCACCTGTCTAGGTGGGGGTGGTTGATGCTACATGTTAAATGTTTATTGATTGGACCCCTCACCCCCATTTGCACGACTTGTGAACATATGTTATTCATAACTGCTGTATCATATCCTAGCTATTTACATGTGTATATTTACACACACACACACACACACACACACACACACACACACACACACACACACACATATATATATATATATATATATATATATATATATATATATATATATATATATATATATATATATATATATATATATATATATACATTACTATATACAGATATAGCTATATATAAATGCATACATGTATATATTTATATATTGCTGTCTATGTATATCTAACAACATATGAGTGTAGGGGTGTCTGCATATGTATATATCTATATGTGGGTATGTATATGTATTCTGTCTCTGTATGTATACATTTGTACTACAGAGAGGAAGATATATATCTCCATGTCGCTACGGGTAGATATGCACACACATTGCTCTACATATATACATCTACATCTGGTTATTCCGTTCTCTGCCATGTAGATTAGACTTTGCTGCAGTGGGACTCATAGCAGTTGTGGCTGCTCGTTGGGCGATGCCTCTGCCCAATGAACACTTTTGCTTACATACCTGGGGCTGTCCATATAGGAAATAAACAACGAGAGGCCAGCAATAGATGATCCTGAAGTAAAAAATAATTATGTCCAATACATATAAATGGCTAAAAAATAATCCTTTATTAAACAGACCGGTTTCGGCAACCAGTGCCTTCTTCAGTGTATGAAAAAGTCTCCAAAAATCCCAACTATTTATAGACACACCCCACCTGTGAGATTGATGGAAAATACCACCAGTAAATATTTAAAGAAAAAGAAACCAAAATTTATACAACTGTTATACATAATGAATTAATGCAACCATATCTGGACAATATGTGGCAAATATAAAGACAAATTAAACATAAAAATAAATTGAACATTAAAAATTAAAAAATAAAAAATATGTTATAAACTGAGCCCAACACATTAAACTAATGCAAAACCAAATTGCAGGTAAATAAATACATATCACTTGTGGTATAGTTATGATAAGAACATATATCATATAGGCTATCATAACCATAAAGAGCATCACATCCAAAGCCTGAAAAAATCCAATAAATGTTCCAACAGAAAACATGTGGTTAACAAATGATGATATGGCCGAATTCGAAAATCCGTGCTTCAAGTGTTCCAATAAAATTCCTTCTGCTATGATCGCATCTGGCATGTCCATATACCTTTTGTTCTCCTCCATCGGACCCTATATGACACATTAAAAAAACTGTGAAAAAATATGAGAAATATGAGAAATAAAGGCATGCAGATAACTATTAACAAATATTAATAGTGATCCATAATGTAAATAAGATGCCCAAATCAATATATTTAAAAAACAAGGAACATAAATTGTACCAATAGGGCGCCCAATGTAATGATCCAATGTTGTTCCTTATGAGTAAGTATTTTATGCCAATGTCAATTTTTGGGGTGTCCCGCAAGGGACACTCCTGTCTGCTGTTCCAAGATTAGATTTCACAGATGCACCCCCCCCCCGGTTGTATCCTGCCTGTGGTCTGGGGAGCAGTGGACTATTTACATTGTTTGTGGGTTTGTGTGTATGTTTCCTCTGTCCGGCTGGAGGGGGGGGGGTCATGCTACATGTTACATGTTTCTTGCTTGGGCCCCTCACTTCCATTGGCATAGCCTGTGAACATATGTCATTCTTGTGTGCTCTTTCCTATCATAGCTGTATATCTGTGTATATCTACACACACACACACACACACACACACACATATATATATATATATACATATATATATATATATATATATATATACATACATACACGTATATATATATATATATATATATATATATATATATATATATATATAGATATATATATATATATATATATATATGTCTGTAAGGCAATGCATACCCTCATGCAAATGCACTTAACATGCTTACTGGTGCTTATATATGCTTACTACTGCTTATTTATGCTTAAACCTGATTACTATTGCCTTATTCATTATGACACTGACACTTCGCTCCAGTTCACTTTTAATTGTTAAAATATGAAAACAATAATAAAACAGCCACCAACGACTAAACATAGGTCTTCACTATTTTAATAAAACGCAGAACCAAATAACTAAGCGCTTTCACCAGGCATAAACCGCTGGCCAGCAGTTTATGTCTGGTGAAAGCGCTTAGTTATTTGGTTCTGTGTTTTATTAAAATAGTGAAGACCTATGTTTAGTTCTTGGTGGCTGTTTTATTATTTTTTTTATTATTTTAAGTGTTGAGTGGTGGTTTATCCGTTTGGATTTCTTTGTTTTTTTCACTTTTAATTGTTATTATGCAGGTTATACAGCAGACAGATGTCAAAATATGTTCATATACAGATTACCAATGGAAATTGATATGTGTTGCAGTGGGATTCGGAACGGGAATGTCTGTTCATTAGACAGATGCTTTAACCACTACACTGTTGCTGTGCTGCTTCATTTGCATATATACCCATATACCCATGGATCCTAGTTCCCCAAACACCCACCCCAACACTTCACTGACACAACAGTCATCCATTCTCCAGTTGGATACACGGTGTATCCACATCACTACACATTGGCCACTCCCTACTCCTATAGACCTATCCCATGGGTTGACTCACTCCACGTATCCTCAGACATTCCAAAAGATTAGTCCACACACATTGGTGAAATAAGTGACCAGTAGGACACAATTCACAATTTTTGGGTTGTCCCACCTGGGACACACGTCTTTATTTCAAGATTAGACTCTATACTTCATTACATCATTACTCCCGTTAACATGACACTACAATAAATTAATAACTATGACTATGTGGTAACGCACACGTTACAAATGAGAGCTAATAATGTACATGTTCGGCGAAATTATATTACAAATAGGGCCGGTTTAGTGATTGGCGTTGCCGTAGCAGGCAGATCATAGGAATGATTCCATGTGTGAGAAAGTCCTCACATTTGATTTTTTGAGAACAGCACTGACTTCGGACAATGTACACATTTTTGCATTTTTGCAGATTCGTCCCTTCTCTTTTATGCACAACCTATTATTCTATCTACTGTCGCGGTTTGTAGGGGCACTTTCATGTTATTTATGTTTGCAAAAGGAAGGAATGTGTTACAGGGAATGTACCTCTACATATAGATATATGCATGTGTGTATGCATATATACTTATAACAAACTTGCTGACCTCCACGGGGTGGTCCAATTAGAACCAGGCCATCCAACCCTGACATGCCTAGATCCATAATTTCATACCCATGGTTCCTCCACCCCACCCGAGTTCGACATACATGCAAACAATCCATTCTCCAGTTGCTATCACAGCCATGACACACTTCCACACATTGCCCTCTCCCCAGCATTAGGGACCCTACACGTATGTTGTCCCAGTCCATGTATCATCAGGCTCTCCCACCATTTGGTCCTTGAACATATCTGCCCTTGCTTGTGTAATGGTCAGAAGTCCACTCTGCCTAGCAATTTTTGGGTAGTCCCACCAGGGACTACCCTGTGATTGTTTGTAAAGTAGACTTAGCAGATCGACAGTGTTGTTCCCACTGGTAGTGTCCTGCCTGTGGTGTGGGTAGCAGTGATTTGCTCACCCCTGCCCAGCTTGATATGACATAAGCTGACAGCAATACTGGTGTTGCTGTTGATTCCCTTCTCAGTCTTTTTGTATGCTTTATTGTCACAACGTGCATTCTTCCTATATCTATATATATATATATGTTATATATCTGTACATACACATGCACATACATCTACATAATTATATACATTTCCTATGCTGTTGCATGACTGTGCTGGATGATATATTTGTGATAACATCAGATTTATGTATATCTGCCATGGCTTAGTGGTAAATCACATTGGCTGTGGTGTGCAGGGTCCTGGGTTTGCCTTTGCAGAGGCCATTTACTTCATTGCTGCCAGGACAAGGGCCATTGGATACAGAATGATTAAAGCAGTTTTAAGCAGTTGTGAGCGGGTGTGTGCGTGTTTGCGCAATGGTAGGCTGTGCTAACTTCCAATTACAGTTTGTTAAATTCGGTTAGCTTCTACTATGCTTAATGTGTGTGGGCACTGCTTACACCCGCGCAAACACACTTAGACTTGCTTACCGGTACTTATATATGTTTACTACTGCTTATTTGTGCTTACACTTGCTTACTGGTGCCTTATTCATTATGACACTACCACTTTGATTGAATGACATTAGTTAAACATTTCATGCAATACTGCAGTTCACATTTACATGTTATTATGTAGGTTATACAGCAAAAGGATGTATAAATATGTTCATATACACATTCCACGTGGAAAATGATATGTGCTATAGTGGGACTCGAATCGTGCATGCCTGTTCGTTAGGCGGATGCTCTAACCACTACACTATTGACGTTAACATTGATTCCGCATGTTCTTTTCTATTTGAATGATTTTGATGTGTAAGCTACGCTAAGCATGGGGCGGCGACACGCAAACACGCTGTGCTTTGCTTACACTTTCGATAATGAAGCAATACAAATGTAAAATAGGGACATGGGGGAATCTAATTGTGATAGTTCTAGGGACGGGGCACAACATTCCGCTACATGCTTGTGTGTTTACTACTTTGATTTTATTTCAGCGTTTGTGGACACTCTTGTATGCTTAGCATACATTTCAGTATCCACGGACACTGACTTAATTGCTTACTATTAGAGGCGGGCTCTAATAGTAAGCATAGTAGGTTGTGCAACTGTGGGTGCATGTTTACGCCTCCGTAGAGCACTTAAACACGCCCCCTACACTCGCACATGTTTCCTGTGCACATCGAGGGTGAGACAGCGTGCCTTCATAAATATTCATGTGGGACTGCTGCACCATCTGTAAGGAGGACGTTCGGCACAAGGCTAAAACTGTCCTTGCGCTGAGCTTCATGAATCCCAGGGTATGTTTTCAGATGAGTAATGTCTAACATTATTTTTTCTTTACAGGGTCCTCCTTAGAAAAAGACTAACTAGGGTATGGCACTTCACCCCTGGCAAGAGGCCTCCTTCTTTAGCTCCTTTAGATGAGCTTCCCAGGGTATCTCACATACCTAAAGAAAATAGTTCTCCCATGCCCAGATCATACTCTGGAACAGCTGCAAAGGTTGTGACTGACTCCTGGTCCATGGTAGCTGAAAGGGCTACAACACAGGAACCTAGAGTTATAACTGCAGAACAATAGCCATTACAGTGTCACCCACTAACAGCTGAGGCACTGTCTGAGCACATGGTATTAGATAGGGCTCCTTAATGATTTGCCTTCTCTTTTCAGGTACAGAGCAAGAAGACCCAGCAGAACTAGATTAAGTATTCTAGTTGTAGTTGAGGAAGAAGCCTGATTGCCAGTAAGGGATACCTGAACAAGTCGGTCGGAAGGTAGGTTGACAGAAAAGCAGCACAAACACACTTCCCCAAACAATCCCTTTCAAAAGAAAATCACAAGCAGCATAAAAAAAAACTTGTCAGAAATCAAAGACCCTGCTCTGAAGTGCACTGACAGAAAGAACTGAAGGTAAGTTGTCATAAAGTCTACATAAGCTTTCAAGTTAAAATATTTTTCCTGCTTATAAAACCCATCCTTGTAATTAAAACATACAGATACAACTGAAATTTCTCAAAAGCAGTATACGTTTAACACAAAAATACCCCCAACAATTAAAAATAAGCCCTGTTCAAAAAATGGTGGTTGGTCACCAAAAACTTCCAATATTGTTTCTTAAAGTCCATACCTCTTTCAGTCACCAAATCTGTGTGTGTGTGTGTGTGTGTGTGTGTGTGTGTGTGTGTGTGTGTGTGTGTGTGTATAAAAAAATTCCTAATAGGACAATAATTTCTGTGTGGAAGGTTTCTCCCATAAGTACTTACCTTCCAGAAATGAGTGAAACCGATTGCTGCTCCTGTGAAGCCTCAGAGGTGCTTACCCTTAAGGGGCAACAAAGTATTGAAATTGTCTATAATCTGCTGATTTCCTTCCTAAGGGCTAGTCAATCAACAGTCAGAGTGTAGGCATGACTGGGAGCCTGAACTTTGAGAAGCTGGCCTGTTGTATCTTGGAGCAGGATACAAACAACATAGCTATAGGCAGGACACAAACAACATATCTAAAGGCTACTGCACATTTAGAAGGAGATATAGTTCAATGGTGTGCTGCAGGTCAATACCACTGGATGAGAAAGCCATTACCCTGTATCCCAAAACCAGTGGCATTTGGATTCCTCTTAAAGAAATTCTCTAAAAGAGTTCTTAAAAATGTTCAGAGTTGTATTATGTTTTAATTCATTAGGCTGGTGGCTGTTTTTGCAGTGATTAATATTTCAGTATGTGGAAGTATACCTTTTGAATAATTCTATAAGTGTTACATGGTCATATGTCTTTAAGAAAGAAATTAAATTTGAAAGAACAAGAACATGGACTGATGCTGCTCTCTTTATAAACTATGGATGGAATAAAGGATTGGGGGATCATAGCTGGGATGAAGTAGTGGCTGATGTATATATATAATAGTTAGAGATGGCACCCTCATGATGGGGTGCAGGAGGTGTGTAAATATATGGACAGGGCCCAGTCCTATACTTTGAAGAGGAAAGTGGGTGACCAGGGATATCTGGGTTTATGACACTAACAGCAGATGAGCAGTTCCTGCTTTGTCCCAGTAGTGTTAATCTCTTTTGTTCTAAAAGGGACAGATGTCGATACATGCCGAATATGGGATTAGTTGTCTTTTTTTAGTGTCTGCTTATCAAGGTGTTTACCATTCAGTGCTGTGTACTTTAAAGATGTACATGAATCTGAATGACTGCATCACCTACGTCTGGCCATTGTGGCCTGTCTGTCACTGTCAAAACACAGGTATCACAGGTATATCATGTATGGTTGATGTATTTCATTTATTTGTTGATTTACTTATTTTATATTTGTTGACCTCTCTCTCCTTCCCTGCCTCTCTTTCTTTTTTTTTTCTTTGACTGCTTTTATCCTACTTTAAGATAGGACTCGAGAAGAAAAACTCCAGGAAAGAAACAGTAACAATACAAAATTCTACAATAATACAGCAGCTATGCAAATGGTACAAGTGAAACCTGCAATGATACTCACCTACATACAGGCTATCATATACATTAAAGTATTCTATTAGCTGATGACAAGAGATGTACAGAAGGGAACTAAAGAGGCTTAGCTGGATGCTTCATATCTACTCTTTTTTTCTCATTTTACATATTTGCAAGCTACAAACTATCATTCTAGGTCACGGCTATATTTAGGTCTTAAACAGTAAATCTTCAGATGCCTACAGTAAAAGTTTTAATATCCTCAGTTGTTTACAACAAAACTGGCATGTAAACAGGAAGTTAGTTATATCAGAGAAGAAAGATATCTACTGCAGAAATGATACAGAAAAAATAAGCCTGGATGCATGTGAGCTAAGATAATGACAGCTTGCAAAGGAGAGGTAAGTCTGTGCTTCAGGCACAATGATGAGTTTATGCATAAGTCTTTAGTGCTTCATTAAATGGGATCAGACGAGTGATCTGTCTAAGAAAGTTTGACAAATAATTTCAGAAGGAAGTACATGACAGGGAGACCTTTCTGCTGCTTTAGAAGCTGTCTTGAGTATTCATAACACATGCTGTGTAGCAGACCAGAGGTTTTATTCAAGAGAAGGCCACTGCAACCGGGTCAGATAGGTCTGGGCAGAGATCCTTGTAAAGAAGAGGAGAGTATTACTAAGAAACTGTTGATAACAAGATTCTATTTCTTATCATAGGATCATAGGACGTTACTAGGCTATTAGCCCTGAGGCCATTATAAGCCCAGCCAAGAGTTTAGCCTATGTTTAGACAAATCAGCACCCGAAGCCCCTGTCCAGCAGGGACAGGAGTGAAATCCCAGGAATATATTTTCTGTTTCCCATCCAGTTATCCAAGTTACACTTAAAAAGGGGTAGAGAGGTACTCTGCTTGATGTGGAGAGGAAGTCTATTCCATAGATGGGGAGGGGGGTCTCTGGGACACAAATCTGTCCCACCAACAAGTCTTGTTGATGTCACAGACCAAGTTGAGGCCACGCGTGTGGTTTACTCAAATGGAGCTTGACTTGCGGATATGCAGCCACTCAAAAATTATGATCATCATCATTATTATTATTTTAGTTTAGTTTTTTACTCCTCCAATAGCAACCGCTGTGCTGATCATCAGGTGCTCCGGATGCATCCTTCTCAGTCTCAAGGTCCCCAAAACTAGATTTTCCCTAAGACGTTGACAACAGAAAACCCTTATATCAGCAACAAGATAAGTTATTCTATTATAGGCTAGTTACAGGCTCTAAAAGAGCCATGCAAAAGATCAATGATTATTATTGCCTTTTATAGGTTCATAGGTTCACACTAGGCTATCTGCCCTAGGGCATTTATAAGCCTAGCCAGAGTGTGTATGGCTTTCGCCACCCATTTTAAATTAATTTTGCTATGCCCTTTTTCTAGGTTAGTATACTGTGCCTCTGTCTAACAGTGACACAGAAGTGATACCCGGGGTAAACCTACGATCTCCCATCCACTCATCAAGATTCCTCTTGAAGAGACTCAATGAGGGACTCTGCCTAACCTGGACTGGGATTTTATTCCAGATTGAAGGGAGCCTCTGGGTTATGAATCTGTCCCTCCAGCATGTCCTATTTATTTCATTGCTGAGGTTTAAGTCCCTCGAGTGCGTAGCTCAATGGGATTTGGATTTTCTGAGGTGCAGCATGTCCATTAATTCCGGGTTGGACATGGCTTTATACGTCAGGCACAGATCGCCTCTGAGCAGGCGGTATGCCACTGAGTAGAGCTGGAGTTTCTTTAACCGGGCAGCATACAGCATCTGTTTGAGCCCCTTGATCCTCTTGGTGAGGTACTTTTGGGGTCTTTCCAGTTGCTGCAGGTGTCTGGTAAGGTACATCCCAAAAGGGGCATTGTACTCAATTATGGGCCTGATGAGGGATGAGTAAAGACGCACGATGACCTCCCCTGATCTAGATGTGAATCCCTTCATGATTAGGTGGGCTATACAAAATGTTTTTCTAACCACTTTGGCCATGTGGTTGTCAAATGAGAGATTGCTATTAACTTGGGTCCCCAGGTCCCTAATTACTTCTTCTGTACTTAATGGATTACCACCTATGTGGTAATTTGTGGGCACTTTGTTTTTGCCAAAGGGATGACTATACACTTTTGGCGTTTAGCTTGAGGCCATGGCTCTGGCACCAGTTGTCTGTTTCTATGAGGCCCTTTTGGAGGATGCTTGTGTCGGCTGGAGAGTCTATTATGGTGCCCAGTTTGCAGTCATCTGCGAACTTGGTCAGCCACAGTCCTTCCATGTTGGCCTGTACCTCCGAGAAATATATACCGAACAAGAGAGGTCCCAAGACTGAGCCTTGTGGGACGCCACTTGTAACTGGTTTGGAGTCTGACATGGCTCCAGCTATTCTAACCATGTGGGTTCTGTCCTTGAGCCAGTTTGCAACCCATCTAGTGACATAGGGGTTTATATTTAAGCTGGTGAGCTTATCTATAATGCCCGAGTGGGGTATTGTATCGAAGGCTTTTGCGAGGTCCAGGTAGGCTGTGTGGACCACCTTCCCCTTGTCAATGGCCTTGGTGACTGTTTCAAAGAAATCGGCCAGGTTTAAGAGGCAGGATCTGCCCTTAACAAAGCCGAACTGGATAGGATCCAGTGTCTGTAGGTCCCCAGTATCTTATTTATAAGGTCCATGATGATCCTTTCCATAGCTTTGCAGACCAAGCTAGTGAGACTTATGGGGCGATAGTTTCCAGGATCCGTTGAGGCACCACCTTTGTGGAGAGGGACCACTGTTGCTGTATGCCACTCCTTGGGTACATATCCTGTAGTAAGGCTGAGATTGAACAGTAGTTTTAGGTTTGGGTTTAGCTCTTCTTGGAGTTCATGTAGGACGCAGCCCGGGACACCATCTGGTCCCATTGATGCTGTGTTCCTTGCTTTGGAGAGGGCAGCTCTTACCTGAGCATCTGAGATGTCAGGGGGGCAGCACTCTGCTGGGATAGATATTAGCCCTTTTGGTGGGGAGGGGGGGGAGAAGTTTGCGCTGAACCTGTCAGCTAGGATGTTGGCAATGTCTGTGGGTTCAGTGTATTTTTTGTCATTTTGGACTAATTCTGTGCATATCTGGGAATTCCCACCCAGGTTCCTAACATAACTAAAGAAAGCCTTGTGATTATCCTTAGAGTCCTGTGCAATTTTTCTCTCTAAGCTGGCCTTAGACGATTTTATGAGTGCACATAGTTTTTTGCTAATACTGATCAGAGATGCCTTCCCTTTTTGGGATTTTGCTCTGTCATGTCGTAGCTTCCTCCTTCTATTGTATAGTTTGTTTATGGCTGGGGTCCACCAGACAGGACGTCTGCCTTTGGAGGATTGGGTCTTGGTTTTATTTGGGATTGCATGATCCATGCATTCCTGAAGGTGCTCATAGAATGTGTTTATAAAGGAATTTGTGGTCTGGGCCGTATTATCCACAGGCCCGGGGGCTTTGAAGGATTCCACCTCGGTTTTGAGGAGTGTGAAATTTGCTTTAGAAAAGTTTTTCACTGTGGTTTTCTGGGCATGGGGTGGGGTCGGGATGTGAATATCCAGTGAGATTAGTTTATGGTCTGATCTTACCAGTGAGGGATACACTTCTGGTCTGGAGCATAGAGTCCCCATGTTGGTGATGATCAGGTCCAGTATGTTTTCCCCTCTTGTGGGAGTGGTAACAAGTTGTTCCATAGCATTTGAGTTTATAAATTCTAGGAACCTTTGGGCTAGGGTGCTGGAGCTAGAGTAATGCTCTCAGTCTATGGTTGTGTAGTTGAAGTCACCCAATATAATGGTGTTTGGAGAGACCTTCATATTTTCCAGTGTTCTCAGGAAGGCCGAGTGGGGTTCCTGGGTTTGGGAGGGTGGTCTGTAGCAGGCTATAAACTGGAAGGCAGTTTTACCCACTGTTAGTTGCACATGGATAGTCTCTGATGCTTCGTGCTGTGCCAACAACCTGGAGGTGTGGGTATCTTTGACGAATATTGATACTCCCCCTCCTTTTGTGGTTCGGTCCAAGTTTTGGGGCCGAAAAGCATGGTATGAGGTATAACCTGGTACTGCTGGGGTGCTCTCGAGAGCCTTGAACCAGGTTTCTGTTACTGCACAGATATCGATGTTCTCCATGCTAAGGAGAGTTTTGAGTGCATGCATCTTGAGGTTTAGACTTCTGGCGTTGAGTAGCATTACTCTTAGTTTCTTATCCCTTGTGATACCTATGGAGGTGGGTTTGTCTTTTGAGCCTTGCATAAAAAAGGCACTATGGGGGTAGCAAGAGCCTTTGCCAATATCCGAAAGCCCAGAGGTGACAGGTGCAAGCTGTCCCTAGAGAAGCATCGTGGCTTGTCGAGCATGTCATCCCAGGCTGACAGGCATTGGATTCCCTTTGAATGACACTAATACTTAAGCCAGTTGTTGAAATTGATAATCTTGTCTTCATACTGTGGCATCATTCTTGGTGAGGGTAAGATGCTACTCAAGGTCAGGGTCATACTGGCCTGGGATACATGCTCAGAGAGCTCCACTATGTCTCTTTTCATGTAGTCCAGGGAGGTACATCTCAGGTCATTCACACCAGCATGGACAATGACTGAGTCATATTTGTACTTGCCTTCTCAGTCTCAAGGTCCCCAAAACCATATTTTCCCTAAGACGTTGACAACAGAAAACCCTTATATCAGCAACAAGATAAGTTATTGGAAGGCAGTTTTAGTCCTGTGCAATTAGATTTTCTAACAATGGGTAAAACTGCCTTCCAGGGGGCACTGGAATTAGTGAGATTATCAAAACTACATATTTTATTAAATATAAGGCTTCTAGTTTTTCATTCAAATTTTTTACTGATACGTCCATGTTTCTTGAAACTTAGGATTACAATGCAGTACCATTCCTAGATATTTCCAAATACTCACTAACTGGATTCACTCTGAAAATGTTGTAAAGAAGAGTCATTGCTGTCTGGGATATGTTTACAAAGAACAAAATTTTTTTTCCAGTAATAGATTAAACTGCTTAGTGAGATTATCAAAACTACATTTGCATATGTTGGTTAAACTCCTTTTAAGGCAAATACTGTGAAGTTTCATAGGGCTGGCAAATACAGAGAAAAGTAGTTGACATAGGTCCCTGTGGTGTCCATGTTTGTACATAGTATGGTTGTGTGTTCCATGTCATTGAAGAGGTAGCTGTCAAACCATTAAGCAGTTCTAGTGCTGACGCCAACAGTATGAATTTGTATGCAAATGCAGGGTACTATCAGCCTTGTCAAATGTCTTTGACAAATCAAGGCAAAACTGTCTAAATGCTGGTCCATCTCTACAAGCTGCTGTAGAGTCAATAAGTTTCAAAAATATGAGATTGTTCTGTGGTCTGTTATAAGATCACGTTCAGTGTGAGATAAAATAGTGTGTTCTTTACAGTAATACTTGATTTCATTGTCTCTGAGATCATGCCATCTGTGATGATCCACACACATTATTTCCAGATGCAGCTCTCTGCATCAAGTGCAGTTTCCCTTAAGAGTTCACAGAGACCACAGTCAATCCTGGTCTGATTTCCCTCTCTTCCTCCAGATCCCCAGTAAGACTCCCCACTGGCACAGCTACTCAGTTAAGATCTCAACTGACCAAGCCAAGACCTCTAGAACCCTTTCTGTCCAACCAGTGCTTCATGTCCCCACCCAAGTAGCTGACACACACACTCTTTCAAGTTTGATTTACACACACACACACACACACACACACACACACACACACACACACACACACACACACACACACACACTCTCTCTCTCTCTCTCTCTCTTGGGAAAGGCTGGCATAGGTTTATTAGCTATGCCCCCTTCTGCCTAGACTATAAGGTAGTTTCCACTGCCACCAGTCACTCCTTGAGAGCTACTGCAAGGCCTTTAACAAAGGGTGACCAGTTTTACTGTGCAATATTAATACAAATGATAGTTTGACCAAAAGCAAAGCTATTAGGAGTGGCCCATACAGTGTCACCAAATAAATATGCAAGTACTCTCAGAACTTAAATATCTCTACACAGATCAGTCACAATAAAAGTTTTAAATATAGTTAATAACAAATAGTAAAAGAACAAGACAAAACTAAATATATATTCACAATGACATCAGAGTTCAAAATCACAGGAAATATTTAAAATACCATTGCAGTACAGGCTCACACAAATAAAGAAAAACTTCTAAACTAAGCTTCACTATATTCCTGACTAAATCTAAGAGAATTATACTGTTCCCTAGAAACCTACTTAGAGCAAGGCAGATGTGGTGAATTGTGCTTCTTGTTGTTGTCAGGTCCAAGACACAAAGCAGAATGCTCTGATTCACTCTAAGAGACTTCTCAAAATAATATTTAAAATATTACTGCTGGGATAACTTGCAGAATGACATCACTTCTTGTCATCTGGCTTCTAATTCCCAGGCACCCCCACCACACTGCTGGAAGCTGGCAGTATTTAGCATCTACCTGTAAAAATACCCAGACAAGGGCTTTTGCCCAGATCTTTGGCAGGTGCTGGAAGTCATAAAACAATTGCATTCCTTCATGCTTCCAAAGTAGCAATTAGTTCACCCCAAAGACAATACAGAAAGCTTCCTAGTACAGAATTTGTGTATCTAGCTGTATTGAAACATCTCTACGGCCTAGCCTATAAAGTAATTTAATTTCAAATATTTTTCTAAAGTTTGCGGGACTGAGGTTACTCCCCCCCCCCAGTTTCTTCTGTTAATGTATACATTTAAACAGTTAGAACAGTGCATGTACATTTTTCTTCTCTTCCAGTAGGGTACACTGTGGATACATTTTAAGAACAAGCACTTTACAAATATCTTTTCAACACAAACATCTGTACAGAGAAGTTTGATATACACATGACATACAGTTCTAATACATTTGTAACACAAGTATCATACATAAATTAGTTTATTTCCAAATGACATATACTTATTTATAAAATTCCATCTAGCTGTGCTGGCAGTACCTCCTTTTGTCACACCATCCTTTAAACTTCCATTAGTAAGAGCTGTTAACAGTAAGCAATGAATAAAGCAATTATCCTGATAAAGGCATATGATCCTGATAATGGGTTATGGGGGACTGTCACCGGAAGACTGTGGTGTGATTTCTGATCTGACAAAGTATACAGTTTACTGCAGTACAGCATTCAGGTAGAAAAGAAAAATATGATGGTTCTCTTTGCTTCAAAGTATTTATTTATAGCAGTATGAGCACGCGGATTCATAGATAATTTGTCATTAATAGAGGAAACCAAGCAGTAAACTGACAGATCAAGTGGGTAACTCTGGACCCAGAGAAATAATTTAACAGCAAGATGCAAAACAAATCTCAGTTCATAAGGATCTGGTTACAAAGGACTGTATACAAAAACAAAAATAATTTATTGAGAAAACCACTTTATGACACAACAGCAAAGCTTTCAGGTAAGAACCCTTCTTCAGTGCATAACATAAAACTACAAACCACAATTGGTTTATATACAGGTCAAAATCACATGACCATCAGTCCAATGGTCACATGACAAAAACTTAAAAAAATATATATATATATTTTTTTTCAAATAACATTTTTTATACATAGTATAATAAGATAAAAAAATAATATAAAAATACATAAAATCAATAAAACATTAAAACCTGTTCTCATTAGGCTACAACGTACTAAACTGCGTTGAATGTTTTATTGCTTTTATGTATTTTTATATTATTTTTTATCTTATTATACTATGTATAAAAAATGTTATTTAAAAAAAAAAAAAATATATATATATATATATATATATATATATATATATATTTCTTTTTAAGTTTTTTAATATTTTTTAAGTTTTTGTCATGTGACCATTGGACTGCTGGTCATGTGATTTTGACCTGTATATAAACCAATTGTGGTTTGTAGTTGTATGTTATGCACTGAAGAAGGGTTCTTACCTGAAAGCTTTGCTGTTGTGTCATAAAGTGGTTTTCTCAATAAGTTCTTTTTGTTTTTGCATATTTATTTACAGCCTGTTTTATTAATCTACAAAGGACTGTATCCCTGTTAGTTGCAATTTTTTTGCTAATAGTGGAGAAATAGTCATTGAAGATTTTAGTTGTATTAAAGTGCATCTTCTTTATCTATGTATGTATTTATTCATATTCTATTTAGCCAATTTAGAACACATAAGGTAGTGGATCATTGCCAGGTTTGCCCAGAAATGGAAGAGTAAAATATTGGCAATGCAGTACCAGGCTGCTAATAACAATAAAGTGCAATCATAATGTGCAATATATCAGTAAAATATTCATATATGTCACACCTGCATTCAGATTTGCCCTTGGACCGCTCCTTTTTGGCATTTACTTTTCTGAAGTCAAGGCCAATGTCAGTGGTCCTTGGCTGACTAAATTTGTAAATGATTATTTATTTATTTATTTTATTTATTTATTTTACATTTGTTGACCGGGATGGTCCGACTGGATACATGTCCATTTTCAGCGGAGGCCCGGGGAGAAAAGCTCCAATATTGCAAAAAAATTTCATATAAGTTTATACATTACATATGTTGCAGAAAAAATATGCTCGTTAATGTATTGTCTACATAGCAGAATGACAGTTAAAATACATTTCTAAAGAGAGAAAAAACTAGTAAAAACTAGTACAGTTCAAGGGACTTTAAAGTACTATTGCGAGATTCCAGTTCATTGTTTATCTAGAGCTCTGAGGGTAGATAGAGAAACTACGAACTTTATTACAGTTGAGTAGGATTAATAGTCAGTTGGAGTAAGAAATTGAGATTACAAATTAGGAATGGCCATTGAATCCCACACTGACACAAATCTTCTCCAGGAAAGGTTGGCACAGACAAACAACTTGGGTCAGAGTCATGGACTAAAACTAAATGCCAAGAAATACATAACAGTATCCTTTGGGAAGTCATCCACTCCTGGTAACTATAATATTGACAACACACCCCTTAGAGTTAACCCAGTAGTCAGGGGCTTAGGTACACACACAGACAGTAATCTAAGCTTTGACCATCATGTGTCTCCAGGTGGGGTAATCATTCTGTGTTGCACAACTTATAAACATAGGTATGGCATCTAAGTTCAAGGAAGTCATTGCTACACTGTATTAGGCATTTATCAGACATATCATTGAGTACAATGCCCCCTTTGGTATATACCTAACCAGGCATATCCAACAACTAGAAGATCCACAGAGGTTCCTCACTAAAAGAATACAAGGTGTAAGTAAAATGCCTTATGCAAACCACCTCAAGGCCTTATCCCTGTATTCTGACTCCTACATGCTTTTTTGGGGGAGATTTATGCCTGGATTACAGGACATTGTTAGATCCCACTCTGATGGACCTCCTGCATATCCACAAAACAAACAGCACCAGAATTACCCATTCTAATGGCTTAAACCTTGCCTGTGCTATACATAGGACCTGCTGGACAGACAAGTATGTATCACAGAGGCTACCCCATCTCTGGAACAGGCTCCCCATCCATATGAAGCAGAGCTCCTCCCTAACCAATTCAAGTGCAACTTGGACAAATGGATGGGGAACAGGAAATTCATCCCTGGTTTGGCACATATGTCTCTAATGGACACCAGCAACCTGTAAATGGTTCATCTCCCAGGCCCCGGCTTGTAAATGTTTCATCTTCCAAGCCCCTGCTTATACTTATCAAGTGTATCAGAACTCATCAGAGATTTGGGATGCATGATTAGGCTTAAAAAGGCCATTGTGGCTGTTGGTCTAGTAAACATCTATGAACCTATGAGCAGTCTTCCTTTTAATAGCACAAGAAAGTAGAAAGAACAAATTAGTGGAAGCATGGCTATTAAAGAAGACACGTTTTTATAGTACAGGAGAGGGGTTAAGTGAATGTGTGGCAGGAGAGAGGAACAAATTGACAAAGTGTCAACAGTTAGATTGTAAGATATGTTTCATGAAGGAGACTACAGAGCATCATAAATACTTTTTTATTCATCCACTAGACCTGCTTGATGGTTCTGCTACCTTCATGCAAATGGTCCATTTTTATGCTGGAAGTGAGGGCCAGGCATTCCCATGCTAGGCAAGCTAGTATAATCAATTCATTCAGGGGTTAGATTAGCCTCTTAGTTCCCCTTATGGCAAAAGTCAGGAGATAGCAAGTGGGTCAGTTTTCAGGTCAGGCAGAGCATCCTACCATCCCTTTGGAGCTCTGCCACCATTCTGTGGCTCTGTTGAGGTACACTACATGCTGTCTGCTGTAGGAAACCTGCCTCTGTACACTAACTTTCTCCAGCCTATGTGCAACCACAGGGGTAGCATGTGCACATCAGGTACATGCTCATTGGATGCAGCACCCAGTGCCCCCTCAAAGCATCACCAAAGGAGTGAGCCAGAATTCCCTTCTACACCCCGGCATGGGTGAGCTGGCTGCAGCTACTCACCTCCATCTTCCTTATCCAGCTCTTTATGCACCCAGACTGCTAATCAGACTCTGGTCATCTGAGTCATATGCAGAGTTTCATCTTTCTATTTGGCAGATATGGGCATAGCATCATAAATTCACTCCTCATGAACCTGAATTGCTCTGGAAAGAAGGAAGATTTAGCTTCCCTTTGAAGATGTAATTTCAAGACAGACTTGATTGTGGAGTATGAATTAATTCCTTTTGGGTTGGGAGGAGAGTTCTCTCCTAGAGCTCTGTGATTATGAGAGAGAGAAGCATTGATTCATGCAGCATAGTATGTTATGAGAAGTTTTAAAATGGCCAGTGTTGGAAAGAGATATAAGACTGTTGTTAAAATGTCTTTTAGTAAGGTGACTGGTGAGGAACATTAAGGATTCCAGTACTAAAAGTTTAAATAAAGTGAGGCCAGAAGAATTTGAGCTTTGTGTTTTGCTGGTAGTCATATCAATTTTGTGAGGGTATAGCAGTGTGGGTAGAGAGTAATAAACCTGCTAATCTGGTTAGCCACAGTTTGCAGGACAGATATATTTTCTTAAAATATGCTAATATCAGAATTCTATATTTCAAAATGGCCAGAAGAATGCCTTTTCTGATTGCATTTCTTCTGTGAGGGAAAGAAAATATATATTTTTCTTTTGGCTCTGAAAAGTATTTTATTTTTATTTCAGCTCTTATCACGTCTATATGGTAATGAAAAATTAGATGCCAATCAAGCCAGATTTCTAGATAATGGAAGTACTTTCTTGTTTAATTGAGGACTTAATTCTTAGAACAATTTGCCAGGTTAGAGGAGCTGTTGACAGCTTTGTTGGGTACCAAAGATTATAACCTTAGCTTTTTTTTGTAACTGTGTTCAATAGCAGATTCGTGAGCTGCAGCCAATTATAATGAATGTATGGTCTTTTTCTAATTATTTTTTTAATATTTTAACTTTGGACAGTGAGTGAGGGTCTGGATCCATAAACCATATCATTGTATCATCATAGTAAAGGATAATTAGAAGGTATAGAATGTCAAAGGGAAGCAAGATCATAAAGTCTGAAAGTAGCAATGATAAAATTGAGCCTTGGTATTCCCCTTTGATAAGAGTGGCTACAGGAAAAACATTCTCTGTTTTAATCAAGAAAATTGTTAAACCAGCTGCAATGTCCCCACTCTGGGCCAGTAATCAAGGAGCCTGAATCCTCACCACTGGCACTGGAGAGGGACATTCATTTGGAACAAAAAGGGATATACCCAGTATGTCCAGATGCAGCTCTCTGCATCAAGCACAATTTCCCTTAAGAGCACACAGGGAAAATACTCAGTACTAGGTCTGGGTTTCTCTCCAGGTCCCCAGTAAGACTCCTCACTGTCACAACTATAGAGTTAAGACTTCAGCTGAGTGTCCAAGCCAAGTCCTTCACCACTCTCTCTGTGAAGCCACTGCTTTGTGCCTCTGCTCCAACCAGCTGACACACATACACTTTGAAATTTGCTACACACACACACACACACACACACACACACACACACACACACACACACACACACACACACACACACACACACACACACACACCTGGGAAAGAATAGCACAGATTTACTAGCCATGGTAGTTTGAACAACACAGTAGGGGTTCTAGGATTGGCCACAGTGTCACCAAATAGATTCAAGTCCTCTCAAAGTTTAAAATATTCTCTAAAGGAGCAGCCACAATGAAAAAGGTTAAATATATTATAACTCCCTGTAATAATTTCACTGTATTTACACTTGTTTTTTGTATATTTGGAGCTTTTCTCCCGGGCCTCCACTGAAAATGGACCTGTATCAAGTCGGACTTTCCCGGTTAACAAATGTAAAATAAATAAAATAAATATTTAATAATAAATAATAAAAGAACATGAAAATACTAAATATATATTTACAATAAACACCAGAGTTCAGTCACAGGATATATTAAATATAACACAGGTGGACAGGTTCACACAGTTACAGAAAAGCAATACTTAACTAATCTCACTATATTTTCCTGACTGATCTAAATAATTATTATTCCCTAGTTACTTACTTGAGCAAGGCAAAATGAAGTAGGTAAGAGATCATTTTTTGCCAGGTTACAAGAAGCAGAGTGCCCAGAGACTTTAGTCTCACCTGGTATTAAACATTTTAAGTGATGGCTTACAGAATGACATCACATACATCTGGTCATCTGACTTGTGGTTCTCATGCTTCCCCCTTGGTTAGAAGCTGTCAGGATTTAGCACCTATTTGTCAATAATACACATACACATAGACTTGCTAAGATATTCTGCAGCTCCTGGAAGTCATAAAACAATTTCAAACCTTCATCCTTCCAGAGTAGCAATTAGTTCACCCCAATGACAATGCAGGAAGCTTCCTAGTACAAACATTTTGTCTCTGACTGCATTGAGAACTTTAAGATACAATTTTATGGCTTAAATTAAGTAACTTCATTTCTTACTATTTTTCAAAGTCAGATGGATTGAGATTATCCTCTTCTCTTCCAGTATCGTCTGTTAAAACATATACATTTAAACAGTTACAATAATACATGTACATGTCTTCCTCTGTCCAGCAGTACACAATATTGATACATTTTTAACACAAGCAACTTTACAAATAAATTTTCAACACATGCAGCTGTACAAATCATTTTGATAAACAAATTATTTACAAACTTCCAGCTAGCTATGCTGGCATATGTTATGCATCCACTGCCCTACTTCTCCTGGCATGGCTGGCAATACCTCACATTGTCACACCAGCTTATAATTCCTAAGACTGCAAGAAAAACAGGAAGGAGAGTATGGGCAGCTAAGACCTTGGCTAGGTTGATAAAAACCACCCAGGTGAGGTTTCACCTGTCTATAATTAGAAGAATATATTATGTAAAAGTAAAATTTATTAATTTAGCCTTTGTTGACTAGGTTAGCCTCACTAGGCTAGTGACCTTCTTTCAGTTAATACAAGAGATGACATTCAGACTGACTTGTGGAAATTTGGTCAAGACACTGGGGAAAGTCTCCTGTTCTTTTCAATAACTGTGATGGGATCTTTTACTTCCACCTAAGCTATCATCAATTCAAGCAGATGGGACCTTGGTTTAAGGTCTCATCCAAAGAATGGCATACACTTAGGGATGCAGCACACACCACACCCGCCAATGCTGCACTACAGAGTCACTAATTGAAAACTAACCAAAGCACTCAGAGTTGGAATAAAATCCACAGCCTTCTCACCTTCCAACATTAAAGGCAAGTATGCTACCTGTTTAGCAACTGTCACTAAGTAAATCAAACTGAAAGTGAAATTTATTTACAAAATAAAAGTGAATTAAATAGTTTTCTTTTATATGAACTCCTTTACCAAGCATACTGTTAATTATTATTGTTCTCCAGAATATTCATTCTGCAGGGCATTTGTTTGTAGTGTTTTGTGGATAGTCTTATTTTTTCAACACTTTTTGGGTCAGATGTTTGTTTAACATATATGTGTAGATGTGTACCTTTTCTTGAACATTCTTCACCAGAATTACTATATCTTTAAACACACATATATATATATTTACATAATTTAGACTTGCATATTATTGAAAAGAATGTAATTGCATAATACTGTTTTTCACTGTGCCACAATATCAAGTACAGGTGGAATGACACAATAAAAGTAGGTCTGGATTTTAGATGGCTCACAGTGTGACAGTGAGCCTGTCTTCTGCCCTTGTGGCTTTGATGCATTTACTACCCACATAAATATTGATTTAATTTCTGATGACAACTTGGCTGAATATTTGATAACAGCTGTTCTTTTAATGAATGTCTCAGCACAAGGCCTCTCTTTGGTCAGCAGAAGTATGGAAAGTGATGCTTGTGATCAGATGATGGCATGTACTAAGACTGGGTCTATATTAGATCAGCGAATGCTTAAAAAAGCGAACGCTGATTGATCGACCTTATGTAAGCGAAAGCTTACAATCTCGAACTGTCAGATCAGCGATTTTTTTCCTAGGGAAAAAAATCACTGATCCAAAACACATACACACAACACAAGCACACCAAAAAACCAGAAATCCACACACATACACCTAAAATCTGACACCTAATCCTACACTAAACTATGCACACACCGTTAACTATCCACTTACCTTAACCCAAACCCTAACCCTAATGTCCATCACTATCTCACACTCACCTCACCCGCTCCTTAACCCTAACTCACCTAAACCCACCCTAACCCTTACGTCCACACAATCGCACACATACCTAACCTGAGCCCTAACCCTAACTCACCTAACCTACCCTAACACTCACATCCACACAATCACACACTTACCTAAATCCGACCCGTAACTTTCTACCACAGCACTGAAAATACCATAGCAACAGAAACGGGCAACCAAATTCTTTCCCTAGGAAAAATTTGAGTTTCTCTTGCTTCGATATTTTTAACTTTTGCTAAAATAAGGTCGATCAATCAGCGTTCATTTGTTTAAGTGTTCACTGATCTAATATAGACCCCTAAGACCAGGACACAGGTCTGTACCAACAGACAGTATAGCAGGTGGACACTACACCCTAAACAGTAGCTAAAGGTGTGACTGGACTGGAGTAACAGAAGCACAGAACATAAGTCATGTTGGGGAAGCATAAGCTAAGACCAGCATTTATGCATATAGGCATTGCTACTGCTGGTACTAAATGATCCCTGGAATTTATAAAAAAAAAAAAAAAAAAAGATTATGGTAGCTTTATTATTTTTTTCCTTCATATATTTTCACAAAAAAAGTATAGAGTTAAAAATAAAAACATCGAGCAATTGTAAAACAAAGCCATTCAACATAAAAGCTGAGAAAAGAGTAGAAGAATTTCACAGATATCCTGGTCAAAATTTCCCTAGTTAGTATGAATGCCACCCTCAAGTAAGATATGAAAATAAGCTATGCCTCATTGGAATAACATGGTCAGAAAAACAAAAACATATTCATTGTAATGGATAGTGTTCCAGGTTTATAGCACGTGTAAAATATGTGCAGATGTGTGCATCTCCTGCTTCCCTCTCTTTATTATGTACACTATGTCTGGGGCCCACACACTGCACCCCACTTTACACAATATTCTCCCACTTTCCCAGTCCTGCAGTGCTAGCTATACATTAGGCCTACCTGTATAGGGCACTGTATTGTCGCTTGTCTTGTGTATTCAAATAAGACAATGAGGCCTGAGTGTTCTTTTAAGTAGTTTATTACACACAAACACATCAGCATGGATGACTGGAACATTAAACTTAATCAAAGTAACTAACTGACTGACTGCTATATACATACATGCTTTCACTCTGGCTGCTAACTCAAAATGGCACTCTTGCTTGCATGTGCTCAGTACGTATATGCATGTGCCCACTGACTGGAATGGCTCTTAAAGGTACAACACATACTCTGATCTACATGTATGAGCTTTATAAAATCTTGGCATCAGGGTTCTAATTGCTGTAGCAAAACATGAAAACATGTTTTACATCTGCTAACACCTGCAACATTAATGTCAATTTAATTGAACTTTCAGTATCTGCTTTCTGCCACAAAGTGCTGGTGCTTCTTTGATCTACATATACAAGTCTAACATCTTTATCTTGCAATTATAAGTCACTTACACATTTAGCTCTCCTCCAAGGGCAACATTGTCACATGCTTAAGTAATCAACTATACTGCTGTTTCTTTCACCTTTACCTTATAGAACATTTTCATATAATCAGTAATAGAAATTACAGATAACGATGCACTTGCATTTATTTTCATTCTTACTGTTATCTTATGACCTTTGGGCATTCCCATGTGATTTTAAAATTATATTCAGCCATTTTGTGTGGATCCAGACATACCACATCTTTGCCAGCCTTCTCTTTACACTGCTGAATCCCTAATTAAGTATCATCTGCATCAGCTTCTTATGTGCAAAACAGGCTTGCTGTTTATATCCACATATGCTGTCTTACCTTAACTATTTTTTTGCCACATGCCCTCTTGTATTCAGATTAATGAGCTTGCCTAATACCTTGCCATACTGAAAAATTACTTGTCAAGTATTCCTAAAAATACACTTTAAATGTGCACTCATTCACTTTTTGTTGATATCCTTACGTATTCCAGTTAGTTGTTTCTGCTTTTTTATAAAAGTCCTTTTTGTATACTTTTCAAATATAAGCCACAGAAAAATGTGCCCTTTTATGCATCTCCAATCTGACAAAATTCCTCTTGACTTGTATAACTTTGCAAATTATTGAAGTATACATGCAGTTCTAAGTTGAATTTTTAATGAGTTTAAATCATTTAGCAGTCATCATTACGTTTATGCCCAGAGTGTTTTGCAAAGTTTCCACAATGCCCCTAAATATTTCTGAAACATTTCTGTCTGGTGCTCGTAAACAATAAAAACTACAAGTAAATATCAACCACGCTAATATTCACTGTGTAATCCCTTAAATCTCCTGCAGTGGAGACCCATGGGGTATATGCAAATGACCCCTTATGAACATACAAATATTTCATCTAGATGGTTTATGAATAATCATGACTTTTTACTTTTTTAAGTCTTAACTGGTGCACTCAGGACAGTAAAGCCATACCAAACAAACTGTACATATGCCATATGTTGACCCTTTTTCCTGAGCTCAACAATATAAGATACATGGTTTTTCTTCCGTACACTTGGAAGCAAAGAGCTTAAAAATGTACATAAACATTAGGGTGACACACCAATTTTTGATCACTCTACCAGCTTTTTTTTCTTTGCGAAGGTTTTCTATCTCAGCCACCAAAATGACGCCCAGACAGATATTTCTGAATTTTAACATAGTCCTACACATATTGATATTACATGTGTAGATTCCACCCAAGGAATTAGATTTAGAGTTTAATTCAACATCCATTCATATATGGAACTTTTCATGGTGAAGTGTCCTGAAAGCCAGACACAGTTCACCTCTTAGGTTCCTGTTGGTGATAGCATGAAGTCCAATATTCTGTAATCTTGAGTTATTAGGAAGAGGTTTAATAGATTAAATACTCTTTTATTTTTCAGGCATGAGCAAATGACATCTGGCATAAACATAGAATATCCAGTTGTGTTCTATCACTGGTCTTATATAAACCACAAATAATTTGATCAAAAAAGCAGAATCCTTTAATAAAAAAATAAGAATTGGTCCAATCATCATTATGGCTTCAGATTTAATTATTAATGCTTGGATTCTATATTTTAAATTATTGCATACAGTAATTCCCAAGGGTTTATAACTATTCTGGCTAGCAGGATCCATTACTCCTCGATAACCCAAATTCCTTAAGTACATTTATCAAAACACATAATTCCACATGTGTCCTTGTTTATATATAACCTGTGCTCTGTCAGCTGGCTAAATGGGCTTAACAAATATTTATTAAACTTATGTATAGCATCCTCACATGTCACAAGGCTATTTATTTTTATATTGTTGGTATATTTAGTCATCTAGTAATAGTTGGATAATGGAAACTGAGAAAAAGTCATACTAAATAATATTGAGCCCAAGACTGGCCCCTAAGGGACTCCAACACAAACAGTGCCCTCTCAGAAAAGTAATTACTAATCCTTATTCCTTGACCTCTGTCATTCATCCAGTTTTGAACCCATTTAACAGCAATAAGGGTTGATTGATAATTCCAGTATGGAATCAATACATAACAGAATGCAGCAGACTACAGAATGTTTCTGAAATGTCCTTGTAAGCCACTATCACTGCTATGTCAGAATCCATGGCTTGACTAACATAACTGTAATAATGAGTAATTAGACCTGCTGTGAACAAAACCATGTTGTAAAATATCCTTTAAATACACAAATGAATTATTTTCCACGACTGCCCCAACAGAAATCTTTTAAAGCACTTTCCAATAACCTATAGTTATTTATCCTAGAAAATACCCCCTTCCCCCTTGTGTATAGCCACCAAATCTACAATCTTCCAGCTTGTGGGGAACTATTCCAGCTGATAATTAGCAATTGAAAACAATCTAATAAATTTAATAGCTGTGTCCTTAGTTAAAGCTGACCCAAAGCAGGCTGGTATCTGATTGTTTTTTATTTCTTTACTTTTACTAGCATAATGTTTAATGAATATATTTGCTAACTCTATGTTTGATTGTAAAATTCTGTCTTCATGAGAGATTAGCCTTAGTGTTTCTGCAGACCCCTTGTGCATGTTGACATATCAGAAAAAATTCCTACTGTCTTTTGACTCATGAAACTTATTTTCGTAGCTATTTTTCACCTTCTTCTGTGCCAATTTTAAATTTTTGCTGAAGCTATAGCATGCCTTCTTAGCAAAATCTCTTTCATATGCTATATTTTTTCTCCATAATTTTGAATGTGTGGGCTGCCACAAACTGGGGGGGGGTCATTTATTTTCTTTATGAACAGTTTATACTGCTGTTAATATGTAAGAGACAGGCGTTTTCAAAAGACTTTCAAATGGAATCTTCATTCAAATAGCTTTCATTGTTGACATCTAAGGAATTAATCTTATTTATGAACACTTGATAACAGCTGTTCTTTTAATGAATGTCACTATGAAACTTAGACCTATCATAAACATACCTCATATGCTGAGGTGTAAGCTTATGGATCCAAACAGAACTGTGGAAATCTAAACAGTCAGAGTTCGCTAGTGGGAATAATTATTTTATCTTTATAACATTGTTTGGTATATATTTATTAGCAGATCCAGAATAAAGAATGTTATTTTTTCTTGACTTCCAAGATGGATGCACACCAATCAACAGCTTTATTTCTGCTCTCCCAGTCTAAAAAAAGAAACTGAGAAATAATAGCCAGCAAGTCTGCCAGTCTTAGTAAATTCATTTACTGGTTAGTAAGTACACTAAGGAGATACAAGCAAAGAAGACACTTACACAGCCTGAAAGAAAATCAAATAGAAAAGGTGAAGCAAAAATAATGACTAGGAAAAATCATGCAGCTATTCAGCAAAAAGCAGTTCAATCCCCAGTTTTGGTGTAAGATGTTGCTTCGGATAATCTTAAGGAAAAAATAAATCATAGCTGGAAGAAACATCGAAGGTGTATATCTACTCAAACAACAAAAAGCTAGAAAAAAAAATGGAACAAGCCTTAAGCAGATATTCAGATGAACTGATACAACTGAAAAAAATCAGAAATCAAAATGAAGGAAAGGCTGGTTAAGTATGAGACTGCTCAAGAAAAGCTGTTTTAAAAATGGTAGAGGACAGAGCATGTAGGGAAAACCTGAATTTTTCTGTTGTGCCACAGTAACTGGAAGGCACAGACTGTATTAACTTTATGAGAGTACAAATAAGCAACTGGATTGGTATTCTTCAACAAGATTTGTTAGTTGAAAGGGCACCTCATATGTATGCTCCAAACATGGCCGTTTGTAAGCAGCCATGACATATATTAATAAATATGTAATCATACAAGTTGATCCTGACAAACATGTTGCAGAAGGGCAAAGTATTAAAAATTGGAGACAATAGAGTGTTTGTAGAAAATGATTAATCACTGTACACCAGGCAGAAGAGAAACAATTTTATCCCAGCAATCAGGGAATGCTAAGAGGCAGGTGTGACATTCAAGATGCTGCATCCAGCTGTCTTCAGAATTTTTTTTCCCAGGAGGATCAATTTAATTTTTTTTTTTTTACAAAACATGCTAAGGAGGAAATACAAACGTTTGTCCAATAAAAGGTGAGCCAACAAACAGAAGAGGACTTTGCTTCTCATTCTTGAATCATGAGTACATTGGACTTGAACAGGAGTCTGGGTTTGGGAGATAGAAAAAAACATCAAATTAGTGAATAAATGTGAGATTACAAAACATCAATCACATTTGTGATATATGGCTTTACAATAAAAAGTGTAAAATTAGACTTTTGTTGACTTTGTTAAACTTGTGAGTATTTTCAGTTATTGTTGTATGCGATAAAGATACTAAAGTAAACAAGTGCCTTTTTTCTTATTGTTGTATGCGATAAAGATACTAAAGTAAACAAGTGCCGTTTTTCTTATTTTTTAGTTTTTAAGAAATGTCATCACAGTGTAAAACAAGAAGAAAGGTGAACAAAAGCATGTTTACGTTAATATGCTGGAATTTTGGGTTGTTGAGGTGGGTGATCTGGTATAAAAGTGTACAGATTATAATATATGTAGAGTTGATATGTTTGCTCTTACCTTTGCAAAGGTGAATGTCTGGAGTAATGACTGGCTTAATCTGATAACATTTTCCATGTGTGTAAGCAAGTAAATAAGAGAACACTGACTGTAATGAATTTTTTTCCTCTAGAAAATTAATATTCGGTGTGAAATGAGAAGTCTGCAGCTGAAGGCAGCTCTATAATTTGTTCTTATGTTTCCATGGAGACAAGAGGACTATGGGGCTAGAAAGTTACATCAAGAGCATGTTTCCTGAAAGCATACAAGCCGTTTTTCACATCTAGGAGTGGAATAAATATAAGACAAGAACAAATGGTAATTAATGCATGCAGGAGCACAGGCTATAACATGTGTCTTAGCATGGATAACCTTAATTTTAGGTTAGGTAATCCTTGTGTGTACAGCTGTTAATTTGGGACAATTGTTTCTTTTAGAGGAGTTAAACTTCATGATTTGAAGATGTATATAGCTTTGTCTGTTTGTTTTCAGTTAATAAGTTCTGGGGCTGTTCTGGGGGTATTTTTGAGGGTTTATATTAAAACAAAAGGACTTGTTAACTTGTGACATAGGTTCAAATGAAAGTGACAAGAAATAATTGTATAAAAGATCAAATTGCCAAACATTAGTGGGTACATGTAACACAAAAGCTAGAAATATGCATTTTAAAGAGCTGTCATATATAATAGGTGGAAATAATAACTTCTTATTATAATGGGGTGGTAGGAGGAGAGGGTTGTCTGTGTAGCTAAAGCAATTGCTGCATTGCCCCAAGATGCCCAGATTCATCAGGTAGATAGGAGAAAACACCAGGAGCTGACCCTTAGAGATTGCCAAATGGACTAAGATTGATATATTTCCAGCCATGTAGTATATTGTCTTGGATAAAATCACAGACTTAATAATCTACTTAATAATCTGGTTAAATAAGAGGTATCACATCATTATAAATTTTATTTAAAGTACATAATGGTTATATTATTATGATATCTACTAAGTAGGGCAGGACCAGCTCAAATCTCACATTGATGGGGGAAAGGATGTGAATTTAACATGTGTACCAATAACACTTTGTTTTACAGCACAATAAACTACTCCCTTGCCTGATAAAAAGTATATATATATATATATATATATATATATATATATATATATATATTTAGAAATCTTGTGAGGAAAATATTACTCTATTTTTGTTTTACTTGGATTTCTTGTCTGTGTACTTAATAAAGGATTTTTGACTGGAAACAGACTGCCTGCTTTGCTTGAATTACTTTTGAATACTTAGTAATGCTGTACAATTATATATTTTTATTATTTTTTTACTTAAGATGAGTTTGGTTGCTACTTCTACTACTATTGTCTGATCTGATTAATATACAGTGATTAACCAGAGATATATGGACTGAAAATCGTCCACACAGAGAAGTAATATTTTATATCCAAATGCAAGTCCCTATCCAGGCTAGTGGAGGCCCATGTGTGACTGGAACACATTCAAAGGTTGACTGCTCTCATAGCTAAATTATCTAGTTTAGAGGAAACTTTCAAAGTCCAGAAGTGTAAGAGAGATGATCTCTTACGGGAGTTATGGCTATCAAACAGGACATCAGGGCATGTCACTATGTTGACACACAAGAAAAGTGGGGTAGGTAAGAGCTCCTGCACTCATACATCTCAATTGCCAAAATTTTCACCAAATGTCCAGATTTTTGCCTCATATTTTTGGTCTGTTCCTCAAAATTTTGGTCTTGCAAATCATGGAGGATGGAATTCAGAAAGTAATGACAGGCATTTGAGTTTCAGACTTTATACCCTTCAGAAATGTCATGCTAATGGAAAGCCTTTTATTCTATCAACTTTCTAAGTTTTTAAGAGGAATATTTAAAAATTGTCCATATACATGGGCCTTCATTCTCCCATTATTTATGGCTTTGCCCAGATTTCTTGCTATAAGAGGTTGTAAGGTATGCCTGCAATGGAAAAGAGGCTTAACTTCCACCAAGCTAATAGCAGCTAGGTGCAAGGAACTAGCACAGGAACTAGCACATGCTTTGTTTATTAGTGCACTAAAGGATGAACAAGGGGTGGATCCAGTTCAGATAAATCAATTACTCTTGAAGGTATATGCCCCTGCAGCTGGCTGACAGAGTACCTCTCTCAGGACCTCCCTTATATTTTTCCAGGACCTATCCCCACATGCTATACCTGATGGGATTCAATTTATAGCCTCGAAATACTGAAATATCAAAATTCAGTATTTCGAGGCTATAAAGTCCAAACCTTAAAACAACGAAAACTCAGAAGAACGAAATTCAAAATCTCACACACCGAAGATTTTGAATTTTGTGCTTCTACTCCACACACACAAACCTTCCACCCCACACACAAACACAAGATCTCTACTACATAAAAGCAGGGGTGCAAGCCTCCCCATACACCCCCCATGTAGAGGGCTGCGACCCCAACACCCCCCATACTTAAATATTCTAACTCCGAGGTCGCACTACATACAAACACACACAAAACACCACCACACAAGCTACATTCTCCTCGCACACACACATCACAGCAACAAAACCCACTAACACACACCACAATCCCTACCCAAAACCTTTAACACACACACACACACACTTACCTGAATCCATAACCACAGTGAAAACTCAGAAGCATGAAATTCAAAACATCCGATATTTGAGGTTTCGAATTTTGCGCTTCTGAGGTTTCCCTCTTTTCAGGATTCCACTTTATGAGCTTGAAATACTGAATTTTGATATTTCAGTATTTCAAGCTTCTAAAGTGAATCCACCTGATGACTTGCTGGAAGAGCTGGAGGAGACCATTACATTTACAGAGATAGAACTGCCTATTCATCTGTTACCTAAAAGGAAAGCCCCAGGGCTGATTGTTTCTCTGCTTACAATGAAGTGCTGAGCTTTCCATTGTTACGTCCTTTGAGCAGGCTGCTAAAACTCTTGCTTTTCCAACTTCTTCAACGACAGCCAAAGTTACAGTGTTCCCTAAACCCAGAAATGGCTGCCTCAGCCCTCTGACTACAGATCAGTTTCCCTATGGCAAACAGAGCTCAAATTATTTGCCAAAATATTGGTCATGAGACTTGAACCACTCCTGGAACATTTAGTGTCAGAAAGCCATATTGGTTTTATCAAGGAATAACTAGGACATCAGGATGCTGGGCATATGTAGCTCAGTCTTTAGAGGCTTGCCCAATCCTGCATGCTAACCAGTGGAACCCTCCTAGTAGACTTTAACAAGGCTGCTGACATACTTAGTCGGGAGTGTTTGTGGAAAGTAATCAAGTTTTACTCCATCTCATGTTTGGGTCCAATTTTTATATCATAAACCCATAGCTACACTCTATTCTAATGGCATTCTTTCTAGCCCTTTACTGCTGTCCAGGGGTATAAGACAAGGCTGCCTGCCCACTTTCTCCACTGCTATTTGTTCTTTTAACATTTGTCATTAGCAGACAACTACAAAATAAGTTTCCCCTAACATCAGTCCACAATTAGACATAGGGAGACAGTCCCTGGCCATTTAGTTTGTGGATGATTGTGCCATCTGGTTGAATGACACTCAAACCCAAATCTCAGACATCCTACATTCCTTAGAAATCCTGTCAGAAGGAACTGGACTAAGAGTAAACAAGCAGAAGTGTCTAGACTGAACAACTTCCTTTATGCAGAGACCATGGGCAGTTGGTGGGACAGAGGTAAGAGACAGGGTCCAATACTTAGGTATAATTGTGTGTATTGAGCCCCATAAAGTGGTAGAACTTAATTTCAAGCCCCTTCTACAACTTGCCAGAACATATTTCTGTAAATGGAAGCTTCTACTAAAACTTCATTTTCTGGGGCATATAGAAGCAGTCAAGATGTTCATCTTACTCTGATTTCTCTTTTGCCTTAGGCACCTTCCACTAGCCACATTCTCTCAATATTTATTTAAGATGCAAATGCTGATCTCTGGCTTTATTTGGGAAAGGAAGCAGCCAAGGATTAAGAGGAAAAGGAAGTTTCTACCCACTAAGATAGATGATTTTGGGCTTCCTAATCTATTCGGGTATGGCAAAGCAACTAAAAGCAACCTTTATATACAGGCTCAACTGCCTATAAAACCCTTATGCTTCCCCTATGTGTTACTTTTACAGTTTCAGGAATGGATCTGACCCCATTTCATTCCATCTTACAAGGTATGGGATCTAGGTCAGAAGGACAGATGGTTTGAATATAAGTGCATCTTTTGCAGCGTCAAAATTCGTTAGAGGTCTTAATTCCCTTTACCTGTTTCTGGAACAGTTCTATATTATATGATCGAATAGTAAAAATGTCGACTCACATTTAATCGACACATCAAACCTGCAGTTCATCGAACGGTCAAATCACCAATTTCTTTCAAATCGGTAGACCAACAACAAATGCCACATAAAAATAAACACTTTTAAGTGAGGGCCTTCGACCCCTACATGCCCCCTAACTAAATATTCTAATTCCAAGATCGCACTACAGTTGGGGGAAGGGCAGATGAAACAGAACAGCCAACCAATTTCTTTCCCTTGGAAAGAAATTGGTGATTTGGCCGTTCAGTGAACTGCAGGTTTGACATTTCAGTGTCGATTAAAGGTGAGTCGACGTTTTTACTATTCGATCATATAATATAGCCCCTTCTAGAATGCCCCCTTTGGATCTATGCTAAATGCAATTGGTCAGGGATTATCCTGAAGATTAGCTGGTATCCACTATTTCTATGATGTGTGAGATCTTGTACATTGTGCTTGGATAACCTGTGACAGATTTAAAGGACTCTTCCCCCGCTAAACAAACAACGGCTATGCTGTAAACAACTGCTTAGTTTTGTCAGGTCTAAGTGCGTAATAGGTGAGCTACTCTATACTATAAACCTGAATAGTTGGCATGCTCTGCTGTCCCCATTAAAGCTCCAGTGTCTGCCCCACTGTAAGTCCTTGTCCAGTACCTACCATGACATCCTTTTGTGAATGTGATTTTAGAGAAAACCTAAGTAAACAGCAAAACTAAAAAAAAAAAAAAAACACAGCGTGCTCCTCATTGTTTTGCAAAATCACTTGCAACTTTAACATGAGGAGAATTACAGGAAATTAAATTAATTGTAAAATGAAGATACTTCCTAATGTGATCAATACACTTTAAATGGTGATGCCTTGGTACTGACCACTAACTAAATACTTCATCATGGGTATTTTTTATTACTAATTTATAAAAGAGCTATTTCTAATTTGGACATGGTCCAGGCAAGAGTTTGAAAGGTTTTTAATTGATTATAGCAATAAAACTTATTTTGTATCATTTTACAGCCACAATAAATTCTAGAAAAGGTTAATTATCTGTTCACAGTAGTCAATTTACACAGGAATCATGGAGTCTTTTATTTGAATATTTAGAGGATTGAGACATACTGGCTAAGCAATCAAACCTGACATGGATTAAAATTAATAAAAATATAAATTAAGCTATACTTCATATAGTATTTTACTTCTAAAATAAACAAAAATATACTAAAAACATATGATATATACTCTCAGATATATAAAGATAAAATGTATGCATATATATAATATTAATGTCTTTCTAAAGATTTTGATCTAAGCAAGCATTTCAGGGAACATGACTCATGACATGAATTTATATGTTTTTTATATGAATGTTTTATATATATAGATATATATATATATATATATATATATATATATATATATATATATATATAAATGTTCTATATAAAATGTTAAATGTATAAGCTAGGCTGTGCTTATATCTTTAAATCTGGCTTCCTTATTAATTGAAAATGATGTCATGAATTTAGTGTTTATTTAAATGAAACCTCTTTAATGGAGTGGTGTTTTACCTTGTCTGAGGAAGGGCACATATTGTGCGTCCGAAAGCGCTCACAATAAAGTGGTGTCTGGTCCTACCCTTTGCCTTTTGTTTTTATAAAGTTTGAAATTTGTTTTTGTGGTTTTGGTCTGTTTTACATACCAAAAGAGGCGTTATACTCAATTATTAGCCTGATGCGGGAAGAGTACAGGAAGGTTATAACTTCTTTATTTCTGGAGCCAATGCCTTTACTTATGAGATAAGCAATACAGAATGCCCTTCTTACAATTGTGGAGACATGGTGGTCTAAGGTAAGGTTGCTGTCAACCTGTGTGCCCAGGTATCTCACTACTGAGTGTGTACTTAAGGTATTGTTATTGATGTGGTAGTTAGCAGGAACATCGCTCTTACTGAAAAGGATAACAATACATTTTTTTTGCACTGAGTTTACGGCCATGACTTTGGCACCAATCGTTTTGTTTGTGCAAGAGCCTCTTGTAGGAAGTTGACATCGTTTATAGATTTAATGACAGCTCCCAGTTTGCAGTCATCAGCAAATTTTGTCAGCCACAGACCTTTAGTTTTTTGCTTATACTTCACAGAAACAGATTCCAAACAGTAGAGGTTCCAGGACTGATCCCTGTGGAACACCACTGGTTACAGGTCTGCTGTTGGAGATGGATTCCCCTATTTTGACTATATGGGTTCTAGCAGTGAGCCAGTTAGTGACCCATCTAATGATATAAGGGTTGATACCTAGCTGGTGAGTTTGTTAATGATGCCTGAGTGGGAGATAATGTCAAACACCTTGGCTAATTCTAGGTAGGCTGTATGCACAGATTTCCCATTGTCCAGGGCCTTTGCGACTGTTTTGAAGAAGTTCACCAGGTTTAACAGGTATGATCTCCCTTTGACGAATCCAAACTGAGTAAGGTCAAGTTTTGGAAATTAATTATATCTTTTTTGATAAGGTCCGTGATGATTTGTTCCATGGCATTGCGAATAAGGCTAGTCGGGCTAATAGCTCTATAGTTCCCGGGGTCAGCGGAAGAACCACCTTTGTGCAATGGAATAACAGTGGCTGTTTACTATTCAGTTGGAACAAAGCTGGGGCTTAGACTATGATTGAAAAGAGTACTCAGTGGTGTTGCTAATTCTTGTTGGAGTCCATGTAGGATGCAGTCTGGGATGTTATCAGGTGCCATAGATGCTGTCTTTTTGGCTTTAGAGAGGGCTTTTACAACCTGCTCTTTAGAGATACAAGGTAGGGGACAGGTGGTAGGATGTCAATGGGTATGTGTGGTGGGCACATGGGAGTGAAGTTTTCACAGAAACTGTCAGCTAACAGGTTAGCTATGTCCACAGGCTAAGTATATGTGGTATCATTAACTACCAATTTGGCACACGTCTGGGCATAGTTACAGATGTAACTAAAGAATACCTTATGGTTGTCCTTAGTTCAGAAAGCTAATTTTGATATGTAGCTTGCTTTGAAGGACTTCACAAGAGGTCTTATTCACTTTTTTAAGTTAAGGGCAGTGTTTCCAGTTTAGGGTTCACTCCCTCTTACTCTTAGACAACAATTTCTTCCTCTTATTGTAAAGAGTGTTAATGGCAGTTGTCCAACAGGCAGGTTTGCTCTTCCTTGTAGAACTTGTTTTGGTCTGAGTCAGTGCAGTTTTATAGGTGTTTGTGTAAAGCACTAGTGTAGAATTCAGCATAGTTGCCAATTCCATCCGAGGGGGAGGTGCAGTGAAGCTATTTATACCATCCCATAAGAGGGTGTAATCTGCTTTGGAGAAGTTTTTTAGTTTAGTTGTTGCTAAGGGGAGTCAGGTCTGGTAGTTACTTTGAATGAGATTGATCTGTGGTCAGTTCTCACCAGGAAGACCTCACAGTGGGTGTGCTACAGTGGCTCCCCATATTGGTAAGCACCAGGTCCAGGATGTTGGCACCCCTTGTGGGGGTGTCAACCAGCTGGTCCAGTGTATTTGAGTAAATTAATGCAGGAACCTTTGGGCAAGTGAGTTTGAACATGAGTAATTTACCTGTGTAACCTTCTGGACTTATTTTTTTCTGTGGAATAGAAATGCATAAAACTGCAACTGAAATGTAAAATATAATTCTTAGCTTCAGGAAACCAGCAAGTTATAAAATTTATTATTTATTTATTGCCTTTTGTTTACCAAGATGGTCCAACTGGGTACTCAAGCCCTTTTCCAGCAGAGGCCCAATGAGAATTGCTCCATTAAAGTTAGAAAAAATTTGAAAAAAAATATACAGAAAAAAAAAAAGAATTTCAGTAGTACATGTAAACTGTACATCAAAAAGGGCAGCTTTTTAGAACTGTGAAATGATGCAGACATAAATATGCAAACAATTGAGGTATATATAAGATCTTGATTACTGAGCTAATATTATTGAGCCCTTGCTCTTGTGAAATGTGTCCATTTCAACTGAAAAAATGTTTTAATCACTTTTGCTATGGGAAAGCATGCAACTAAAATAAGACAATGTAAT
Organism: Protopterus annectens; assembly: GCF_019279795.1. NCBI lineage: Eukaryota > Metazoa > Chordata > Ceratodontiformes > Protopteridae > Protopterus > Protopterus annectens. The sequence goes on along the minus strand of NC_056732.1, from coordinate 1,469,689,661 downwards.
ATTTTTTCTATGGAAAAGAAATTATGTAATCTTATTAATCACTGGTTTTCAGAACAGAAGTGGTTGCCTGCAATGTGCATATATTTTGAAATTGGCCTTACCCTCACTCTGTCTTGTCATAGCATAGGAGGCCTTGATACATTCATTTAAGTGCTACAAAAATCTGTATCCTACTGTGAATTTTAAATATTTCTCTAACTTATACTTAGAGCCAGTATTTCTTTAGTAGGGGACAGCTAGGTAGCTTACTTAGCTTTAGACTCTTCTTTACATATTCTGTCTATGTAGTCAACTGCTATTTTGATATTCCCTTGCACTTTTCATGCTGCATATTTAATCTGTATCTGCACTTTTGCCTTATTAAGTAAAACACTTTATTCATTTAAGTTTTAAAGTTAGTTGTTGCTATTTATTTCCCACGAAGAGCATTATCATCATTTACCCCTGTAAGTTAAAACCATTGTTTCCATTTCCAATTAATTTGATTATTTAAGCTTACTAACTGTGGAACATATTAATTTGTATCAAGAGCCACTAGTGGTCTCTGGCTATATCCAATGTAGTGAAAAATCTGCAGTGTCAGAAAGAAAGCTGTAGGGAACTGGAAAATTCTACCAGTCTTCAATGGAAGTGTGTGTGTGTGTGTGTGTGTGTGTGTGTGTGTGTGTGTGTGTGTGTGTGTGTGTGTGTGTGTGAAAATAATTTCAAATGTAGTTACTGTAGATAATGCGTTGGGAAGACACTGTGGTGCACTAATAGAATGTTGAGAAGGAGGACTGGGGTGCTAGGTCAAAGACTCCACTCTGTAGTCTGGGTGGGAATGTTGAAAAACAATGCTCAAGACAGCAGTGCATATTCTCTTTAAACTCTTGAGGCCATGTTGTGTTTTTGTGAATTTGTTATTGAAACAGACCTGTGTGTAATTCCCTTCTTTTACTTAACCTGATGGGTACCAGAATTGTGACTCAAAAGTCAACCCCTCTTGTGACAGCTTGATCCTTCCTTCACAATTGGTTGGCAGTGGTGGGATTTAAAGCACATCTGTGACATCTGGTACATGACATTTTAGGGTAGTGGCAGGATTGAAACACCATCTGTGCCACCTGAGTGTAATAGTATATATATGTATGTATATATATATATATATATATATATATATATATATATATATATATGTGTGTGTGTGTGTGTGTGTGTGTGTGTGTGTGTGTGTGTGTGTGTGTAATATAGATAGATTATATAGCTACATCTCTCTCTCTCTCTCTCTCTATATATATATATATATATATATATATATATATATATATATAGAGAGAGAGAGAGAGAGATACAAGCACTTGTATTCTTTTAAGTCCTGCAAAGACAATGATGCTTTGCACAAGTACATTGCAGTGTGCAATAACTGGAAAATATTTTTACTTTTTATTGTTGACAGAGTGAGAATGAGCCCTATGGAGGGCAGCTTTGGCTTTTGCTGCTACTGAAGCTACATTAATTGGGACCCACATTTAAGTTTGACACATACGAATTGAACCACTGGTGCTAAAGATCATTACAATTCTTTTTCTTCTGGAGTTATTTATGTAGTCACATGCTCAAGTTGCAATATCTTCTATGTGGATAAGACCACTCGAAAGTCACTGCAATGTATATTAAAGCTTATGTTGCTTTTGTCACTACATTAATGTGGGCCCAAGTAACACCTTGTATGCTATCATCCCGCAATAACAACAATGCTTTCTAGAAGCACAGTGTGGTATACAGTAACTGGAAAAAATGTTTACTTTTTTGGTGGACAGAGTAAGAAGGGGTCCTATGGGGATGACTTTAATTGCATTCTTGAATAAAATGTCCAGGCAAAACAGACTCTGATTCAACCCCTCCCCAGACATAAACAGCACATAAGTATGCCATAAGTGCACAGACAGAGACTTTAGGCATAAATCCGTTAAATCTGTTCCCGCATTACTTTTGTTATTACTAGAATATACATTTCTCATTCATTTTAACAGATCTTAATTCAATGCTAACAAATTTCAGCCACTTTCCATGTTTTTTTCTTACTCCTTTTAAAACCATATTCCATTTACAATGAAACTTTTGCTGAGAAGGTTTAGTGTATTAACAAATTTAATTGAGTCCTGTTTTTCTTTCACTGGAGCTCTTAGAGCATGCTTTTTAGAAATTTATTTTGACTAATCAGTAGTAGTTGAAATTGGACTCATGACATCTTTAGTGGTCAAGATAAAAGTGCTTGACTAAGGTTCTACACTTTCTTTAAGGAGTGATATTTATACTTTTATATCACATAAATAGTTTCTTCTGAAATACATAATTAGCCTATTTGTCAGATAAAATTACCTGTAATACCTTTGGAATAATTGCGTATTTAACAAAAGTAATGTTGCATTATTGCTTCTCTTTGTCCACAGTCTGCTTATGTTTCACTTACATAATCCTTCATATAGAAAATAAATGTTTCTCTACATAATTAATTATTGCTGTTCTGATCTGTAGTAATTACCTGTGTGATGCCCCTGCACTGGCCCAGTAATCAAGGAGCCTAAATCCTCACCACTGGCAACAATGAGGGATGTACACACTGAGAGGATGACAAGTACACACACAGTAAAGCACACAGAGATAACAATCAGTCTGGGACTGGTTTCTCCCTGTTTCTCCAGATCCCCAATAAGACTCCCCAGCTATAGGATCAAGATCTCAGCCGAGTGGCCAAGCTAAGACCTCCAACACCCCCTCTGTCCAACCAGTTCTTTGTGTCCCTTCCCAAGTAGCTGACACATGCACACTTTGAGATTTGATTTATACACAAACACACACCTGGGAAAGGCTGGCACAGGTTTGCTAGCTATGCCCCTTCTGCCAAGACTATAAGGTAGTTCCGACTGCCACCAGCCATCTCTTTATCAGCTACTCTAAAGCCCTTAGCAAAGGGTGTCCAATCCTACTGTGTAATGTTACTAATAATCCAAATGGTAGTTCTGACCAAGCGCCAGGCTATTAGGAATGGCCTGTACAGTGTCACCAAATACATATGCAAGTACTACAAGAGCTTAGATGTGTCTCACAAATATCAGCCACAAAGACAGGTTTAAATTTATTTAATAATAAATAATAAAAGAACAAGGCAATACTCAGTCATTCAACACAGTAATTTCAGAGTTCAAAATCACATGAAAAAATTTAAAACAACATTGCAGGACAGTCTCAAATAAATACAGAAAACATCTAAACTAATCCTACTATTTCCTATCTATATCTAAAAGAGATACTATGTCCTGAATCTTACTTGCAACAAAGCAAGTACAGATGGTAATGATGAGTGGATGTTTCCAGGTCAAAGACAAAATACAAAATTCATAGTCTCTCTCTGAAAGAGTTGTTAAATTAATATCAATCAGTACTGCTGGGTTAGCTTGAATGGCATCATTCTTTGTCACCTGACTTCAGTTCCCAGTCTAAACAGAAACTTAACATAATTTAACATCTCTGTGTTAAAAATACATATCTCTCAGATGTTTGCAGATCTTGAAAATCATAAAACAGTAAAACACTTTTTACATTTTAAACCTAGTAATTACTTGTCTTTCAAGACAATACAAAAACTCCTAGCTCTAGACCTTGTGTCTGCTACTGAACTGAAACTGAGAGATAACATTTTTATTTATGGCCCAGCTATAAAGTAACTTAACCTCAACTATTCTTAAGTTTTGCAAGTTAACCTTCTATGTCCCAGCAGAGTACACTGTGAATACATCTTAGCTCAGTACATAACATACAGTTCTGTATAAATCATATCAATATTTACAAATGACATATAATTATTTACAAAATTCCAGATAGCTGGGCTGGCAGCATGACAACCTGCATTACCTTGAAGTAAATCACTTGTATATAAAAGTCACTTTTTATAACATATTGCCTTGAATTTCAGCAAATAGCTTCACATGCAACTGGTTACTTACTAAACTTCCAGTCAAGTACTCACAGCACCTATACCTGGCCATTGCCTGTATGCTACCTACTGCTTCACTCCATACATTTAAAAAACTACTTCTGTACATAATTTCTCATATCAAACCAAATAAATACATAATTTTCATCCTGAATTACTTCAACCTGAAACTACTGAGCCCAATTAAGCACAGTTTAACTGAATTTCTGGCAGATTGCAGCCTTCTCCAAATAGTAGACATGTCAACTAGACCCAAAACCATATGTAATCACCATTCATTTCTTGACTGCTTTATTACACCCTATCCAAACTGTATATTCACTATCTTCATTCAACCACCCACTTTTAATAATCATTGTCCCATCACATTCTCCTTACAAAATCTACAAGTCAAATATCCCAGGCTAATATCTTTCAAACCTAAGCCCTTTCATGAAATCCCCATTCCATATTCAGAGCTTGCTACTATTGACTGGTCCCCAATACTCTCCCTTTCTGATGCAAACATTGCTCTCAGTAAACTAACAGACTTACTACTCTCACTGCAGGATGCCCACTTCCCAGTGACATCAAAGCTACGGAAAGACTCCAAAACTGAATGTCTCATCAAAAAAACTTAAATCCATAATGAAATTACATGGTGAACCCTTGGAAATGTGTAATCAAGACCTCACAACCAGTGTCCTTGACCATTACACAACCCTAAGAAACTTGACCAAACAACTAAAATCTAAGCAGACCTCCCTTCTTCCTTCTTCTAAATATGTCTAACAGGAAGGCAACAAACTAACATGAAGGTCTTTCCAAAAATCTAGTCTAGGATAAATACCCTACCCATCTGGTAACTTTTTACCTTCTAACTTCCACAGAGAATTCTCATGCCTTCCCACATCCTTACACACCCACTATGCAAACACACAACAAAGGCAGCCTAAGCCCCCTGATTTCATGCCATGTTTTTTCTTCTCAAAATTACATACTTGAACAGATTCCAATGGACTCACCACCAGGACCTAGCAATATCTGCCACTGGTTCTTGTACCATTGCAGAATTATCATCACCCCTCTTAAGCACTTTGCTTTGCCACTAATACTATGGCAAATATTTGCAAATAATTTTTTGTTAGACCAATACCACAAGAAACCAAACCCTCTTCTTGAAGTTACATCCACCCCCAGTTCCATCCTACCCACCCTTGGTAATATTCTTGAAAAAAGGTTATATATAATCAACTTACCACTTACCTACAGAAACATCGCCTGCTCTCCATCAAACAGCATGGATTCTGGGCTGATAGGAACATGATGACTGCTCATTGAACCCAGACTGATAGCATCTTAACTAGTAAGGCTAAAGGAAGTCTGACTGGAGCCCTGTTCAATGACTTAACCTGTGCCTTTGACATGGTCAATCACCTGATTTTGCTTCTCCATCTGTAAGACATCAGAATCAGCCATAATACCACTGTATAGTTAAAAGACATTCGATTCAAACGTTCATTCCAAATAAAAATAGGATCTTGTCGTTCCATACAGTCCCTCACTCACTCCAGAGTCCCACAGGCCTCCATTCTAGCACTTCTTCTTTTCTCAGTCTTCATCAAGAAATTTCCACTGGTTCTGCCCCATTTACTACTACTGCTTTATGCAGATGATATGGTCTGATCCCTCACAACATACAACTGAAATTCAACTTCAAAATGACCTTCTTCTGTAACAGCAGTGGCTACACTCCAAGAAGCTACTGCTCAATGCCAAAAAAAAAAATCACGATGTTATATGGCACCAAATAAAGTATTATCCAAATCCTCCAATCATTTCATATCCTTGACTATAGTAACAATCCCACTGAAACCAGCACCTTAATTGGATGTTTGGAGATCTGGATACACCAGTCGCTATATTTCCATGAGCACACAGAAAAGTTTGAGCCAAGATCAGCAGTCTACTCTTCTGGGTCAACAAAATATCTCCTCTCACATCCAGCAAGGGCTGCAACATGAAAAGGCATCTTCCTTGCTCAACCTGAGCATTGTTTCCCCTTGTTTGCATCTGCCTCTGTCAAAAACAGTACCACCCTCTAGACCCTCTCCAATAAAATATGCTGATGTATATCTAACTCACCATGGAATGAACACCACTGTCTTCTTCTTGGCTCCTTACTCTTCAAAATACTCAGTGTAGACACCACCTCCACTCTCTCACTTACACATGTTTTATTGCTACTCAAACCTATAACTTAGCAAACTAATCCAGAGTCATTCCTTCCTTTCAAGCCCCTTCTCTCAGATTGCATACTACTAGCCATTGCTTCTCTGTATTGTCCCCGAAACTATGGCAGTCACTTTCTCCTGATTTAACTGATCACACAAATTAGTCCATCTTCAGGTCACATTTCAAACAATACTTATTAAAACAGTTTGAATGTAACTGTTCTTCTAAAGGATATGTCACCTAAACCAATATTGCCAACTGCATATACCTTTATTCCCACATATCCACTGGATTAACTCACACATCCTAAACTGTGATTCAGCTCACCACACTTTTCCTTTTCTAAACCCACTATTCATAATCTAGTCCCCTCTTTCATCTTACTGGCCTCTTTTAGCTTTCCCAACCTAGCTACTACTGCCCATATCTCTGTCACTTCTACTCTCTCTCTCTCTCATTTAACTTTGTTCTCCTTTTTTGATACCACTTATGGAACTGCACATTTATTTGGTTTGTTAGATTTTCTTTGTATATATTGCTTGTTAGATTCTCTATGCTTATTTATAAATGTAAACCATTGTTATTTGTATACTGTATATTCTTTTGTTACATCATAATGTAACTCACACTGATCCTGTCAATGGCCATTATTTGATCAGTGTTCTACCCAAGTGACAATAATAAATAAATAAAATAAATGCAAAAAATCATTTTGTTTGGCTTTATGTAAATCATTTCTATATAGTCACTCATGGAATAATCAGTAAGTAGTTTCTTACAAAAAAAAAATTAATTTGCATTGTTTTGTATAAACTGAACATTTGCATAAATCATGCTGCATAGCTCAACCCATACATACTGTTAGTAATTAGTCCTTTAAAAAACAGTTATACTACTATAAACTAAACTGTGAAAAAATACTGTATATAACTTGTTTTTTTTAAATATACTAACTAGCGAAACAGGAACAAACAACAGAAGGTAACTGCCAAATGAGAGCCCAAAATATCACTCAAAGAACCAGCTGTTTATTAAAGTGCTTTTCATCCCACTCTATGGTGGGACTTCTTTAGATAACACAAACACAAAATAGCAAAGATTAAATAGTTATCAAGTGCAATCACACAAATTAGTCATGTGTTCACAACCACCTATAAAAACAAGTCCTGCATTAAACAATTACATTGGTTATTCATCCATTAAGAACAACTTGTTCACTGGAAAAGAATAATAAAAACCAAGTAAAACACAAAATGCTATATGCTGGATATAGGCTCACATCATTTTTTTAAAAAAACAATACAACTGCCTTATATAATATGTGTTTTTCAGGCCTTGAACTTTATTGTTAATTGTGCAGAAGTGCATGTTACTATCTAGGACTAAATGAGGTCCATTCTATTCTTTGAATTTTAAAACTTAAAAGCCTCATGAGGTAACTATATAGCTAATTTTGCACTTGATTTTATGGATTTCATACATTGAGATATATGTTTTAACACACATATTCCTACATGTAGAATTTTTATTTGGGAAGTGTAAGGTACTTATATATTTTTTCTTTTATATTATATCTTACATTCTAGTGTTTATACATTTGCATGTATTTTTGTTTATACAAAAACATATTATTTAGGGCAGTTGTATTGTTTTTAAAAAAAATCAATGATGTGAGCCTATATCCAGCATATAGCATTTTGTGTTTTACTTGGTTTTTATTATTCTTTTCCAGTGAACAAGTTGTTCTTAATGGATGAATAACCAATTTAATTGTTTAATGCAGGACTTGTTTTATAGGTGGTTGTGAACACATGACTAATTTGTGTGATTGTACTTGATAACTATTTAATCTTTGCTATTTTGTGTTTGTGTTGTCTGAAGAAGTTCCACCATAGAGTGGGATGAAAAGCACTTTAATAAACAGTTGGTTCTTTGAGTGATATTCTAGGCTCTCATTCGTTAGTTACCTTACAATGTTTTCTTAAATATACACTAAAAACCGGTAGCATACTCAAAAGAAATAAACTTATAACATAAAAACTTTTAAACCACTTGAAAACTACTAAGAAAAGTAATAGAACGAAAAAAGACACGGAGCACAACTGATATTGAGTGCTTTAGTTCTTTAATAATATATAGAACTTCATCAGAATGTTTCAACATGTAGTAAGCAAGTCATTAAGTAAGAAAAGGTAATAAAAATGCAGTGGATGCCACCCAATCAATAATGTAACGAGGAATAATGTCATAAGGATAGAGACAATGTAATCAAAGAAACTTTTACAGTAGGGTAACTAAGTAAACAAGCATGGCGAAAAAATACAGTTATCAAATTACAATGCAAAGGAGTCAGCAATGAGTGACTATAAGACTATCACCTAACCCAACGTAGTGCACACTTAACCTTCAAATTCTCATTAAATCCCACTTCAGTCTTCGCATTCAGCCGGAACTGCCATTTTAACTCCCTAACATCTAACAATGAATCCGTGTCCTGAAAAACGGATCAACCTGTTCTAGCATCAAGAATTTGAATCCTGTAAAAGGATTGCAGGTAAGGCTGTGTTTCCCCAATGCACTCCTTTGGTCCTGTGATTCTATCACTCTTAAATATTTCTTGACACTATCAGACAGTTTTCTGGTCGTCTTGCCCACGTAAAATGAAGGGCAGGAGTTGCAAACTGCAGCATATACCACAGATGTGCTGTGACAGTTGTAGTATCTGAGGAAAGTTATTTTGAAGTTACAATGTACAAATACGTACCAAGGCCCCACAAAGAAGTGCAGAACAGCTCATTACTCCAGAAAAGCACCTCTTTAATTGCCTTAATTCTTCATTTGTACAACCTAACCTAGCCATGTTCTATACAATGCTATGCCATTTTCATTTTATTTTATCTTTCTCCATTCTCCTTCTCAATGATTCTGTGACTTGTAGCCTTAAAATGATGTCTGCATATATGGACTAGATTTGTGCTGGTTTACTATGTCTAAAGTAACCCTAATAAAATAAAGAAAGAAATTAGAACTAGAGAAAGAAAGAGAGAGACAAACAGACAGAGAGAAAGAGACGTTACTGAAAATTAGTGGTCTCATTTACTTTCTGCTTAACCATTGCAGAAAGCATAACCGGTCAGATTTGTGTTTAAGCATGCTGGTGGTGGGGGGGTCAGATGTTACAATATGAGAAAGGCACGAGCAGACTAAACAACTGTAAATTAAATATCAGTTTGCTGTAAAGAGCTGCTGTCTGACAAATGCCCCAGCTGTCTAGTGAACTTATTTCAGCAATTAGAATGGGAAATGACGTGAAAAACAAATAGTGTACATTGTTCCTTTAGTAAAAGAGTCCAGGCAGAAGCCAGTAAATACAACTGCCCATTAACCGCAATGAGATGAAAATAGGTTCATAGGAGATAAGATCATCAGTTTGTGTATAAAACTGCAAGCTCATCAAAAATACTGACAGCATTTCCTTAAAACAAAACAAGACTATGAATAGCCCCCAACAAAATCATTGGGCAGCATGCTTTTAATATGGTAGCATTTTTAAATGTAAGGGCATGATATTTTAGACCACCTAATAAAAAACACAAAGTAACATTCTTTCTCCTCTTCCAATGTTAGTATTTTTTCCCCATTTTAATGTGATCTATTTCTTGCACTCAGACATTTCTACCATTCTCTATGAATCAGGAAACCAAAAAGACAGTAAAATCCAGTGTCAAAACACCAGTAAACGAAGAACAAGGCATGACACTGTGTACTGTGAGACCACAAAATACTTATTATCCAAAGTTAAGCACTTTTATCTTAATTTACACAGTCTTCTTCAGAGCTCCTGTGGAAATTAAGATGAAAGCACTTAACTTTGGACAGTAAAGTGTTTTGTGGTCTCACAGTACATGGTATTGTGCTTTGTCTATTCTGAATGAATCCCATGTCGAACACTTTGACAATGGTTAAATTCAGTTAAGGAAGTAGTTTCCTCTGACACTTTTTATTGTAAATGGCGCTCATAAAGCTATGCCTAAGTACCTAAGTACCTCATTCAACCTCAATCCAAATTCAGTTTACATGTTTACATTTTTTTTTTCAGTCTAGTATAGAAATTGCATCACAGCCCTGATAGGCTTGTGGTTGCAATGATTAAAACAACATCCTTCTCCAAATACAAGTGATTTAAGCTGAACATGGCTCTTCAGTATTTTGACAACCTAGTCATACGCTGTAGTTCTAGTTTTTCTAGATAAACCAAGTACCAAAGTAATGTGCATGTAAATACACAAGTATCACTGAGTAATCATGCCTGGTTCTTCTCTGAAGGAATATCATTCACTATAAAAAAATTGCTTAGTTCTTCCTACATATGCAAGTGATGACTCCATTGTAGGTTTAAATTCTTTGATTTTCCACAACTGAGCCATTGAATATGTCATTACCAGTTTTTCTTCTTTGTATTTTACATTCTTTGAAGCAAATTGAGACCAACAGCACAGTTAAAGTCACTTTACTGCCAAATATAGACAGAGTATATGCTTATAACACAGCACACATACAATCACTTTATTTATGGCAATGCACACTCATTTTCTTGGAGTTACATGAACTGTTTAATACATTACAGACTGCCTGAGGAGTATCACTTTTTTAGAATATACAAATTGATGGGAGAAACCCTAGTACTGCATTAAGTGTTTCTGGCACTATGCATTTATATTCTGGATAATTTGTTTTCATAAATGTAGATTACTGGAGAATGCATCAGGAAAACAAATAGCTGGAAAGTACTATGAATCTGCGTCCTAGACAAGTGTAACAGAGTACAGTAAATAAGTAGTACTGTGTTTATGCTTCATAGCTATTTTTTCTGATATCTACACCAATACAGTGAAGTCAATGCATTTGGTAGGAAGCTGTCTAAGCTTGTTTTATTCTGGTGCCTATGTTCACAAAATATGGTGATTTGCAGAAAGAATATATGGATAAATGGAAGGCATGTAACATTTTCTGTTTCTTAGGTTGCAGTTAGAAATTGGTGCTACTGGAAGATATGATTTTATAATCTGTGTATCTGACAGGAAGGCATTATTTCCTTTTCCTCCACTGGTACTGTACAAACTCCATGGCTTTCAGGATGTTGCATGTTACTATTATTTTGTTTTATTGTTTAGAGCAAACCACACAGGAAAAATATCCTGAGTCTTTTGAAAAGAAGCTAAACAGGAACGCAATAATACATTTTGTTTTATTGCTTTTATAACAATGCAGTTTGATAATGCCATGCGTTTTTACTGGATTGTCCCTACCTGACTTAATATTAGATACAATAATGGATAAAATATAGCAATTTTGTTATGTAGTAATTTGCTCTCCATTGCATACAACTAGATATGTTAAGGAGTTGCCTCTTCAGGTTCATAGGTGTTTACTAGACCAATGACCACAAGGGCCTTTTAAAGCCTAGCCATGCATCCCAAATCTCTGACAAGTTCTGGTGCCCTTAGTAAGTGTAAGCAGGGGCTTGGGAGATGAAACATTTGCAAGTAGTGGACTGGGCAATGAATCCTTTACAGGTTGCCTGTGTCCATTAGATACATAGGTGCCAAACCAGGGATGAATTTCCTGTTCCCCGTCCAATTGCCTAAGTTACACTTGAATGGGGTTAAGGAGGAACTTTGCTTCACATGGATGGGGAGCCTGTTTCTAGAGATGGGGTAGTCTTTGGGATATATTCCTGTCTCTCCACCAGGTCCTATTTATATCACAGGCAAGGTTTATGTCTTTAGAACAGGTAATTCTGGTGCTGTTTGTTTTGTGGATATGTAGGTCCATCACTGTGAGTTTTGACATTGCTCTGTATACCAGGCATAGATCTCCACTCAACAGCATATAGGAGAAAGAATATAGGAATAGGGTCTTAAGGCGGTCTGCATAGGACATTTTACTTACTCCCTATATTCTTTTAGTGAGGAACCTCTGTGGACATTTCAATTGTTAGATATGCCTGGTTAGGTACATACCAAAGGGGGCACTGTACTCAATGATGGGTCTGATGAATGACGAATATAGTGGAACAATGACTTCCTTGGACCTAGATGCCATATCTTTGTTTACAAGTTGCACAACATAGAATGATTTCTTCACTACTGCAGACACATGGTGATCAAAAGCTAGATTGCTGTCTATTTTGAAAAAGTGCATTCAGAGCTGCTGAAGGTATCTGTTATGTGTACTTCGTCAAGAAGGTCTTTGCAGTTTAGAAAGATTGCATTTAAGTGCCTCAGCATATGTGGTCTATATATCTGATTTGAATTGTGTGTGATGGGTGCAGCATGTGTGTTACTGACAACCTTATTGACATTAGGAGTACTTTTTATCTGAGAGCTTTGCCTCCAGTGACATTCTGTAAATACATCTCTCACATACCATATCAATTTGTTTGAGAATTAACTGGTTGCCAGTAAACATGGGGCAATTTCTGCATTGCCTCAGGATGCCTGTATCCACCAAGCTGGCAACAGAGATAGTGGTAGAGTTCATATCTATGGCAACAGACCCTTTCTGAAAATATAAAACAATGTCAGGAATATCCTGTTTGCTTGTCACTGCAAACTAGTTGTCATGTGTGCAATATCATGTTTTTACAGGAAAATGTCACTCAAAGTGTCTATGTCTATACAGGGCATTGCTAAACACTTGAGGGGAAACTAACAAGTAGACCTTGAAAATTTAAGGATGACGCATTTAGGAAGATATTCTGAAGTCAGAAACAAATCAAGCAGTACTTAGTGAAAACAAATAATTAGCTTATCAAGAATGATGAAAGAGGGGAGTCGCATGAATCGCTACTGCCTGGCTACTACTAATGCTGGTCTCACCACAGTTTCACATTGCTGAGATACAATGCTCTTTTGATTATTCTCTCACCAGAAGCAAAACATTAGCATCAGTCCCAAGATAAGCAAGCCACAGCTGGTTTGGTGATCTACAGCCTTGTCTTGGATGATGCAAGGGTCTGTAGGCTTGTTGCAGCCTTTTCCTGGTAGATGCCTTGAATAGCAACCAGACCAATCAGGAATGTCAAGCATAAACACTCACTGTCCAAGCAGAAACAGGAATTAATGCACTCTGCTCCTTCTTTCACCAGGAACAGAATATAAGCAAAAATTCCAAGTTGTCATCTATGAAGCAGTTACGAGGCTTTATGGTGATTAGCAGTCTCCAGGAAATAATGTCTCTGTGCTCCTTCTGTCACTAGGAGAAAACAGAAGCTCTAATCCCAAGATGACTACTGAGAAGCAGAATGTGGGCTCTCCAATAACTGGTGGTCTTGCAATAGATGTTGCAGATTTTAAAGGTAAGATAGAAAAAAGGGGTTAATATTCTAAGCACTGCAGTGTGCACTAAGAAGTTGGCTATGAAAGAGGGGGGTGACTTAAGCTTTAGCTGTCTAAGTGGAGAGCCGCTAATTTTAAAAGAGCAAGATAGATTGAAAGTGGGTGTGCACTTTGTATTCTGGTTATATGGAATACAGTGGAATGGCCCATAAATTTAAATAGCTGAAGGAGAGTGATTTCACAAAACTATACTGTTGTGCTTACTCACAACTGCCAATGAAAGGGGAGAGGGAAGGAGAAATGTGGTCAAATTGACATAAGGGACAGGCAACTAGAAAGACAGTTAAGTTTAAAAACACAACAGCACCAGGGTAGGGTGGGGAAAAACTTAACCTTCTGTGCGACTGACAAGAAACACAGCTGTGATTTATTTCCCAGTTTTAATATGCAATTAAAAGCAGAATACAAGTAAAACAGCATAAAGAAAGCAAATCACGAAATACAAAATAGACGAAAGCAGTAAAGTAATACAAAATACAAGAAAACAAAAACAAACTAAGCTTTACCTCACAGCAAGTTGCGGCAGAGTCTGGGTGATTCCAGTAAAGCCAAGTAATCCTAGAAATATGTTCCTTCCATCACTGTATTACTCATCTCTTTGCTTTCTCATTTATCCTTTTTTATTCCTTTGCCTATTTATATATATTTCCTTGTTTCCCTTTATATCTGGCCATATTGTAAAATGATCAGAAAATCCTGTTTCAACTACCTCCCCTTCTCCTATAACTAAACCTTCTGATACTATAAATTATACAATGACTGGCCATTAACATTCAAAAACGAGCATACTGATTGGTCAGCCCAACTAGCATGCCCATTGTAAGTCGAGCATATACCAATGGAAAAAAGTCCGGTCACCCAGACTTTCTTCTATTAATATATGCTATGGAAACTCTACTTTTTTATTTAAAAAAATAAACTTAACAAAGACTGGTGACTTCAATACAATGAGAGAGAGAGAGAGCGAGAGACAGGACAGAGAAAATAAAAGGATAATCAGGTGTGTTATGCAAAGCTAGAGAAACAAACCTGATTATCCATATATTTTTTCTGTCTTGTCTCTTCTGTACATTTCAAGTCTCCATATTTTCTTTTTTTAATTAAACAAAAAAAAAGGGCAAGACAACTAGTGGCTACAATGAAGAATAGAAATAAATGTGATGCAGAGCTGAAGAGTAAGTATGTTAGCAGTCCTGTGCAGTGCCAAAACTTCTGAGTTTAAAAGAAACAGAGACAGAGTCTGGAAAAGAGCCAGGGTGACAGTAGATGAAATATTACAACACGACTGCTACAAACACACCCACACTGACAGATATATATATATATATATATATATATATATATATATATATATATATTACAACACGACTGCTACAAACACACACACACACTGACAGATATATATATATATATATATATATATATATATATATATATATATATATATATATATATACACACACACACACACACACACACACACACTCATTGGAGTTTAAGTGTAATGGAAGCATGAGTGTCCTTGGTTTGAATTGAAAGTTTGCAAGGCAGCTTTACTTCCATTGTTGCTTGCTTTAAATAGCACTGAGGTACTGCATAAGCGTGAAACTGCAAGTCCCATATGCATGAGCAGGGGTCTATATCATATATTCAAAATTCCAAAATGTCGAACACCATATGTTCAAATTTGGAATTTTGAATATTGAAAACATCAGACTCACAGAATAGCGAATTTTTTCCCAGTGAAAAAATTTGTTGTTCCGAGAAACATACACACAACACAAGCACACCAAAATAAATAAACCACACACATACAGTTAACAAAACCCAACCCCACACTAAACCACACATACATTACTAACTATCCACTTACCTTAACTCGCACCCTAACTCAAAGGTCCGTAACTATCGCACACATACCCTACGAAACTATACACAAACAAAGCAATAAATACACACACATACAGTTAACAAAACACAACCCTACACTACACCATACATACATTACTAACTATCCACTTACCTTAACCTGCACCCTAACCCTAAGGTCCATAACTCTCGCACCACAGTGGTGAAAATAGCAAAGCCACAGAACGGCCCACCGAAATCTTGCCCTAGGTAAGATTTTGATGTTCCGGGGCTTCGCTATTTTCAACAGTCGATGTTTTGATTTCAGCATTTTGACATTCAGTGTTTTACGTGTTCGGAATTTTGATATAGACCTGCATGAGAAGTACGTCAAGAAAGCTCCATGATAAAGGAAAAAAACAGAAGAGCACAATGAGCCCTTTATACAAGGACATTATTTAAGAAAAGCAAGTTAATTTTTTCTTGAATAATGACATTGTATAATAGCAATAACCCATGGCTCGGTGTGGCTAATGCTGGATTTACCCACACCCAGCTGTAGGTTATTGCTATAATAATCAATTTCAGTTGTATACATACTCCTTTTTAAGGCCATGAATTTTTGTCCCAAAATTTTAACTTATCAAATCTTATAACTTCTAACATTTTTCTTATACAGCTTCCTTTTTTTACACTTGCTTCTTAAATCACAATTAAAATCTTCTGTTATTATATTTATCACTACAGTCTAAAATCTGATGAAATAAACTTTCCCTTTCTTTACAATTAGTATAAGCATACAATGTTATAATTACATTTACTTGTTCTTTCCATTTTAAATCTATAATGATTAATCTTCCCATTTTTTGCTAAAGTTATATCTAATATCTTTAATGTATTTCTGCAAAATACAGCTATTCCAGAACATCTCTCATTTTCCAAATTCTAAATCATCTTTACTCCACATTGTTTCTCTGTTTGTAATCTTGCTTTATTTATTAAAAATCTTGAGTCGTCTAATATAATTACATCTACATCACATGTATTACACCACTCCAAAATCCCTGTTCTTCTTTTACTTTATGTATATAAAATATAGTAACAGCATAGCAATGAAATACCAATCAGCTACTGCCTACACGTTTAAGGGCATGCTTCTTATATTTCAAATATAACTTTAAACAAAACATTTTTCAAACACTGACTATACATTGACCTTATGTTTTCCTCAGAAATGACATTCAGGATAATAGTAATGTAACTGGTGAATTGTTCGCACTGCAAACTTTCAGGTGTAAAACTTTGCAACCAAAAGTATTTCATTTAATACAGTTACAAAGGGCTAACATATAAAATCAACAGTTGTGTACAGAAACAGTGATAAACATGTTCTATATTCTACTGTACAGCTTCAAAACAAAAGTCTGAATCTTAATAATATGGAAAATACCAATGTGGATGCACTTTCATACACTCATCAAACAGAAGGCAATATTGTGTAACAAACTTTTGCCTGTGATATTTTTGAAGAAAATAAAAAACTGTATTATATAAATACTAGCTGCAAATCATATAAGTCTTATGCCCTGATTTTATTTCCTCAGGCAATGCTGTGTTGTCTTTGGAATCAAATTAACTTACCAGTGTAAATTTTGTGCATAAAACTATCTGCTTCCTCTCTCACATCAAGAATGGAAGTATCCATGCAAATCTGTTAAAGATGAGAGTAATCTCTCTCTCTCTCTCTCTCTCACTGTCTCTCGGTCTCTGTCTCTCATACACAGACACACACAAACACACAAATCACAATTTCAGATTCAAATAATGTAACTAATAATGTTAACATATGTTAACATTGTAACATTTGAAAACGATATTATACTCTCATCAAATTAGAGATGGAATTGTAGGGTAATTAGAATTATCCAATAATGACTTGTTAGTAGGTTTGGAAAGCAGGTGTTTTCCAAAGCCTAAATGCTATTAGGGACAATGTATTGTATCCACTACATGTCACAATGAGGTTGCAAACACAGTTCTAACTAAATAAGAAGTGTGGCTAATCATGAAAAGTGTTGACATAGACCTGCAGAAATATGCAGGGCAGCAGGTGAGAGCCAGTGTTATCCTATTTAGAATGAGTTGCATACGGATGCTTATAGCAGGGTTCCTAGTAGATAATAAATTCATTCTCATTTTTCATGAAATTGCTGGAGTATGTTAAGACAGAATAAAGTCATTTTAATTTAAGCCATGTTACTACTATTTAAAGCTGATGTTTATATCCTGACTCTGTTTGCAAGGCATAGTGTCCAATAGCCTCCAATTATTACACTATCTCTGCTTAGTGCATATAAAACATACAAAGAAGGAGGAAATAACTGCAATACAGATATTTTGTTCTGTCACCTTATTGAGAGGAAAACTGCAGCTCATAAGTTCATAGGTTCATAGGTAGGCCCTAGGTCCTATATAAGTCTAGCCACCCAAGAAAATTATTTTCCTGTGCCCCGGTCGAGCAGAGCCACAAAGGTGATTCCCAGGTGAATTCCCTATTTCCCATCCAATCATCAAGATTTTTCTTGAAGAGTGCTAATGAGGAGCTTTGTTTGATATAGATAGGTAGTTTGTTCCAGACTATGGGAAGTCTCTGGGACAGGAATCTATCCCTCCAGCATGTTCTGTTCATTGTGGTGACAAGGTTTAGGTCCCTCGAGCATGTAGCTTGGAGAGATTGGGATTTCTTTAAGTGGAGCATGTCCAACAGCTCTGGGTTTGACATAGCTTTGTATGTTAGGCAGAGATCGCCTCTGAGTAGGCAATATGTGATGGAGTAAAGGTGGAGTTTTTTGAGACGGTCTGTGTAGGACATCTGTTTAAGGCCAGTAATCCTCTTTGTGAGGTATTTCTGTGGCCTTTCTAGTTGTTGTAGATGTCTTGTGAGGTACATACCTTAAGGGGTGTTGTACTCTATAATGGGTCTAATGAGTGACGAGTAGAGGGGAACAATGACCTCTTTTTTCCTGGATGAGAAACCTTTTGTGATGAGGTGTGCCACATAGAAGGATTTTCTGACTACTGTGGCAGTGATTGTCAAAGGAGAGACTACTGTCCACCTGTGTCCCAAGGTCTCTTATCACACTTTCGGTGTTAAGTAGACTACCATCTATGTGGTACCTCATGGGTACAGAGTTTTTACCAAAGGGGATGACAATGCACTTTTTGGCATTGAGCTTGAGGCCATGTCTTTGACACCAAGCATCTGTCTCAGTGAGGCCCTTTTATAGGATGTCCACATCATTAGGAGTTTCAATTATGGCTCCTAGTTTGCAGTCATCTGCGAACTTCGTTAGCCGGAGACCTTCTGTGTTAGCCTGTACTTCAGAAAAGTAGATACCAAACAGGAGAGGACCCAGGACTGAACCCTGTGGTACTCCACTTGTCACTGGTCTGAAGTCAGATTTGAAGTCTGCTACTTTCACAGTGTGGGTTCTGTCAATGAGCCAGTTGGCAATCCATCTTGTGACATAGGGACGTCTACCTAGCTTAGTGAGTTTATCTATAATTCCAGAGTGGGGGATGGTGTCAAAAGCCTTGGCGAGATCTAGATAGGCTGTGTGAACCACCTTACCCTCGTCTACAGCTTTGGTGACTGCTTCAAAGAAATCTATCAGGTTTAGGGGACATGATCTGACTTTTACAAACCTGAACTGGGTGGGGTCCAGAGTTTGGAGATTACCAGTGTCTTTGTTTATAAGTTCCATGATGATACGTTCCATGGCCTTGCAGACCAGGCTCATTAGGCTAATGGGGCAGTAGTTCCCAGGGTCTGTGGTGGCTCCCTCTTTGTGGAGTGGGATAACTGTCGCTGTGCACCATTCAGTGGGCACAAAGCCTGAGGTGAGGCTATGATTGAACACGGTGATTAGGTGGGGTTCCAGTTCATTCCGTAGTTCATGTAGAACACAGCCTGGGATGTTGTCAGGTCCCATGGATACTGTGTTCTTGGCTTTGGAGAGTGTGGTTTTTTACTTGTGTAGCCGTGCTTACAGGAATTTTGCATTCTTCCGGTATAGAGATGGGCTCTTTAGGGGGTGAGAGGGGGGGTAAAGTTAGCACTGAACCTATCTGCCAGGATGTTGGCAATATCAGTTGGTTCTGTATATTTAGTGCCATTGAGCTGTAACTCAGAGCAGATCCGAGTGTTGCCATTGAGATTCTTGACATAGCTATATAATGCTTTGTGGTTGTCTTTAGTATCTGTGGCAATTTTGTTTTCTTAACTAGCTTTGGAGGATATTATGAGGGATCTCAGCTTCTTACTGAGAGTGACCAGGGAGTTCCTCCAATCATGGGAATTTACTCGTTTTTGCAACAGTTTCTTTCTTCTGTTGTAGAGTTTGTTTATGGCAGGGGACCACCAGATTGGCTTCCTTTTTTTGGAGGATAACATCTTGGTTCTGTTAGGGATAGCATGATCCATGCACTCATGTAAGTGCTTATAGGTTCATAGGTAGGTTCATAGGCAGGTTCTAGGCTATTGGCCCTACGGCCTATATAAGCCTAGCCAAAAGGTACCCTGGCTTTTGCCACCCAAGAAAATTATTTTCCTGTACCACTGTCGAGCAGAGCCACAGAAGTGATCCCCGGGGTGAATTTCCTATCTCCATCCAATCATCAAGATTTTTCTTGAAGAGTGCTAATGAGGAGCTTTGTTTCCTATAGATAGGTAGTTTGTTCCAGAGTATGGGAAGTCTCTGGGACAGGAATCTATCCCTCCAGCATGTCCTGTTTATTGTGGTGACAAGGTTTAGGTCCCTAGAGCATGTAGCTTGGAGAGATTGGGATTGCTTTAAGTGGAGCATGTCCAAAAGTTCTGGGTTTGACATAGCTTTGTGTTTAGGCAGAGATCACCTCTGAGTAGGCGATATGCGACAGAGTAAAGCTGCAATTTTTTGAGACGGTCTGCGTAGGGTATCTGTTTGAGGCCAGTAATCCTCTTTGTGAGGTATTTCTGCGTCCTTTCCAGTTGTTGTAGATGTCATGTGAGGTACATACCAAAAGGGGCGTTGTACTCTATAATGGGTCTAATGAGTGATGAGTAGAGGGGAACAATGACCTCTTTTTTCCTGGATGAGAAACCTTTTGTGATGAGGTGTGCCACGTAGAAGGATTTCTTGACTACTGTGGTGATGTGATTATCAAAGGAGAGACTATTGTCCACCTGTGTCCCAAGGTCTCTTATCACACTTTAGGTGTTAAGTAGACTACCGCTTATGTGGTAGTTCATGGGTACAGAGTTTTTACCAAAAGGGATGACAATGCACTTTTTGGCATTGAGCTTGAGGCCATGGCTTTGACACCAGGCATCTGTCTTAGCAAGGCCCTTTTGTAGGCTGTCCACATCTTTTGGAGTTTTGATTATGGCTTCTAGTTTGCAGTCATCTGTGAACTTTGTTAGCCAAAGACCTTCTGTGTTAGCCTGTACTTCAGACAAGTAGATACCAAACAGGAGAGACCCCATGACTGAACCCTGTGGTACTCCACTTGTCACTGGTCTGAAGTTGGATTTGGAGTCTGCTATTTTCACAGTGTGGGTTCTGTCAGTGAGCCAGTTGTCAACCCATCTTGTGACATAGGTATTTATACCTAGTTTAGTGAGTTTATCTATAATTCCAGAGTGGGGGATGGTGTTGAAAGCCTTGGCAAGATCTAGTTAGGCTGTGTGAACCACCTTACCCTCATCTATGGCTTTGGTGACTGCTTCAAAGAAGTCTATCACGTTTAGGAGACATGATCTGCCTTTTACAAACCTGAACTGGGTGGGGTCCTGAGTTTGGAGATTACCAATGTCATTGTTTATAAGTTCCATGATGATACATTCCATAGCCTTGCAGACCAGGCTCGTCAGGCTAATGGGGCGGTAGTTTCTGGGGTCCGTGGTGGCTCCTCCTTTGTGGAGTGGGATAACCGTCACTGTGCACCATACAGTGGGCACATAGCCTGAGGTGAGACTATGACTGAACATGGTACTTAGGTGGGGTGCCAGTTCATTCTGTAGTTAATGTAGAATGCATCCTGGGATGTTGTCAGGTCTCATGGATGCTGTGTTCTTGGCTTTGGAGAGTGTGTTTTTTTCTTGTGCAGCCATGATTACAGGAACTTTGCATTCTTCCGGTATAGAGATGGGCCCTTTAGGGGATTAAAGGGGGGTAAAGTTAGCACTGAACCTATCTGCCAGGATGTTGGCAATATCAGTTGTTTCTGTATATTTTGTGCCATTTTGCTGTAACTCAGAGCAGATTTGAGTGTTGCCATTGAGATTCTTGGCACAGCTATAGAATGCTTTGTGGTTGTCTTTAGACTCAGTGGCAATTTTGCTTTTGTAACTAGCTTTGGAAGATTTTATGAGGAATCTCAGCTTCTTACTGAGGCTGACCAGGGAGTTCCTCCAATCATGGGATTTTACTCTTTTTTGCACCAGTTTCTTTCTTCGGTTGTAGAGTTTGTTTATGGCAGGGGACCACAAGATTGGCTTCCTTTTTTTGGAGGATAGCATCTTGGTTCTGTTAGGAATTGCACGATCCATGCACTTGTGTAAGTGTTTATAAAGTGCATTTGTGTAGGATTCAGCAGTCATACCTCTATTGTCCGTCAGCATGGGTGTCGTGAAGTTTGCCACTTCTGTCTTAAGAAGTGTGAAGTTGGCTTTGGAGAAATTTTTTACGGTGGTTTCCCTAATGGGGGGTGGGGGAGGGATGTGGATGTCTAGGGTGATTAGGTTGTGGTCAGATCTGACCAACTAAGAATTGACCTTTGGTGTGGAGCACCATGTTGGTAATAACCAGGTCTAGGATATTGCTGCCCCTGGTGGGGGAGTGGATAAATTGATCCAAGGCATTGGAATTTGTGAATTCCAGAAAACGTTGCGCACAAGAGTTGGTACATGAGTAGTTTTCCCTGTTAATGGTGGGTAGTTGAAATTGCCCATTATTAGGGTGTTAGGTTGTACCCTAATATTTTCCAGTGTATCAAGAAATGAGGATTGGGGACTCTGGGGCATGGTGGGGGATCTATAGCAAGCTACAAGTTGGATTGCTGTCTTGCCCAGAGTTAGTTGCACTTGGATAATCTTGAGTGCATTATGCTGAGCAACTACCCTGGAGGTGTGGATATCCTTAATGAATATGGACACGCCTCTGCCTTTAGTGTTTCGGTCCAGGTTAGGTGGCCGAAACGTGTGGTATGAATTATAGCCTGGTAATGCAGGGGTACTCTCTGGAGCCTTGAACCAGGTCTCTGTCACTGCACAGATGTCGATGTTCTCCATTTTAAGGAGTGCCTCGAGTGAGTGCATTTTGAGGTTTAGACTTCTAGCATTGAATAGCAATACCCTCAGATTCTGCTTGCTTGTACCTGTTATGGTGGTGAATTTGTCATTTGAACCTTGCCTAAAAAAGGCACTATAGGAGTGGCTAGGGCCTTAGCCAGTATCCGGAATCCCAGGGGTGACAGGTGCAGGCCATCTCTGGCAAAGCATCGTGGTTTGTCGATCATGTCATCCCAGGCAGATAGATACTGGATCCCCTTAGAATGACACCAGAAGCTTAGCCAATTGTTGAAGTCAATCATTTTGTCCTTGCACTGTGGTATAATTCTGGGTGATGGCAGGATGCTACTCAGGGCTAGGGTCATACCTGCCTGGGCTACAAGATCAAACAGCTCCTCCATGTCCCTTTTCATGTAGTCCAGAGAGGTACGTCTCAGGTCATTCACACCAACATGGACAATGACAGAGTCATAATTGTACTTGTTGTGGAGTGACCTGAATGCATGCATTATGTGGCAGATCCTGGCACCCGACAGGCAGCTGACAGTAGCTTTCCCCTTGTTTAGCCTAGTGAGTGGAAAATCAGTGTGCCTGACTATAGAGTCACCTATGACTAGAGTGTTGGGTACGTTGTTATGCCTTATGGGCTGTGGTTGAGTGGCACACTGAGTTTGTGGGCTATGTGTCATTTGGGTTGTGTTGGGGGGTGGAGGTTGCTTGTGTTTCTGCTTTGGAGGTCCCTGTTGCTTTGGCAGGTTTTTACTGAGAGCCTCCGCGAATGTAGGTGTGTGTTTTGCGTTTCTATGTGTGTGTGTGTGTGTGTGTGTGTGTCTTGGTGGTGTAGGTGTTGAGGGACTACGTGATGAGTGTGGTGTGGTGCAAGTGTTTACCTTCTCCTCTTGACTGTCTAGTCCAGTCTTGGGTGAAGAGAGCTTTGCTTCAAGTTTGGCTATATAAGTGCATCTCTCTCAGGTTGTAGTGTTGGGTGGTAGGAGGAGAGGGTTGTCTGTGTACATGAGGCAATTGCTGCATTGCCCCAAGATGCCCAGATTCATGAGGTTGACAGGAGAAAACACTGGGAGCTGATCCTTAGACATGCCTGGATAGGTGCTTACTTGTTAAGTACTAGAAACTGTTTTCCTCTAGACAAGTGAGGAAAGTGGAGTGCTGTAGTAATTTGTAGCTTATTTAGTGCTTACAATGAGTTCTGAACAAGTGCTGAGCTCAAAGAAACAGACGAGTGCTGAAACTAAAAAAACTGGCTGGTTCTAAAAAGCAAAATTAAGCTAGAAGGCTTCCCTCCAACACAGAAAGGCTTGGGGGCTCAGAAGCCCACAAACAGTCCTGGACACAGCAAATCTGTATCCAGACTAGTCTACCCACAGGAAAGGCAGGAAAAAAGCTTAGAATTTTTTTTTAAGTGGAAAGAGAAAGGAGATGCAGAAACTAAGTGGATTGGCCTTCTCAAATGTTCTTCCTGTATTAGGCAGAATGAGGTAATAACACTAGACTGGGAGGAGTGTCCCAGATCAAATTTACAGTAGGGGCAGACAACTGCAAAGCCACCAACTACAAGAACAGCATACAAATAGGGAGAGAGGGTGGGAAGCAAACTGCAGAAATGTTTCTCACAGCAGAAAAGCAACAGTGAGCCTTTAAGTGAAAGTTTTAAACAGATAAAGGAGCCTCTAGAGACAGCTTTTAACTGCAAATAAGTTATCAGAATCAAACAACCCAAACAGATGCTTAATAAAAGTGGACAATTTCCAGTTAATACCTCACAAACAGTGAAACTAGCTAGAAAAGTATGCAGTAGATAAAGTGCTATAAATAACTCAAAAAAATAAGCAAAAACACAGGAAGTTTGCATTTGTGTAGGATTCAGCAGTCGTACCTCTATTGTCCGTCTGCATGGGTGTCGTGAAGTTTGCCACTTCTGTCTTGAAGAACTGTGCATTTTATCCCATTGGTGGTACTCATATTTAATTTCTGAATTGAAAAGTCATGTCTTATACAGCTTGCCTTCTAAATAATCTAATTCTTTTTTGTAGTATGGTACATCTTTTTTTAATACAGCACAGTTAATAGTACCATTACTTTGTTTCAAATATTTGGGGCAATCATAATGGATGTTTATGTGGCAGATACATTTGAAAGAGAAGATAAATATTGTGCACAGTGTTGTTTGACTCGATTTATTTTTATGGAAGTAACACTGTTAGCAGTATCAACAGTCTACAAAATGAATGTACTCATGAACATTATGCCCCATGGAGTAGAACCATTAACACTAGAAGGGCATACCAGGAAACACTGTGATTTAAAAGGACAGCAACACAGTGGGTAAGACCCTGTACACAGTCTAATCTCACTGTGCAGCCACAGTACACCCACGCACAGAGTACATATGTAAGGGACCCCTAGGATTATACATGACTCAGAAACACCACACATACTATGTGCATTCTGATCACTTACAGGACCAGAACCATGTACTCACGGCTCATCTGACTGCATCAATCCCACATCTGGTAAATGTGTTGCTTAGCCTTCATAGCTGAACAGAACATCAGTGCATAAATTTAAAAAAAATGTGCAGTAGGAAAAATTCCTACTGGCAAGTATGTTCCTTGTGGTGCAGGTAAGTCATGAAAGACAACCATATACCCACCAAAAGAAGCTTACACAGTACCAGATAAATTCATTACCATATTGTTGTAATGACCCTAGCTCTGACATCATGCATAATAAATGAAAACATTTATGAATTGCTCTATGACATGATAGTGGGGCACACAGCAACAGAGAACAGTAGTATGTCAGATACTTACCTAAGTAGCCCTTCACTACTGTGTTATGTAGTGTTATCATACCACACAGTAATTCCTTATATTGCACCACGCTGTGCTACATGTATATGTGTACCATTTAAAGAAGTTGACACATGTCATTGTCATCATCCATGCCTATGAATGATAGTAATGACAGATGCCATACTAAGCACACTGCACAGAATGCAATTATGCAACTGTATGCTATGTTTATGATCCAAGGATAAATTGTTGATCAAGGACATTCATTTTCCAAATATGTGGGAAAATACTGGAACATTTGTGAATATTGTCTGAGTACTGGAAAGTCATAATACTTCAAAGATTTTGTAATTTTAGGGCAGTGAATACGTTCACCATAACTTGTATGTCTTCTTCAATTTTTTATTAGAAACTGTCAATTTGCTTTACTGAGAACTATGAACTTAGAACCAGTTCTAATTTTGCAGATATATAGGTAGGATAAAAATTATAATACAATCAAGATCATATCCAGAAAGTATGATTAACAATCACTGGTACAATTCCTGGAATTTTGGCTGATGAAAATGCATTTCATTTTTAGTAAACATGAATCTTTGTCCCCAACTGTAGTTCTTAAATTATGAAGTTCATGAATTCTAGCCTATGACACGGCAATCATTTATCACTCATAATACCAGAAAAGTACTGTAATGTAGATGACTTACAAAACTGTAGATGTTTGAGTACATCAGTATTGCAGTACTGAGTCTTAGAAGCACACAGCTGCTCCAAATACTCAAGCCTTTCCTCATCCCATAGCCAACAGACGTTCCCAGCTGTCTGATGTCAGGGGTATAAGACATATGTTGGATGGCATTATCTTCGGGTCTTTTTTGTCTGAGTCTCCAGGGTTCTGATGTTCCTCGGATGGAGCATGACCTGCTCAACTCAACCTACTGATACCAGAACTCAGGGCTGAAGGAGAAGGGGAAGAAATGGAGATAGGGATGACGGGAGGAAAGAGGAGAGCCCACCCCAACCCTAGGGTAGAGAATAGACAAGAGAGGGTAAGAACGGTAGGAAAGGGTACTGCAAACATTGATCTACTTGAGCCTGTACTATTATGGTAAGTCATCTACACAACTGTATTATATGTTCATCTACACAACTGTATTATATATTCATCTACACAACTGTATTATATATTCATCTACACAACTGTATTGTATTCATCTACACAACTGTATTATATATTCATCTACACAACTGTATTATATATTCATCTACACAACTGTATTGTATTCATCTACACAACTGTATTATATATTCATCTACACAACTGTATTATATATTCATTTACACAACTGTATTGTATTCATCTACACAACTGTATTATATATTCATCTACACAACTGTATTATATATTCATCTACACAACTGTATTGTATTCATCTACACAACTGTATTATATATTCATCTACACAACTGTATTGTATTCATCTACACAACTGTATTATATATTCATCTACACAACTGTATTATATATTCATCTACACAACTGTATTGTATTCATCTACACAACTGTATTATATATTCATCTACACAACTGTATTGTATTCATCTACACAACTGTATTATATTCATCATAGTCAATGTTGCAGTACTGAGTTTTGGAAAGGTTTGCAAAGCTTCTTATTGGGGAATTTGGAAAGAATTGTTTTTTTCCAGAGATATCAGAACCTGCATGATGGATCCTTTAAAGATAACAGTGAGTGGAAGCATTAGCTAGAACAGCAACAGACACGTTATACACATAACACCAATTTATATCTGACAAAATCAGTTTAGGAGTAATTCAGAAGATTGATTTATCTTTTTTATAACTTATCCATATTTTAAACGAATATATCTGCACAAATAGGAGAGGATCTGTAAGAAATTCCAAGAGACAAATTATTAATTATATACTCTAATCTAACAACATGCTAAGTATGAATCCCTGCATGATACAAATTGTGAAACAGGCAGTATGCAAATATTCATTTCCATGTTTTGTAGGCTACTTTGTTTGATAAGAGGTTATGATTTCTTAAGGCTTCTGTACAAAGAAAGTCTGTATTTTATCAGCTAGTAGCAGAAGTCATGGGAAGTCACAGTGGTGCAGTGAGCAGCATTGTCTCCTCACAGTGAGATATTCTCCAGAGAGATTCTTAGCTGGAGTCTCTCCTTCGCAGAATCTGCATGTCTTTCCTGTGCTGATGTGAGTTTACTCTAGTTTCCTCCCACCTTCCAAAGACATACAGTAGGGGGTTTAATTAATCCTAATTGTCCTTAGTTGTACATATGGTGTGTCTGTGCTACTGAAGAAAGGCATGGCAAGTCCATTCTTTACTTTTCTAGTTAGCTCTGTAGATAGCGCAGCTGTTCAGAGTCTCTGCAGGAGTTGAACACAACATGTAAGCATGGATAGGTAGATGGAGCACTTTTTATGAGGGATACGCCTCAGGCACTACCCCAAAGACTTGTCATGATGGGTCATAGGGTGGGTGGGGTGATGATGGCAGGTAGTGGACTTTATATTTCACATCTACAAAAACTGACTATTTTAGTATTTAAAAACAAAGTAAACTTAATCAGCATTTTCCTTTTTTTTTTATTGTAGTTGGCTGTGGGATGAGGAAAGACTTGAGTATTTGAAGCAGCTGTGTGCTTCTGCATGGAAGAAGTTCCAAGACTCAGTACTGCAACACAATGATGTACTCAAACATCTACAGTTTTGGTAAGTCATCTAAAATAGCTAGCCTTTGGCTCTAGCAATACATATAGTCCTTCTTTTATTTAATTTGTAATTATTGTATTGTATTTATTTATGCATTTCAGTGAAATGGGATTGGGAGCCTGCAGTACTTCTTTCCTTGACTGATACTACCTAATACTATCTGGGGAGAAAAAGAAACAGAGAGAATGCTCACACATGCTAAGCAGCAGGTAAGAAAAAATAAATAAATAAAGTAAATGCTGCCTAGTTTGTAATATCTTTCTCTCGTCCTCTAGTAGCACAAGGAATTTGGACAAATATAAATATGATGGGGGTTGGAAAATCTGGGGCAAATATTGTACTTATAAATTTAAAAAGTTGCTGGAAGAATAATAGGTTTTGCATTAATATGTATTTTCTGAAGCATGTGAAGGCTAAAGCTGAAATGTATGTCATTATTTAGCAACTTGAAGTTGTGATGATCAGGGGGAATGTTTTAAATGTTGCTACTGTAAGTTGCCAGAATAATACATTTTAACATTAGTATGCATTTTCTGAAGGATATGAAATCTGAAACTCAAATGTATGTCTTTGCTTAGTAACTAAAAGTTCAATGTAGAGGGGCAGGGAGAAATATTAAAATACAGCTTACTTGTATAAACTTATTCATTTGATAGAATAATAGGTATTGCATTAGGGTCTATATTACGTTATCGAAAAGCCGTTATATCAAACGGCTTTTCATCAACCCGTAAAAGTCGAACTCTTATAATAGCGAAAACCCGAATGAGCAAATTCTTTCCCTGGTAAAGAAATCGCTAGCCCTACCATGAACTACACATTACTTTAAAGATAACAAAGTGGGGGGCTTTGCCCCCCACACCCCCCACACCCCCTTACTAAATATACCAACTCTACTGCACTACAGTGGGGAAAAGGGCAAACTCACAAGGATGGCCAAGTAGTTTCTTTCCTTTCCTAGGGAAAGAATTAGCTAATTCAGGTGTTCGCTATTATAACAGTTCGACTTTTACGGGTCGATGAAAAGCCGTTCAATATAACGTCTTTTCTATAACTTAATATACACCCTTGCATGAGCATGTGTTTTGCTAAAGGATATGAAGTCTGAAATGCAATGTATGTCATTTAGAGACTTGGAGATGAAGAAATTAGGGATGAAATTTAAAATATTGTTTTTATAAAACTGGAAAATTGATAGAATACTGGATTTTGCATTAGTATGAATTTTTGAAGGATATGAAGTCTGTCATTCAAACGTATGTCCTTATTTAGTAATTTAAAGTTGGGGGAAATCAGTGACAAAGTTTGAAATATTCATGTAATAGATGTTGACAGTTGCTAGAATAATAGGTTTTGCATTAGTTTGCATTTTCTCAAGGATATGAAGTCTGAAACTCAAATGTATGTCATTATTTAGTAACTTGAAGTTGGGGGAAATCAGTGACAAAGTTTGAAATATTCATGTAATAGATGTTGACAGTTGCTAGAATAATAGGTTTTGCATTAGTTTGCATTTTCTCAAGGATATGAAGTCTGAAACTCAAATGTCTGTCATTATTTACTGACTTGACAAGGCCAAATTGCTCTTATAAAATGCTTTCTTTTTCCTCTTCTAATATGAGAGAAGGACTCCAAATGAGGATCTCATGCCAAGCTCCAAAATGGCCTAGCTATGACTCTGCCTTTGACTGAGAAGGAGCTGTCTGGACAACAGTAGAGACTCATAAAGAATATAAGCCAGAATGGTGATGGAAAGAAACCTTGAAGTAACAGGAAGATACTTGCATAGTTCTTACTTGCTATTATTTAAACATAGCACTATGATTCTGGCCCTCAGACGTACCCCTGCTTCTCCTAGATTTACAGATTTTCCTCATAGTCAGACTTGTATCTGGGTATATACCTTATTTAAGTAAGACTATACAGAAATTCCACATCTGTAAGGTCTAGTATTTAAGACCTTGTATTTTGGAAAATAAAAAAGTTATCTTCTTTCCAGTCCTCTGCTATGAGTTTATAAGGCAAAAGCTATGCTTTTCAGTGCTTGGTGGTTAAGAAGTATGGATACCTATTGCTTTCTTAGGTAAATCAACAGAAACTTGTTCACGGAACAGCTGGAACCCATTGTGGATGTGCCTGTATTCTCAAAGGAGTCACAGACAAACCTCAGCTTGATTCAAGCTGGAGGAAGAGGAGCAGTAGAGCTGTAAATCCATGTCTTTTCTTTAAATTACTTTTTCTACAAGAGAATTGTGCTAGTTTATATTGTGTATTATGTAATTCACTGAAAATAAGAAACACTAAAAAATGAAGTACTGTTTACAATTTGTATTATGTACTATAGAGGAAAGAGGTTGATGGTAGTGCTTGACCTTTCACCCACACCACTGCACTGCCACTGACATTTTATGACCATCAGTGCATTTATCTCCTGTTGTTCTTTGGGAGCAGGATTACAGTGTTGAACAGACAGGTTTCACTGTACACCTCAATGAAAAAAATTGTTTTCATGTATGGTTGCTTACTGGGTAAGTGGTCTGATTAAAAAAGGATAATTTTCAAACATGACCCAGGCACACATCAAACAGTGTAATATGCACAAACACATGTGGCACTCAGTGTTAATACAAATTTTATAAAATCAAACAATCCCAGCACCAGTACAGATAGATGTAACACACAATACAATAACTGTCCAGTATATAATTAACAATGCAGTGAGCAAACCATTTTATAGCATACCATGCCATACATGTGACGATGCAAATGTGCAGGTAAATATTCATACATTCATAGGTAGCAAACAAAAGATTAATACAACGATAAATGTAACATCCAGATCAGTAATTAGATGTGGACACACACTGATTATTCCATACCCAGTGAGCATACAGAATTAAATATAGGCTGTCAAATAGAGAAGACGTTTAGGAATCTCCAACCAGCTAATAATGACAACAACAAAGGAATACAGGTGCTCCCTTTTCAAGTGTGTGCTGTGTTGGTACTTAGACAGTGAGCACAAGAGCCATTATAGCATGACTGACATAGTCGGAGATGAGCTACAAAAAATATATAAACCTGCAGGAGAAGAAATATGTGACATAAATCTTGAGTTTTTCCAGATAAATTACTAGCTGTTTACAGTAGCTGTTGGACAGAAGAGGAAGAGTATAGGGCAGAAGAAAAGCAAACAGTGTCAAGAATGATAAAATGGTTAAACTAAATCATAGGTAATGAGCACAGCAAAAGGGTGGCTACCATAAGCAGGTATAGAGTTTAAAAGAAGGAGAAGTCTGTTATGGTTACAGAGGAGATGGGAAAATGAGGTGCTTGCAGATAGGCATGAAATGTCCTGGGTACGAAAGGGTAAGGCAGCCTGATACAAGCATGGTAGTGATGAATAAGTCAAAGTTGTGACAAACAACATACAGCCCCAAAGAAGTAGCTTGACAGGTAACACGCATGGCTATGGATTCTCTTCTCACCCAGGGGATGGGGTTAATTTTCCATTACTGACACTGCAGTTCAGAATTAGGGGATGTGGCCCTCCTGCATGTGCCATCCTTCAAATGAGACATTGAATAGCAGTGTTATCTGTCTCAGTTGGTAGTAATTCAATTGGATTAAAATATCCTGTGGTACTTACTGAAAAAGTAAGGGGTTGTTGACATTTACATTAATTTTATACTACATAAAAATATTAATCAATTATTTACACACTCATTTTTTACACTTATGCTTAAATTATTTACAAGTTATCAACAGAAAGAACTTAACTAAACAATTCTATTTCTTTCATTCTTTTTTATATTTATCCTGTACCTCCCACCCTTTCTTCCACATCTTTCTTCTTATTTCAGATAGTACATAAATAATCCTCTTCTATTTTCTTGGTACGCAACAAGTTCTCACATCTTTCTTCCACAGCACACATATTGTCACAAACAGTACTTTATCACATTTATTAGCATCACTTTACTTTATCACACTTCCCATATAATATCATATTCATATGTATACATTTAAATCCTTCCTATCTGTTTTAATCTTTAAACTTTTCTCAAAATTCTTTATTCTTTTGATTATTCTTTACTACAGTCAACACAGTTTCTTTCATCTGTCACTGTATATTTCATACTTCCTTTCATTGGTAACTTGTCTAATAAAATTTTCCACAAAAAAAAAAATCTTCTGCTTCATAAAAAATCTTTTGTTGCCTTTTTCATCTTTAAACTCTTTCCATGGGTCTACCATTTTTTCTAAAATCATACTACACCATTATTTTCTTTTCCCATCATCCTCACTTAACTTTTATCTTCCATAATGTCATTTTATTGTCATATTCGTTTTCTTCCATATTGTCTTGTTTTAATTTCCTTTTTCCTATTTTTTCTTCCCATACATTCTTATATTTTCATACACCATCTTACCTATCATTTTTTTTGTCTTTATTTTGCCTTTTTTATTATCCAAAATAAATGCATAGGTACTAAATGCACCACTGAATTTTCTTAAATTCAAACCACCTACTTTTTTTATTATACATTATCTGTCTTCTCACTGGGTTCAGCCTAAAGCACCAAATGAAGATAAAAAAATCACTAATAACTTTTTCCCATTTGAATGAGAGACATATTTATATATTTTCCCTAAATATGCTATTTTTCCTAATGCACAAATATTCAACATGTATGTCTTTTTCTGAAATTATAGATCCTGGAACTACTGGGTTTCCAGATCCTGGCCAAGGCTCTCACCTCCCCCATTGTGGCTATTTTAGGCAATGTCCCAAAGGCAAATCTTCCAACATAAAAGATCTGTCAAAAAAGCAAAATGAAGGTCAAGTTGCTCAATGCTAGGAGCCTTAACTGGAAAATGGACTCACTGGAGGCTCTCCTTGCACTGAAAGATGACGATGTCTGTGCGGTCACGGAAACTTGATTCAGGGCTGCGGAGAGCACCCCTGCCTTACCAGGATATACCTCATTCCACTCATTCTGACCCCAAAATGAGGTCTGGAAGACTAAGGGTGCTGGAGTCTCTATCTTCATTAAGGATAGGCACACCTCCAAACTGTAATCCACATCAAACAGCGAATGAAGTAGCTAATAAAACAACTGATAACAAAAAGAAAGCCAACAACCAACCTCAAAGACAGGAATAAAGTGGAATTATGAGTAATAAATGGAAAACTCCTTAAAAAAACAAATTTATTAACCTTCAAACGTCAAGTGATTTTGTCCTTACAAAATAGGACTTCTTCAGAACATATCAAATATTTCCAAACAATGCCTTATATAATCAAATCACACCAAGTAAACAAGTAAGTACCTATTGTCTTAAAGAAACCTTGCATAAAACATATAATACAAAATATACACCTCCAGACTGGTTTGTCAGCATGATGCACTGTAACTACTGCAGGTTCAACTGACACTTGGAATGACACACCTCCAAATTATAGCCAGCTATAGACACCCCTCCCTCCATGACTCAAGACACCCACTTCTCTTACCTTGATCTACTTGTCTACTTGACTCCATCAAGGTACCCCACTTACACCCTGATCCTTGGTGACTTCAACTACCCCACCATAGACTGGGTGAACTATTCCTGCGGTAATCATCAATTCTAATGTACTAGACCAACTCATCACATCCCTCACAAGGGGAGATAACATTTTGGACTTGTTTCTCACCAACATGGGTGACCACTACACCACTCCCTTATTACATTCTTCCCTGGTGAGATCAGATCATTGGACAGTCTCGTTTGAAGTTTCTATCCCACCCAACCCCCCCCCCCAGCTGTAATCATGCTAAAAGACTTCTCTAAAGTTGACTACAACCTCCTAAGGGAAGGTATCTCTAGCTTCACACCACTGCCTCCCTCAGAGGATGCAGAAAACTATGCTGAACAGTATGCCAATGCAGTATACAAGCACCTGTACAACTGCATGGACTCAGCCATACCCAACAGAACTAAAACCTGCTCCTCAAGGAAACACAAACCTGTTTGGTGGACATCCTCTATCAACAGACTTTACAACAAAAGGAAGAAATTGTTGTCCAAGGGTAAAAAGGAACAAATTTCAAATTGGAAAAACTCCCTCCTTAGCATCAACAAGCAAATTAGATCACTAGTGAAAACCTCCAAAGCCAATTATGAATCAAAACTAGCCTCCAAAACAAAGGGAAACCACAAAGTCTTCTTTAGTTACATCAGGAACCTTCATGGAAAAGCCCAGGTTTGTTCCGAATTAGTACTAAACAGTATCACTTACACTGATCTTGTTGACTTAGCCAATCTGCTAGCAGATAGGTTCAAAGCAAACGTCATGCCCCTGTTCACCACCAAAGGCCCTTTTGACATCCCCTATACTTGTCCTGCACCTCACATCTCAGTAGATCAAGTGTTAATGGCCCTGTCCAAGGCAAAGAACACAGCTTCCATGGGTCCTGATAGTATCCCAGGCTGTATTCTGCACCATCTCCAGCAAGAACTGGCTTTGCCATTGAGCACACTATTCAATCACAGCCTAAGTACAGGCTTTATTCCAGCAGAGTGGAGAACTACCATTGTCATCCCCTTGCACAAAGGTGGTGCCACTACTGGCCCTGGAAACTATTGCCCCATTAGCTTGACAAGTCTGATCTGTAACACCATGGAGCTTTTATTATGGATCTCATAAACAAAGACATAGGCAATCTCCAGGCACATGACCCCACCCAGTTCGGATTCGTGAAGGGCAGATCTTGCCTGTTGAAGCTGCTTGACTTCTTTGAGACTGTCACCAAGGCCCTGGATGAGGGAAATTCAGTGCATATAGCTTACTTTGACTTGGCCAAGGCCTTTGACACAATCCCCCACTTGGGCATCATCGAAAAGCTAACACAACGTGGCATAAATCCCTGTCTCATCAGGTGGGTGATCAACTGGCTCACCAACCGGACCCTCAAACTCATAATAGGCACCAACAGGACCCTCAAACTAAAATAGGCACGTCCCCCTCCTATAGCAGACATGTCACTAGTGGAGTTCCTCAGGGATCTGTCCTGGGATCTCTACTGTTTGGCATTTACTTCTCAGAGGTCCAGGCAAAGATTAAAGCTTCCGTCTGACTAAGTTTGCAGATGACTGTCATTGACTCCCCAAATGATGTTAACATACTGTAAAAGGGTCTCACAGCAACTAATGACTTGTTCCAAAGTCATGGCCTCAAGCTAAATGCAAAAAAGTGTATCATCATATCATTTGGCAAAAACACGGTCCTTAGTGATTACCACATCAATGGCAACCCCCTAAGCACACAACCTGGCATGAGAGACCTGGGCAATCAGGTTGATAACAACCTCACATTTGACCATCATGTAGTGGCAGTGGTCAGAAAAGCCTTTTACTTGGTTCATCTCATAAGTAAAGGGATTGCATCCAGAAAAAAGAAGGTTACTACCTCTCTATACTCCTCCCTCATTAGAACAATAATTGAGTATAACACCCCATTTGGTATGTAGCTCTCCAAACATCTGCACCAACTGAAAAGGCCACTGAAATACCTTACAAAGAGAATCCATGGCCTCCAACACTTGTTCTATGCAGACAGGCTTCAATCACTATCACTCTACTAGGTAACATTCTGATTGCTCAGGGGTGATCTGTGTCTCACCTACAAGGCAATCTCACACCCTGCCCTACTAGAGATGCTCCATATCAGTAAGTCTAACTTAACTCATCATGCATTACCTGCTCAAAAGGCCTGAATCTAATATGCAACATCAACAAAACTTGCTGGAGAGACAGGTTTTGTCTCCCAGAGGCTGCCCCATCTCTGGAATAGACTTTCCATACAGGTCAAACAGAGCACCTCGCTGACCCTCTTCAAACACAACCTTGATGAGTGGATGGGAAATCACAAATTTATCCCAGGGGTTCCAGCTGTGTCCCTCATTGACTGGGGTGACAGGTGCTGTCTGAGGTTTCTTTTTGGAAATAAACTCTTGACTAGGCTTGTAAGGGCCCCAGGGCCATTAGCCTAGTAACTTCCTAGGATCCTATGAAATGAAAATGTTTCCACCAAGCTAACATATTTCTTATCTGTTCCAATATATCTGTTCATTGACTTATTATACTTTCACACTCACCAACTGTCAGTAGCAAAATTGTAATTTCATTTCTTCTTCCAAGTTGGCTGCACACTGATCAGCAGCTTAATTTCAACTCTCCCAGTGTGAGAAAAGAAACTGACAGCTAAGGGCTAGTAATTCTACTAGTTTTAGTAAAATTCAGTTACTAGTTAGTAAGTACATTGCCTGGATGCCAAGAAAGAAGAAACCTAGAGAGCCTGAAAGAAAATCAACTAGACAAGGTGAAGGGAAGCACTGACTGGGAAGAATCCTGCAGCTGTTCAGCAAAAGCAGTTCAAGGTCCAGCTCTGGTACAGGAGACGGCTTCCAGTAATTTAGTGGAAAAAAAAATTAAATATGCTCAGAGCTGATTAAAATAAATGAAACATTGAAGGAGTATATCAGCTCAAATAAAAAAATGGCTAGAACAAATGAAATAAGCTTTAAACAGCTATTCAGATGAACTGATAAAACTGCAAAGATCAGTGGTTGAAATGAACAAGATTCTGTCTGAGTTCGAGACTTACTCAAGAACAGCTGTTTCAAAAAATGGTAGAAAACAAGCCAAATTGTAAAACAAACCACGTCAACAATAAAAAAGGTATCCAGCGAGTCGCGAAGACTAAAAACACACAGAGAATTTATTCACAAGGTAAACGTAAAGCACTTTTCGTCGCTCACAGTGTGAGCAACTTCTTCAGACAATTAACACTCAATTTAATTAGCAATTTATACCCTCATCACTAAACCCACATGGTTTATACATCAGTTACGGGTTAAAGTGATGGGGTTACATAAACAAGTAAAGCAGCTCATAGTGTACATTAAAAATGTATATAAATACATGCTAGTAAGTAAGTATTTCACTAAAGGAACATGTATTTGTTGTCTAAAAAATATATATATACACTGAGTCAACTCGCAAATAACCCTAAACAGTGTATGTATGTATATGTATAATGAAAGGAAACCTTTAAAAGTATATATATTAAAAATGTGTATACATGTATAATTATGATACTATACAATTAGACAGTTGTCGATGATAGCAAGCCAACTACTAGAGTTGTATGCTAAAATAAGCTCTCTCGCAGAATAGTTCAAATCACACCATTCAAGCAGCAAAAATTCAACAAGAATGTTTCAAAATATGAAACCTATTAGGTGAATAATCACTGCAATTGTATAGTGTCCTTCTTTTTATGTTTTTATGTTATGTATATTACATTAGAAAAAGCTTGGACAACGCTTCACAAAAGTCGTCAAGCAATGCACAATTGTATGTATAATTGTTTACATACAATTGTGCATTGCTTGACGACTTTTGTGAAGCGTTGTCCAAGCTTTTTCTAATGTAATATACATAACATAAAAACATATAAAAAGAAGGACACTATACAATTGCAGTGATTATTCACCTAATAGGTTTCATATTTTGAAACATTCTTGTTGAATTTTTGCTGCTTGAATGGTGTGATTTGAACTATTCTGCGAGAGAGCTTATTTTAGCATACAACTCTAGTAGTTGGCTTGCTATCATCGACAACTGTCTAATTGTATAGTATCATAATTATACATGTATACACATTTTTAATATATATACTTTTAAAGGTTTCCTTTCATTATACATATACATACATACACTGTTTAGGGTTATTTGCGAGTTGACTCAGTGTATATATATATTTTTTAGACAACAAATACATGTTCATTTAGTGAAATACTTACTTACTAGCATGTATTTATATACATTTTTAATGTACACTATGAGCTGCTTTACTTGTTTATGTAACCCCATCACTTTAACCCGTAATTGATGTATAAACCATGTGGGTTTAGTGATGAGGGTATAAATTGCTAATTAAATTGAGTGTTAATTGTCTGAAGAAGTTGCTCACACTGTGAGCGACGAAAAGTGCTTTACGTTTACCTTGTGAATAAACTCTCTGTGTGTTTTTAGTCTTCGTGACTCGCTGGATACCTTAAAAAAATGGTAGACTAAGAAGACAGAGCATGGAGAGAAAACCTGAGATTTTCTGCTTTACTAGAGAAATTGTAAGGAACAGACTGCATTAATTTTATGAAAGCACAAATAAGAAACTGGACTGGTATTCCACCACAGGATTTGTTAATTGGAAGGGCACATTGTGTGTATGATCCAAATCTGGCCTAGAGAAAGCAGCCAAGACCTGTATTAGTAAAGATGCAATTATACCAGCAGAAAGAGTTGATTCTGACAAAAAGTGGCAAAAGGGCAATGCATTAAAAACTTGAAGAGTAGAGAAATTGCTATTCACTGTACACTAGGCAGAAGAGAAGCAAATTTATTCCAGCAAGCAGGGACTATTGAGATGCAGGTTTGAGATTCAAGCTGTTGTATTGCGCTATCTTCAGAATATTTTTTCCTGCAGGATCGAAGTCATTCTTTGATGCAGAACAGGCTAAGGAGGAAATGCAAAGGATTTTCCAACAAATAATGAGCCATCAAGCAGGAGGGGATTCTGCTTCTCATTCTTCTGATCATAAAGCAGACAAAGAGACTTTGCCAGTGGAACCTTTTCCACTGTTGCAAAGGAAAATACCTAGAGACATAGAAAAGCACAATAGTAGACCAGAAGAGTTGAGAGCACTGTGGAATTGAACCTGAATTGGAATCTGGATTTGGGAGATGGAAATGAACAGGAAAAAGACCAGTTACATGGAAATTATTGAATAAATTTGAAACTGCATTTGTGAAATATGGCTATATAGCAATAAGTGGAAAGAGTGGACTTTTGCTGACTTTCTTACACTTGTCAAGAACTAAAAGGTACTTGTCTCACTTCATGTCATTAATGTTTGGAAGGACTCTGAGACGAGCATTTCTATGAAACATTCTACAATATAAATTGCATATTTTATAGCAAAGTATTTTTAATTGTTCTCATATGTGAGAAAGTTATTAAAGTAAGCAGGTGCCTTTTTCCCTTCCTCTTCTCTTTCTTTTTTTTTCTTCTTTTTTGGTATTAAGAAATGTAGGTACTACAGTGCAAAAATAGAGGAAAAGCTACATATAAGTAATATGCTGTAATCCTGATTTGTCGAGGTGGGTATAAAAATACAAAGATCACAATATATGAAAAGCAGATATGTTTGCTCCTACTTCTGCATTGGTGAATGTCTGGATTAAGACCCTCGGCTTACTCTAATAACAAATTTTAAGTGGAAACAAGTTAATATGAGAACAGCAAATATAATAAAAAAGTTTTCCTTTAGCAATGAGTGTTTCAGCTTGTCTTTCAGGCTGCAGCAGAAAACTTCATTTATCTTTTTTCTGTTATATTTCCATGGAGACAAGCTGACAATAGGGCAGTAAAAGACAGAACACTGGTTTCTTCATGGCTAAAAGTTAATGACCTCTGAAAGTATGCAAACAGGTTTCACATGGGGAGGTGGATAAATATAAAAAAAGAACAAACACCAACTAGTAGAAGTAGAAGCACAGGTAATAACATGCATGTTAACATAGATAACATCAATTTCATGTTAACTAGGGCCTGTGTTAGAAGCTGTCTGTTTGGCACAAATGTTCCTATTGGGAGGGTTAAACTTCATTATTTGAAGATGTACACAGTTATGTGTGTTTGTATTAAGTTGTTAAGTTATAACAGTGTTCTGGGGGTGTTTTTTTTTGTCTGAGGGTTTTTATTACAACACAAAGTCTCATAAAATGTGGCATAGGTTCCAGTGTTGATGATAAGAGAAAACTGTGTAAAGGATTAACCTGACAAACATTAATGGGGGAATTTATCACAAAATCTGGAATTAGAAATTTAAAAAAGCTGCCATGTATAATAGATGGCAATAGTAACTTCTCACCATAAGGGTGACTCTTTCCATTTTATTGTGGAATGTTAATGGTATCGCAGGTATAGACAAAATGAAATAATATTTAATTATATTAAGAAATGCAGAGTGCAAATAGCAATGCTACAGAAAACACATATGGAAAGAACTAAATATAGGAATTTCATAAAGAAAGGATTTCAGAATGGATATTCTGCAGAATATCAGGGACAAAGGGAAGAGGAGTACTTATATTAATTGCCAGAGGAGTTCCAATAGTGACAAAAAAGGGAAACATATAATAATGGCAGATTTGTAACAGCAAGGGGCTACTGGCAAGGGATGAGGATTACATTGGCATGTATTTATATTCCACCTAAAACTGCTATTTTGGAGCTTAAAAAAATGTGGTTGAAATAATCAGCTTTCAGCAGTGAATATTACTTTTAGGTGGGGACTGGAATTTAATTTACAACAACGAGGATGTGTCTGGAGGACCTAGAAGGGAAAATATAACAAAAGAAGGTAGATTTCTGAAGAAATTTATGACAATATTTGGTGTGAGAGGCATGAATTCATTAGCAGGAACGCAGAGAGAATTTATATATTATTCCTCAAGGTACAACAACTGGGCTATACTTGACAGAAATTATATTTCACAGGTATATATCTATTTAACTGAGAACTTTTTTTAAACCAGAAGCATCTTTATTAAATTATCATGTATGACATAAGCAATCATACATTTATATAACTGAAAACAAACCATATTGACATAATTTTAGTTGCAAACATTATATATCACAAACCATTTTGACATAATAGTATTTGCAAACATTATACATCACTTATAATCTATCCAGTCTTTGTCAGTCAAGCAATACCTAGGTCATTCAAGTCTTGCCTTCTTTTAAACCTCATTCCTCCTCTGCATGTATTGCTCCCACAATTCCCATTTTTTTCCTATGTAATTTGGTCCAACCCTTTTCTAAAGATCCCAATTCCAGT
Organism: Protopterus annectens; assembly: GCF_019279795.1. Taxonomy (NCBI): domain Eukaryota; kingdom Metazoa; phylum Chordata; order Ceratodontiformes; family Protopteridae; genus Protopterus; species Protopterus annectens. The sequence goes on along the minus strand of NC_056732.1, from coordinate 1,469,648,360 downwards.
TGTTTTATCTCTGTTACTATATTTACTGCATCTAGTAAAGTTGGTTTAGACTTTGATTTCCATTTTCTAGTAACTCCTACTACCTCACCAATACTTTAAACAAGCATTTTTGCAGTATCTCATAAATATTTTATAGTCAACATCCTATAGTGTTACAGACATTCATTTTTTATATCTTTTCTTTCACCTTTTTTCCACATAAATTTTGTCACTCCCCTTACATATTCATCCATTAATTTAATATTTAAAAAAACTTCTCTTTTATCTTTATTCCTTTTATTATAATACTTATAATTTATGTCATTTAATCCTGACTGAGAGTTGATTCATAATTACTTTCTTTTATCAACATCTCTATTATTTCTATTGAATATAATTTTCTAAAAAAAATCTTCAGTTTTTCAGATTTTTTCACTTTCTATTCTTCTTCTTGTCCATGCAGTTCACCTTTTTTCATATATTTTCTCTACAAAATTATTTACCTTCTCCATAGTATATTCTTGTTTATAATTATGTTGCCTTTGTCATCTAAGACATCTATCCTTCTGTCTCTCTTTTTACGTATTTTCATAAATAAGGGGAAACCTCCTCTCCCTACCATTCTGAAAAACATTTGTCTAACATAATTTGTATGTTTTCTCTATTTTTATGTACATTTTTATTTCCCTTATTTTGTCACATCCTTATTCCATCACTTTTTCATAAAGTATGCTCATGTGAGGCATTGGCTTCTGCTTTCCTTTGCTAAGCAGATATGTTCCCTTTGGGGGAAAAACCTTCCACGTTCTTAAATTTATTTTTGTATTACTTCTGTCTTTAGGGTAAATTTTTATAAAATGGTTTTATCGTCATATGATCTTTCCATACTGTTTCTTAATCCCTTATCATTTCTTCCTTCTTTTTAAACATTGCAGTTAAAAGGACAGATTCCAAAAGAGTTGCTCTTAGTGTAAGTACACCCTGAGTCCAGAAGTCTTGCTCTCAATTTAGGCCTGTCTATACTTACTATGGGGACCAGATTCCAAAACACCTGCTCTCAGTATAATTGGTCATTTATACTGAGAGCAAGTCTTTTGGAACTGAGGTCAAAATCTTTATTCCTTTCCCCTCCTTTATTATTTCACTATCTTCCAGTATTCTAGCCCATACTGCCAAATGAACTGAAAACTTTGCCATCTGTACTCCCCTTGTTATTTCTTTCATGTTGTTAGAGTAAATTATATCATCAATTTCAGATTTAAAAATGTATCTTTTATATTCTTTATTCTTCCTAATTTTAAATTTCAACATTTTATGAATTGCCTTAACATCTTAATATATTATGTAACTTTGCCTTTTCTTTCCTCAAATTACAGTTACATTTTCCCACCGTGACTAGTGACATATTTTCTAACACAACACAATTTTTAAAATTTCTTCTAATAGCTGTTTTCTCCCTTTCAGTTTAGTATATGCATAAATCACTACTAATCCTATACATTTTTGTATCATTCTTATATCACATATCACTACCCTTGCGCTACTATTGTCACATTTAAAATTCTTATTTCTTCATTTTTATAAGAATTCCTAGTCTAGAACATGTCTTATTTCCTACTGACTAAACAATTTGCCCCCACCTCAATACTGCCTGTATACTTTTCCTTTTTTTCTTATTTCTTACATCTGGTATCTAGCGAGTAAAAAACATCTCTGGTCATATTTTATGCCATTTTATCACTACCAAACCTCTTATACGATTTCAATACTGTGGATGATTAATGCTAAAATTCTCCTTTTTTCTTTTCCTTTTTTGTAAGTGTTTTACTTCCAGATCTTAATTTTTACTTCTCCTAAGTCTCCCACCAATTGATTTTTCACTTTCTTGTTCTGGTTCTCCTCCTGTCTCCATTTTTCCCTCTTCTTTCTCTTCACTTTCTAAAATTGCAAATCTGTTCTCTTCCTGTATATTAATAACATTGCTTTGAATTGTTCCTTCTCTGCCTCTTTATTGTTTAACCTTTCTTCATTATTTCCTTTCCTATACCACCTTTTCTTTCAACATCTTCTGTAGTAATATTTTCAAGTGTCTTGTCTTTCTTCTGAGCTTTTCTTTTCTAATCCACTGAAAATGGACTCTGTCCCAGTCAGACTTTCCTGGTAAACAAATGATAAATAACTATAATAAATAATATATAGGGGAGCAGCAAGACTATCCTGAACTGGAGAGATAATGGGCAGGGCCAGAGTGTTAATAAAATGAGCAGGGGAGGAGTAGGTGGAGATGAGAAGGGAAAAGAGGAGGAGCTTAAATAGGAGGTGCATGGACAATGGTAGATGTTAGAAAAGAGGAGAACCTGACAGTTTAAAACAGCCATAACGGTAGAAATAAGCTGAGATTGCTAGGGAAAATGTAAATATGCTTGAAGGGAGAAAGAAAATAAAAATGAGAGTGAGGACATTGGGGATATTGGAAACAAATGAATATAAAACATGGAGATTGGAAATTATATAAATAATAAATTAAACAAATTTAAAATGGGGGTATTATCGAGTAATAGGAGGAAAGCACATAGAAAAGCAAATGAGATATTAACAGCCAGCCTTCGGGGAAACATGAAAGGGGGAGAATCAGAAGGAATTAAGGCATGAAGGGGAAATGCAGTTTTGATAAAGAGGCAGAGGACAAAACAGTAGACATTTGGATAATCACTGCTGCAGTAGCCTTACCTATAGAGGTTATATCTTGTCAAGGATATAACAGCCAGACAGCTTCCAAAGCTTCAGGATGCCTTTCACATGCCCAAAGTATCAGGCAACTCAAGTTAAGCTGACTAATTGACAAGTTTGGATGCCAATTCTATTACAACTTTCCTGCCAATGGAGAGAGGAAGGCTGTGTCCTGAAAAGGCAATGCTAGAAAGAGCAAAAAATAAATAATCGCACAATGGCATAAGCAACACACCAAATAAAAAGGGGATGGAGGGAGGGAGCAGCTACTGCAGTACTGATAATTCAAACATCTACAGTTATGGTAAATTTACTTACACAACAGTGTTATGTTCATAATTTGATTACTACTGCAGTAGCCTTAGCTATATGGGCAAATTATCCTAGCTTTATCATTTGGAAGATGAAAGGAAAAGACTCCAGGAGCACCTGAAGAATGCTACTTTCAACGTCTGATCTACACCTAGAGAAGGAATTGAGCTTATAATGCTTTGTACATAAAAACCAAGTAGCAGCTTCTAAAATACTTCTAGAATCCAACACTTTTCCTAAAAGCCATAGATGAAGCCAAGGCCCAGGAAGAGTAGGCCTTCACCCTGCCTGGAATAGTTTTGTTGTAAATATAACAAAAGTTAATAGCCTTAGACAAAGACAATAATTTAGAAATAGTCTGTTTTGACACAGGTTGCCCCTTCTTCTTTCTTACCTTCACAAGAAATGAAAATTAATCCAAACATCTGAAAGGATTAGTTCTGTCAAGACAATATCTGAGCTATCTATGGACATCAAAGATATGGAGTGTCCTCTCTCCATTATTTTGGGTACAATTTAGGCATAAAACAAGGATTAGCTCTCAAAGAAACCCTCTTCCTGTGGAAAATGAGATAGGGTGACTCAACATAAGAGCTTGCAACTCAGATACTCTTCTTGCAGAGGTCAGAACAATCAGTAAAACTGTTTTCCATGTTAAGAACCTCAAGTTAGCCAGGTTATCTTGTTCAAATGAAGCAAATGTTAACTTCTCTAACACAAACTTAAGATCTCAAGGAGGGGATGCCAGTTTTCTTGGAGGCATCTTATGCAAAATCCCATTTAAAAACATTTTGACATGAAAATGCATTGAAAGAGGAGGGTCTATGGGCAGACATGCTGAAATGGCCGATAAATTAGCTTTGATAGAGGAGTATCAAAAGTCGCAGGATAGTAACTCACACAAATATTATAAAACTAGAGGACAACAAGACCTAAATGGGTGCTAATTGTGTTGTTAGCACGAAAGAGAAAACCTTTTCCATTTTCTAATGTCTGATTTTCTAGTAGCATACTTTCTTACCCCCATTAGTGTCTGCTGCACATCCTCAGTAAAGAGGTGCCTAGAAGGAATTAAGACCCTATCATCCAGGCAGTCAATTGAAGTTGACTGATGTCAAGGTGTATCAAACACTCCTGCTCTTGTGTGAGTAGAGCCAGTCTGTGAGAAAGCTTGTGGAAATCTCTTCAGACTTTTCTAAAAGAAAGGAGAACCATGGTTGTCCAAACCAGAACAGCTCACCATGCTAATCTTGGGGGATTCCTTCTGAATATTCAGAACTACCTTGGGTATTAGTGTAAAGGCTGGAAGAGCATGCAGGAACATTCCTGTCCAATGAAAAGAAAATGCATCTGTCTTCCAGGCATTCTTGCATGGAACCCTGGAGCATAATCTTGCCAGCTGATTGTTCAGAGAGGAGGCAAAGAGGTCTACTTTAGTAACTGCTGAAAGATGAATCAAATATTGGAAGATCCCCTGATCTAGTTTCCAGTCATGAGCATCTGCCCTTGTCCAGCTCAGCTTGTCTGCTACACAGTTTTGCTCTGATTGTATGTAGGATGCCTGTAGAGTGAGGCTGTGCTGTGAAAATATATACCAACCTAACAAGACGAGTCAGAAGAGGGGGTACAACCTGGTTCCCCCTTGCTTGTTGATGTACCACATGACTGTGTATTTTCTGTATTAACTTGAAGAGGTCTCAAGGAACAAAAATTATTCTGAGAGTTGAGTGCCTTGAGCAGGGCAAGCATCTCATTTACATTTATGTGCCACACACCTTGCATTTTTATCCCTCTTGAAACTGCTCCTCAGGCAAAGTCTGTGATGACTGACTGCTTTGTAACAGAGAGGGAGAAGGGGAGGCCTGGGTTTAGGGATATCTGTTGTCTACACCAAATGATTTCTTTTCTGATAAATCCCAGCACTGGGATTTTAAAAGACAAGGGGTGATGGTTGTGGGACCAAAGATACTTCAGATACCAATGTATCTTTCTCATGTATAGTCTTACCAGGGATATCATTGGAATCATAAAAGCCGTGATAACCAAAATTCTAAGGTATTCCCTTGCAGTTACCAAAGTCAGACTGGAAAACCCTAGAACTAGGTCTATATATATATATATATATATATATATATATATATATATATATATATATATATATATATTGTACTGACATGTCTATTGGAGCTTTTCTCTCTGGGCCTCCACTGAAAACGGCCTCATTCCGGTCCAGTGGACACTCCTGGTGAACAAATGTAACTAAATAAGTAGATAGATAGACAGATATATTTTTTTCTTGTGGAAGAAAGGCTCTTTGAACTGTGGTGCCTAGTTAACATCTAAGAAACATAATCTCGTGAGAAAGCTTCAAGAGAGACTTTTGAATGTTCTCTTGGAATCCTAGCTTGTGGAAGAGATCTTTCAGTTAAGACAGAGCTATTCATGACACTGAAAAAAACTCTGCAAAGATAAGCAAGTCATCTAAATATAGAAAAATGTGGATACCCTGTAGCCTGCAATGAGTTGTAACTCAAGCTAGACACTTTGTGTACACTCTTGGTGCAGTGGATAGTCCAAACGGTAAGGCAATGAACTGATAATGTAATCCAGACTCACAAAACCTTAAGAAATGCCTGGAGTTTGGATGAATATGAATGTGCAAGCATTTTCTTTTTCTGGCACTAAAAGCATCCTTGAATAAAACTTCTTTCCTACCTGGGAAGGGGAAGTTTGTTGTATTCCTCCCTAGAACAACATGTGATGAGAAACAGGTGGAAACAAAAGTGTCTGGTCTGGAGGATGATAAAAGACCCCCTGGAAATGAGGAATTTCCTCCTATTGCCAAATGTAACTTTGATGAATGATCTTCACAACCCATTTATCTGAAATTATGTTACCAAACAGAAATGTGGAGATTCAGAATTTCTGCAAGAAAAAGAAGGGGTTCCCACTTCCCAGGATGGGAGAGGAGAGGACAACACCTCTTTAATAGTCATTCCGACTTATTTGACTGTCCTTGGTTTTGGGAGTTTTCGGAATTCTTCTTAGAAACACCCTTGCTATTTCTTCTTAAACATCTGTTTACCTACATTTTGTTGAGAATGTTTATTTTGATTTTTACAGAACCTGGATGAAGATTTAGAAAATCGCATGGACCATTTGGAAAAGGAGGGCTTAAAAATCCTGACGCTCCACATATTAGCTTACCCCTTTCATCATACTATTTGATGACCTCTGCAGCAAAGGGGTCAAAAACTAAAACTCTATCTGAAGAAGTTAAAATCTTATTTTTAACATCATCTGGAAGATTCTGAGAATGCAGCTAGGCAAACTTCAAAACAGTACTAGTGACCATTGCCCCTGGAAAAGTATCAACCGAGTCCTACACACACTAACAATTAGTCAGGGCAAACTAACATATCAGCAGACAATTCAAAATTCTAAAAATCAAAGATGCAGAACTTTACACTTTTTCTCATACTTATCAATAATCTTTCCATCCTTATCAGAAATAGTAGGATTGGAATTACCTAAGTGTTTAGCAGCAGAATGATTAAATAAAGCTATAGCTTCTTGATCAGGTTTGGGAAGAGTATATAAATACTTAAAAGATTGGGGAACTTTATACATCCTATCTGCCTTTTAAGGGACAGCTGGCTGACTGTCAGGAGGACTGCAGGCAGTAACACACATATTTTCCAAAGCTGACAGAACTGGAGGAATGGGTGCATGGTCTGGAAAGTCCTTCTGTTGCAACTCATAGTATTTTCTGTAGGATTAAGAAACTTCAGTGTTCCCCCACTGAAAAAACTGGCACATTCTACAAACAGTGTCAGAGAAAGAACTCCCCACACACACACACACACACACACACACACACACACACACACACACACACACACACACACACACAAACACATGCACACACACACACACACACACACACACACACACACACACACACGCACGCACGCACGCACACACACACACACACACACACACACACACACACAGTCAGAAACTGAGCTTTCTTCTAAATCTGAATCAGAAATCTGAGGATAAAACCCTCTGTCTATCCCTTCATTCTCAAGTCCAGATTCAGTATCTTGAATTTCTTCAGAAAAGGAGGTATCTCTTTCTCTTTTACCCAAAACTACTTTACAAGAAGCATCAATAGTCTGAATTAGACCCTGAGCCAGACCCAGTAAACTACTCCTGATAAAAGAAATTTGAGGAGTAGATACATGTTCAGTTTTCAGTTTCTTTTTTACAGGAAAAATCCTGCAACAGTGTTATTAATGGCAGCAGCAGCTTCCTCTGGGATGGGCACGACATTCTGTTAATACAGGGAAGCCTTCCCTGTTCCCTTTGCTAGGACTTTTGGCCACCAAACCAAGACCGAAACACTAAAGGTGGAGGAGTGTCCATATTCACCAAGGATATTCACACCTCCAGGCTAGTTGCCCAACACAATGCTCCAGGTGCAACTAACACTAGGTAAGACTGCAATTCAAATTGTAACTTGCTACAGATCCCCCACCATACCCCAAGATTCTCACTACACCTTTCTAAATATACTGGAAAATATTAAGATACAACCAAACACCCTAATACTGAGTGATTTCAACAACCCTGCCATTAACTAGGAAAACTACTCGGGTACCAACACCTTTTCCCAACGGTTCTTGGAATTCATAAATTCCAGCGCCCTGGATCAACTAATCCATTGTCCCACCAGGGGCTCCAATATCCTAGACCTGGTTATTACCAACATGGGAGATAGATGCTCCACACCAGTGGTCACCCCCTCATTGGTCAGGTCTGACCATAAGTAAATCACCGTTGACATCCACATCCCAACCCCACCCCCCAGTAAGGAAACCTCCATAAAAAACTTCTCCAAAGCCAACTTCGTGCTACTCAAGTCAGAAGTGACAAACTTCATGACACCCATGCAGACGGGATCTGAAAGTTCGACTGCTGAATCCTACACTAAGGCACTGTACGAGCACATCTACTCACGCATAAATCGTGCCATCCCAAATAGAACCAAGACGCTCTCTTCCAAAAAAGGAAGTCAATCTGGTGGTCCCCTGCCATAAACAAACTATACAACAGAAGGAAGAAACTGTTGCAGAAAAGAGGAAAATCCCAGGACGCAAAAAAACTCCCTTACCAGCCTCAGTAAGAAGCTGAGATCCCTGATAAAATCCTCCAAAGCTAGTTACGAAAATAAAATTGCCAAAGATTCCAAAGACAACCACAAGGCATTTTATAGTTATGTCAAGAATCTAAATGGCAATGCTCAGATCTGCTCTGAGATACAACAGAATGGCATTAAATATTCTGATCCCAAGGATATTACCAATATCCTGGCAGATCAATTTAGTGCCAACTTCACCCCCCTCTCACCCCCTAAAGGGCCCATCTCAATACCAAAAGATTGCCAAATTCTGGTAATCATGGCCACACATAGAAACTGCACTCTACAAAGCTAAGAATACAGCATCCACGGGACCAGATGACATCCCGGGCTATGTATTACATGAACTACAAAATTAACTGACACTTCACCTAAGTGTCATGTTTAATCATAGCCTCACCACAGGCTTCGTGCCCACTGAGTGGTACACGGCTACAGTTATCCCACTCCACAAGGGGGGATCCACCTTGGATCCCAGGACCTACCATCCCATCAGTCTGACGAGCTTGATCTGCAAGGGTATGGAATACATTATCATGCAACTTATAAACAAAGACATTGGCAACCTTCAAACACTGGACCCCATGCAGTTTGGGTACGTGAAGGGCCTGAACCTGATTGACTTCTTTGAATCAGTCTCCGGTGCTGTGGACGAGGGTAAGGTGGTCCACACAGCCTATCTGGACCTCACCAAGGCCTTCGACACCATCCTCCACTCTGGAATCATAGATAAACTTACTAAGCTGGGCATAAATCCCTACATCACTCGATGGGTTGCCAACTGGCTTACTGACAGAACCCAGACTGTAAATGTAGCCAAATCCAAATCCAGCTCCAGACAAGTGACAAGTGGAGTACATCAGGGTTCAGTCCTGAGACCGCTCTTGTTTGGCATCTACTTCTCTGAAGTACAGGCCAACACTAAGGGACTTTGGCTAACAAAGTTCACAGATGACTGCAAACTGGGAGCCATTACTGAATCCTCAAATGATGTGGATATTCTACAAAAGGGCCTTACAGAAACAGATGTTTGGTGCCAGAGCCATGGGCTCAAGCTTAATGCCAAGAAATGTATAGTTATCCCCTTTGGGAAAAACAATGTACCCATGAATTACCACATAGGTGGCAGTACACTAAACACCAAAAGTGTGATGAGAGACTTAGGCACACAGGTGGACAGTGGTCTCACCATAGATAACCACATCGCCACAACAGTCAGGAAATCCTTCTATGTGGCACACCTCATCACTAAGGGCTTTTCATCCAGACAAAAGGAGGTCATTGTCCCACTGCACTCATCCCTCATTAGACCCATTATAGAGTACAACGCCCCATTTGGTATGTACCTCACAAGACATCTGCAACAACTGGAAAGGCTGCAGAAATATCTCACTAAAAGAATCACAGGCCTAAAGCAGATACCCTATGCTGACCATCTAAAAAAACTCCAGCTATACTCTGTGGCATATCATCTACTCAGAGGCGATCTCTGCTTAACATACAAGGCCATGTCAAACCCAGAGCTGTTGGACATGCTCCACTTAAAGAAATCCCAATCCCTCAGAGCCACACGCTCCAGGGGTCTAAACCTTGTCATCACAATGAACAAAACACGCTGGAGGGATAGGTTCCTGACCCAGAGACTCCCCATACTCTGGAATAGACTGCCCATACATGTCAAGCAGAGTGCCTTCTTGGCCCTCTTCAAAAGGAACCTTGATGATTGGATGGGAGATAGGAAATTCACCCCCGGGTATCACGTCAGTCGCCCTGCTAGACAGGGGTCCAGGGAAGTAAATACTGTAGGAAGAAATAACCAGGGAACTGTTATGTCTAGGCTTGTATAGGCCCTAGGGCTGATAGCCTAGTACCAACCTATGAACCTATAACTGATAAGAGTGGCTCTCCTTTGTCCACTTAGGGGACCCCAGCAACTGCAGAGGACGTGGCTAACCCATTGTCCATAGTGGCTATAGATGCTACACTAGAGGGATTCAAGGTAATAGATGAATGATCTGAGGTACAAATAATGGCCACAGCAGACTCACCCACCTGCAGCTAAGGCAAATTGCTAGCCTGCTATGATAGCAAAGGTTGTTTATTAACTTTTTCTTTTTGTAGCTGGAATAAAGACTGGCCATGGGAACAACAGATTTTTCAATGGTCAAGCCAAAAATAGTGCCTATTTCCAAAGAAAATAATCAGCATATGCTGGGAAAAACAAAAAAGTCTTTAAAAGTCACTTTTTTTTTTACATACAAACACAGTAAAAAGGACTTTAAAACACTGTGCCAGTCCCACAGAGTAAAATATATACAGTTTCTCCACAGAAAAAAATGTTTTTCAGTTACTTTAAATGATTTGTTTCAGTTACTTTAAACTATTTTTAAACTGACAGGAAAACAGAGCATTCAATTACTTTAAACTATTTTTAAACGGACAGGAAAAAATAGCATTCACGTTCAAAAGTACAGTACAGTCCATTAAACCAAAAAATCCTCATTTTAAATTAACTTCCCTAAAGAGGAAAGCATCAATAATAAATATAATTATTAAATTGACGTTTTTTTTCCCCAGAGGCAACTTATCTGCCCACTAAAGGAACATCAAAAGCCAATAATCAATCCTCAAAAGCCTACAGTGGAAAGCTGTCTTCAATGGCAGGAAATCTCTATAGGGCTTGGCATCTAATCCTGTCTTTTTAGATAGCACATCTTGAGATAACTGATACTTTGGACATGTGGGAAGTGCTCTGAAGCTTTGGAAGCTGTCCAGCTGTTATAACATTGGGTGCATTTAACTCATATAGCTAAGGCTGCCACAGCAGTGATCAATATGATGAACATCAACATTTACAAGAACTGCAGAAGAAGGTAGAGGGATAAGAAATGGAAAAGTAACTCAGAAGCCACAGAGTTAGGAAGTGGAGAAAGCAAAGGGTTGTAAGCATCCCGAGGGCAGATAAAAAGGAGGAAGGTTTGAACAGGCAGAGATACATGAGAAATAAACAAATAAAATATTAGGAAAGCTAAGGAGGCAGAGTAAGACTAGTAGATCAATAGAGAAGAAAAACTAAATTCATCAAGAGGGAGGTTAACAGAAAAGGAATAAAAAATATAGTGGGAAAGGGAAAAGTGGGAAGACAATGCAAATTAAAGAAGTAGGTGACGACAGAAAGAAGGAGAGAAACAACAGAGGCAAATAGAGTAGAAAAGGACTGAAGAAACAAAAGGCTAGCCTCACAAAACAGAGAAATTATAACTCTGGAAATTGAAGTAAATAGTGTAAATATGTACATCACAATAAGGGAATTGGGAAGAAGAGAGATAGAAGGGTGAGAATAATACAGTAGCTCCTGATGAAGGGGTAACCAAGAAAAGGATTGGTGGTGGAAAATAGAAAGTTGCCAAATAAATTTCAGGTGGGAATAGAGATAATCATATATTATTATATAAACAGACAGGAAATAGACAGGGGACAATAGAGCAAGAAATTGACAAAAGAAGGTTGATTCTTGAAAAAAGATTTAAGAATGGTGGAATGGATAGCTACATGGAGAAGAGATGAACATTGCAGTGAAAGGTAATGATATACACATTATTCGCACTGACAATACGGTTGGTCCGGAACAGACAGAGGATATATTAGATTAGAACATAAACAGCTGAAACAGGGGTGAAAATACAACTTATAACTTTGACAGATCATGCAATGATAGGCCTTGAAATTAAGCTAAAAGCAGGAAATAAAGTTTGATTGACACTGGTGGCTCCCTACATATCTATTAGTAAGAATGGAAGAAAGGGAGTGGCTTACACAAGTCATTAAGACGATAATCGGAAGTGAGAGATGGGAAAATAGTGAATGCTGGGAAAGGAAGAAGCAATGGATTAGAGAACAGATACAACAGCAAAGAAAAGGTAGAAGATCAGCAAGATAAACAAAAAGCATATGACAGAGGAGCTAGTGGAACTGCAAAATGAGAAAAGAAGAGGGATGACAAGAAGGAAGAGAAAGAAATTAAAGAAACCATTCAGGGATTGGAAGATGAATGAATTTGGGAAAATGTGGTGCTAAACAGCCTAGAGTTTCAAGCTATACCAAAAGCAAGCAAAACACTAGTAGTTAGACTTGGACAGCAGGAGACAGAAAGAGGAATATACAAGATTTATACAAAAATGGAGGGGAAGAGTAGAACAGATACTTGAAGAGATCTTAGAAGGTTTTAGAGTGTGTTCCCATGATTTGTATGCAACAGAGAAGCAGCCACAGGAATGAGAGGATGAATATGAGACACTACTACTAAAGAAATTAGAGGAGAAAGACAAAAGTATGTTAGTAAAAGCTTTAGAGAAGGGGAAAATTATACGGACATGGGACAGAATGGCAAAAAATGAATCTCCATAGATTGTTGGAATACTGATAAAGATGTGGGAGGTCTTGAAGGAAGTGATAGTATAGAGATAGCAGACAATGTTTTATAGTGGCATAAAATGAGAAAAAAAAAATACCAAACTTTCCAAGGCTATGTGCTGGGGCTACTCCTTGGTATCTACTTCTCTGAAGTCAAGGTCAACATAAAGAGCTTCTGGTTGACAAAGTTTGCAGATGGCTGCAAATTAGGTGCACTCATAGAATCATCCAAAGACACAAATACTCTCCAGAAGGCTGGACACAGACCAGTAACTGTTGCTACAGCCACAGTCTAAAACTCAGTGCCAAAAAATGCATAATAGTGTTCTTTGAGAAGACAGCTACCCTTGGAAACTACCACATTGAAAATACACCCATAAGAGTGGGTCAGGTGGTCAGAGATTTGGGAACACACGTACACAGTAACCTGGCATTTGAAAGTCATGTGTCTATGGTAATAAGGAAATCATTCTGTGTTGTGCACCCTATAAGCAATGATATTGCATCTAGGCCCAAGGATGTCATTTCTCTGCTGTAGTCAGCTGTCATAAGAACAATCATGTACAATGCCCACTTTGATATGTACCTGACCAGGCATATGCAACAACTAGAATGTCCACGGAGGTTCTTCACAAAAAGAATACAGGGTGCAAAAAACATGTCCAAAGTAGACCACCTTTAAGCTCTATCCCTGTACTCATTCTCATAAAGACTACTGAAAGGAGATCTATGCCGGACCGACAAGGCATCCTCTGATCCCCCTCTGATGGACCCATTGCACATCTGCACAACAAATAACATCAGATTTACTTGATGTAGGGACCAAAACCTCATCTGAGACATAAATAGGACATGGTGGGAGGGATAGGTATGTGCCACAGAGACTACCCCCTCTCTGGAACAGGCTTCCCATCCATGTGAAGCAGGGATCTTCCCAAACCCAATTCAAGTGTGACCTGAATCAGTGGATGTGGAATCAGAAATTTACCCGTGATCTATGCCTCTCTTAGAAAGAGGCAGCCTGTAAATGCTTGACCACCCATGCCCAAGCCTACTTATACTTCTTAAAATAACCCTAAAGTATCAAAACTTGTCAGATACATTTAGGAAGCATGACTAGTATTACAAAGGCCCCTTGGGGTCATTAGCCTAAAAAACACCTATGAACCTATAAAACAGATGGAATGGTAGCTGTCAGACATAGTCAAAAATACAATGGGTATGAAGTGCAAATGATCATGAATTTAGTAGTAATCATTTAATATCACAGACTTGGGACTCAGCCATAATCTTTTTGCAAAGAGAGATGGCAATAAGAGATTTTACATGGACTGTTAAATAACATCTATGCTTGCAATTGGCATTCTATGTAAAATTGTAGATTGTGTATAGATATTTATTTAGACTATAACTGAGCTTAATAGGTTCATAGGTTCATAGGTAGGTACCAGGCTATTGGCCCAAGGGCCTACGTAAGCCTAGCCAACAAGGTTCCCTGGCGTACGCCACCCAAGAAAGTTATTTTCCTGTGCCACTGTCGAGCAGAGACACAAAAGTGATCCCGTGGGTGTATTTCCTATTTCCCATCCACTCATCAAGATTTTTCTTGAAGAGTGCTAATGAAGAACTTTGCTTGACATAGATGTGTAGCCTGTTCCAGAGTATGAGAAGTCTCTGGGACAGGACTCTATCCCTCCAGCATGTCCTGTTTATTGTGGTGACGAGGTTTAGGTCCCTAGAGCATGTAGCTTGGAGGGATTGGGATTTCTTTAGGTGTAGCATGTCCAACAGCTCTGGTTTGACATAGCTTTATATGTTAGGCAGAGATCACCTCAGAGTAGGCGATATGCTATGGAGTAAAGCTAGAGTTTCTGAGGCGGTCAGTGTAGGGCATTTGTTTGAGGCCAGTAATCCCCTTTGTGAGGTACTTCTGTGGCCTTTCCAGCTGCTGCAGATGTCTTGTGAGGTACATTCCAAAAGGGGCGTTGTACTCTATAATGGGTCTAATGAGTGTCGAGTAGAGGGGAACAATGACCTCTTTTTTCCTGGATGAGAACCCTTTTATGATGAGGTGTGCCATGTAGAAGGACTTCCTGACTACTGTGGCGATGTGACTATCAAAAAAGAGACTACTGTCCACCTGGGTTCCAAGGTCTCTTATCACACATTCGGTGTTAAGTAGATTGCTGCCTATGTGGTAGTTCATGGGTACAGAGTTTTTACCAAAGGGAATGACACTGCACTTTTTGGCATTGAGCTTGAGGCCATGGCTCTGACACCAGGCATCTGTTCAGCGAGACCCTTCTGTAGGATGTCCACATCATTTGGGGACTTGACTATGGCTCCTAGTTTGCAGTCAACTGCGAACTTCATTAGCCAGGGGTCTTCTGTGTTAGCCTGTACTTCAGATAAGTAGATACCAAACAGGAGAGGTCCCAGGACGGAACCCTGTGGTACTCCATTTGTTACTGCTTTGAGGTCAGATTTGGAGTCTGCAACTTTTACAGTGTGGGTTCTGTCAGTGAGCCAGTTGCCAACCCATCTTGTGACCTAGGGATTTATACCTAGTTTAGTGAGTTTAGCTATAATTCCAGAATGGGGGATGGTGTTGAAAGCCTTGGCGAGGTCAAGATAGGCTGTGTGAACCACCTTACCCTCATCCACGGCTTTGGTGACTGCCTCAAAGAAGTCAATCAGGTTCAGGAGGCATGATCTGCCTTTCACAAACCCAAAATGGGTGGGATCCAGAGTTTGCAGGTCACCAATGTCTTTGTTTATGAGTTCCATGATGATACGTTACATGGCCTTGCAGACCAGGCTCATCAGGCTAATAGGTCAATAGTTCCCAAGATCAGTGGTGGCTCCCCCTTTGTGGAGTGGGATAACTGTTGCTGTGCGCCATTCACTGGGCACAAAGCCTGATGTGAGGCTATTATTGAACATGGTGCTTAAGTGGGGAGCCAGTTCATTCTGACGTTCATGTAAAACACAGCCTGGAATGTTATCCAGTCCCATGGATGATGTGATTTTGGCTTTAGAGAGTGCAGCTTTTACCTGTGTAGTTGTGATTACAGGGACTCTGCATTCTTCCTGTATAGATATGGACCATTTAGGGGGTGAGTGGGGTGTAAAGTTAGCACTGGACCTATCTGCCAGGATTTTGGCAATATCAGTTGGTTCTGTAATTTTCATGCCTTTATGCTGTAACTCAGAGCAGATCTGGGTGTTGCCATCAAGATTCTTGACATAGCTATAGAATGCTTTGTGGTTGTCCTTAGAATTAGTGGTGATTTTTTTTTAGTAGCTAGCTTTGGAGGATCTTATAAGGGATCTCAGCTTCTTACTGAGGCTGACCAAGGAGCTCCTCCACTCATGGGATTTTATTCTCTTTTGCAACAGTTTATTCCTTCTGTTGTACAGTTTGTTTATGGCAGGGGACCACCAGATTGGTGTCCTTTTTTTGGAGGATAGCGTCTTGGTTCTGTTTGGGATAGCACGATCCATGTACTCATGTAAGTGCATATAGAGTGCATTTGTGTAGGATTCAGCAGTTGTAACTGTATTGTCCATCTGCATGGGTGTCATGAAGTTCACCACTTCTGTCTTAAGAAGCATGAAGTTGGCTTTTGAGAAATTTTTTACCGTGTTTTCCTTAATGGGGGGTGGGGGGTGGGATGTGGATATCTAGGGTGAATAGCTTATGGTCGGATCGGACCAATGAGGAGTTGACTTCAGGTATGGAACACCGGTCACTCATGTTGGTAATGACTAGGTCTAGGATATTATTGCCCCTGGTGGGGGTCTGGATAAGTTGATCCAGGGCATTGGAGTTTATGAATTCCAGAAAGTGTTGAGCTAAGGAGTTGGTACAAGTAGTTTCCCCAGTTAATGGTGGGGTAGTTGAAGTCGCCCATTATTAGGGTGTTTGGTTGAACCCTAATATTTTCCAGTACATCAAGAAAAGAGGAGTGGGAGAATAAGCTTTCAATATTCAATATAATGCTGGAAATGTTTTTTTCTATGTTTTCCATGCAGCCAATGGACACCATGCTCCAGTGATTCCTTTCTATTATGGAACCAGTTCAGACATGAAGTCAGATACCCACCCAATACTAATGTGGATAATGCATATGTTACCATCATAGACATGTCAGAGGTGCATTATTATATCAGGTAAACTAATGGGGCTGGGGGTCAAGTTACCTTCATCTTGACAACAGAGCTTTTTGAATTTAAGGTAATGCTTTTTGAAAAGAAGAAGAAATGCCTCTAACATTTCTAGAGGTTGAGTAACCAGGTGCTAGCTGATAATAAAGGATATGAATATTCCTATCTAGGTGATATTATAATTTTCAGTGGCAGAAGGAATGTTGATGGGTTCATTATTAAAGTCATAAAGTGTTTTATTACAGCTAATGATGTGATAACCGCAAAACAAGCCACCCTGGTGGACCCCTAGTATTAACAGGTCGTACAACAAAAGAAAGAAAATCTTGTTGAGAAGTAAGAGAGCTTGTGTACAACAGAGCAAAATGTTTCTCATTAGTCTAAACAAGCAAATCAGGGAACTAGTCCAGTCTCTGAAAGTAGACATTGAGGTAAACATAGCATCCAAAGCTAAGGATAATCGTAAGGCATTTTTCAGTTATGTCTTCATTCTTAAGGGTAACACCCAACAATGTGCAGAATTAGTTGTAGTATACTCAACCAGAAGATATAGAAAATCTGCTGGCTAACAAATTCAGCTCAAATTTTACCTCACCCCCAGCCCTCCCCCAAGAAATATCCTCCACCACTCTACTGCTAGTTATCACCAAAAACCAGGTTGTCACTGCATTCTCTAAAGCTAAAAACATAGCTTCAGTGGGGCCTGACAATACACCAGGTTACCTCTTAAAAAAGCTTAAGTCAGGACATATTAGGCCCATTAGAATCTATATTTAACCACAGCCTCCAGACTGGCTTTGTCCTAGTAGAGTGGAGGATAGCAACAGTCATCTTTCTGCATAAAGGGGGACCATCTACTGATCCAGAAAATTACAGACCCATAGGTTTGACTAGTATTACATGTAAGGCCATGGAAAGGATAATCATAAACCTGATAAGCAATGACAGGAAACCTTCAAACATTGGACCTGACCCAATTCGGCTTTGTCAAGGACAGGTCATGCCTACTGAATCTGGTGGATTTCTTTGTAAAAGTCACTAAGGCCATTGATGAGGGTAAAACAATACATATCACCCACCTTGACCCGGCCAAGGAATTTGGTACAATTCTCCATGCAGGTGTTACAAATAAACTTACAAAACTGGGCATAAGTCCCTATGTCAGCGGATGGATAGTCAATTGACTCACAGACAGGATATATGTGGTTAAAGTGGGTGAATCCAAATCTAGCAAATGGCCAGTTACTAGTGGTGTGCCACAGGGATCAGTGCTGGGACCACTTCTGATTGGAATATACCTCATTGATGTCAAGGCAAATGTGGAAGAACTCAGGATGACAAAGTCTGCCAACAAATGCAAACTGGGGGCAACCACTGAATCCCCCAGTGACGTATCCGTCAGGAGAATCTAGATCAGACAAATGATTGGAACCATGGCCTAAAACTAAATGCATTATCATACCCTTTGGGAAGTCAAACACCCCTGCAAATTACAACATCACAAGAACTCAAAGGTGAGAGATCTAGGAAAACAGATAGATAGTATTTTGAACTTTGGCTGTCATGTGTCCACAGTATTGAGGAAGTTCTTCTATGTGCCACAACTTATAAGTAAAAGTATGGCATCCAGATCCAAAAAAACTAACGTCCCACTGTACTCAGGCCTCATTAGACCAATAATGGAGTATAATGCACCATTTGGCATGTACTTAATGAGGCACTTACAGCAGATGGAGCAACATCAGAGGTTCCTCACAAAGAAAATACAGGGTGTAAACATGAACTATGTGGATAGACTAAAAGCCCTATATATTTACTCTCTCTCCTACTGATGATTAAGGGGTGACCTATACCTGACCTACAAGGCACTCATGAATCCAGCCCTGTTGGAGCTGCTACACATCCACAAGTCAAACAGCATGAGAGTCACCCGATCTAGGGATCTAAACTTAGTCAGTGAGTCAAACAAAACATGCTGAAGAGACAGATATGAGCCTCAGACATTACCCCTTTTTTAGAACAGGCTTCCTATTCACATTAAACAGAGCCCTTCCCTGGCCCTCCTCAAATGCATTTTGGATCAAGGGATGGGGGATCGCAAATTCACACCTGGGGTAGTGCCTGTGTCCCTTATGGACAGGGGAAGACTGTAAGATACTCAATGCATAGGTATAAATCCAGCAATATTTTGGGTAAAATCAGGTTGTATTTGCTAGGCTTGTATGGGCTCTTAAGCCATTAGCAATCTCCTATAAACCTATAAAGCTATGACTTATGTAAATCATGTCAAAGGACAGGGAAATTTCAACCAAGCCAGGAAATGTCATGACTATGTAAGCAAGGTGTATTAAAAAACCTAAAAGCAAATGCTGAGTTTCTTATGAGCTTCAAGTTACTCTCTATTTATAGCACTCTAGAGACCCCTCTCTGTCTCCTGTTTATGAAGAAGATGAAATGGAATCAGACCTGGAAAAGAGACTTCCCAAATACAAGAAATCTCTGCATATCACCACAGTACAGACTACTCATGACTATAACAGACCATTTGTAGTAGATATGAATGCATCAGAAGATATTGGGTTAGCTCTGTGTCAGTCAACAGATAGAAAGAACATTCTTGGTTAATGCGAAATTGTGATCAGTAAATGCATGTATATTGTACTTTGACATATTTGCAGACTACAGCCTGCAAGTTACTATGAGAAGGTTCTGTCTATTTATAGCACTCTCGTAATTCTCCTCTACTTTACCTCAGTAAACCTGATGTCCTGGCTAATATTCCTGTTTGTAAGGTGGTGGGGAGACCTAACACACAATACTGTGAATGTTGTCCTGCTGTAGCCTGTGTTAATAGTGCTTCCAAGCTGTGTAGGCCTGATTGGCTGCAGAGGTTCTACACTAGACAGTTCACAGAGTAAATCATCTTAGCAACAGTTAAGGCTGGATATGGTGTCCTCATTTTTATGTTAATTATAGATTGATTAAGGGTGATCTTATCTTAATTTGCAGATGTAAAAATAGCAATATTCTGGCAACAACCTTCGAGATGGAGTTTAAGAACCACGGACTAGGAATGTGAAAAAATTGTTTACCCGTGAACATTCCAGTCTGAAAAACTGTAATAATGGGAGAAGTTCTTTCCATAGCAGGAAAGGTAAATTATAAAACAAAGTGCCTTTAATTATATGGAATGTTACTACTCTTGAGATATTTAAGGGTGGTGTCAATAAATTGTTTAGGAATAGGATGCTTTCTTCAAAAATCAGGGATGCCAGAAATGCGTGAGCTCCTTGCTCAATTCCGACAGGCTGGTAGCCCTGACGGAGCTGCCGTCATCGTGCATGCGATGACATCAGCTCAAACAGTGCGAAAATTAAAAAACAAAAGAAAAAATCGTACATGAAGGGTATTAGTTTGTGGCGCCCCTGTGAGGAAGCAGTGGCTCCCCAGGGCACTGCGGTTCACACTTTGGGAACCCCTGCTCTATAGAATTAAATACTACCTGACAGATGATGCAAGACAAACACTGGCATCTAAACACCTTCTTCCATCCTTACTATATTCTTCATTTTTCCTTACAAACCTAAATACTACACTTAAAGCTAAACTCCCTGACTGTTACAACAATGTAGCCAAATTTGCTGCCAACTCTGCATATAGAACTCATTCATGCATAGTCCTGAAACAATTAAACTGGCTTGAACTTCCCAACTATTTAACATACTCTCAACTTATTACTGGAAAACCTTATACATTCACCAGAAAATTGTCCAGCACTAAATGATACTTGCAGCCCTTCACTCCGGCTAGTAACCTTTAGTCAACCAGTAAATTCTACGTAATTACAACAAAGTCTAAAAACTCAGCAGGCGACTCACTATACTCCCTTTACATATCTAAACTCTGGAACTTTATCCCAACATATCTAAAACAGACCATGAAACCTTTTGCCTTCAAGCCCTTACTAAAACAACACCTAAACCACATGTGGCCATGCACATGCTCCTCAGCTAGGTATTTTCATTTTCCCTTGTCAACTTATACTCCTTATCTATTTATATCCTCAATCTCCTTCTGTACAACACACCTTTATTGATTTATATTTGTTTTCCAGGGTAAAGCACTGATCTCCTTGGACCTTCTCCTCACTCAGCCTGGGACTGTGTCTGGTTAAGTGACTTGCTCAGAGTCACACAGTTAGGTAACTGAGGCTGAGAGAATCAAACCTTGCATCTCTGGACCACCTTTCTACCACTTCTCCTCAATAACTTTACTATCTTAATCCCCAGTTTACATTTTCAATTTCTTTCTGGCTTTTCCCACATTATCTATCTCATTCAAATACTCTCCACCACTCTCTTATTACCAGGTTCTATGTTCTATACCCCAGTATTCTTACTCCCTACTACCCTCATTAGCTATACAAAGCCTCAGTCCCTCATTTAACTTTAACTAGTATCTACCTACCAGCTAATGTTTCACATTCCTTACCACAGTTTTATTTATTCCTACCATTTATACTGTAACCCCCTTACCCATGTCTTAGAAGTCATACTTAATGTCTGCTTGCTGCATATATTCCACTTGAACTGTTTGCATGCTAAATGTTTTATACTTGAATTTAATGTCATGTAAAATGTGTCCAGAGAAGACATACCTGATTTATCTTTGTATATTATCTTTTGTAAAGTACAATTACCTGTTTGTAGATGTATAATATATTTTGTCATGAGTATCTTAAATGTATCTGCTGAAGCTTTTTTTCTTGGGCTTTCACTGAAAATGAGCTTTGCCCAGTTGGATTTTCCTAGCCAAGAAAGACAATTAAATAGATAATTGCATCTGATTGATTCCAACGTGTAATAGATGAATAAAGGTGCAAAAGAGGTGCCATGAAAGTTGGAATAGAACAGGAAAGGTACAGTTCATCACAATGTTGATGAAAAAGATGACTAGTCCCTAGTAGCAGCAAAAAAGGTAACATAATTATGTGAGTAAAGTAATATGAAGGGACAATATAGTGTAAACAGTTAAAGTAAGTAGTTAAGGAATTAGTTAGGGTGCGGGTGGAAGAGTAAAACAGAGGGTTTTGGAAATGCACTGTTTCAGTATGGAGGATTTTAGATATTTAGTGACGGATGTTGTTGTGGAAGTGGGTAAAAACTGGGAGGGAGTAAAGAAGGATTTGATAAGTATAGATAAAAGGAAGAAGTAGGCACAGGGCAAGCTTTTAAAGGGAAGAGAGAGAGATGTGGGCAAAGTTAGGAGTAGTAAGACAACACAGTTAAAATTCCATGGGGGTCAAGTGATACCTAATTTTATGGATGTTATTGATTAATAGGTTGCCAAGTTTCAGCCATACTTGCCAAAGCAAAGACATTGGTAGGAATATCTGGTGTGCTTTTCGACAGACAATTCACAAGAGCACTAGGTTGCTTGCAGATGTGATATGCTGTGGAATCATGTTCCAAGTAGAAGGAATGAGTCCGGTGAATGCTTTTTCAGCAGTCACCAATGCCGGGGGGGGGGGGGGTGATCAGAAGAATATCGTTGGAGTTATTGGTACTACCCATTAAGTTCGTAATGTGAGCTTTTCAGATGTAATAGGCTCATAAGTGGAGGGCAGTAGCAGTCATGAATTAGCTTATATAACAGAGTATTAAACAAGCAGTTTGATCTTCCCTCAAATGAGAACAATGTAGATGTCTGATACCAGTTGGCATAATAGTTAAGGTCTTCACCTCCCATGCACATGATACAAGGTTCGATACTGAACTTAGGCCAATGCCAGTTTGGAGTTTGCATGTTCACCTTGTGCCTCTGTGGGATTCCTCCCACCTCTAAAACTTTGCTGAGTATTTTCATCTCAAACTTACCAATGAAGGGAGTTTTGGGCAGCAGCACAGATTCTACATGGTGCCCTATAAGAGGTAGAGTTGTGTAGACCAACTTCTTTGGGCATCTACTGTGGTGCACAGTATCCTCAGGCTAGGAGAACAGGGATCACAGACTGCATGCCATGAAAGGGCTAGCCACTTGATGGTGTAAAATAATGGCTCTAGGTGATTCGGTTATGTTGACTAATGTCACCAAAAGGGCATGGGTATTGGCTGGTGATATGTGGGTTGAAGACCTGGCCTACTCCAATCTATGCCATAGACCCATGCTAACAGTGGGAGGGATGGATGTAGCCCTATTGACCAGTGTTTGCCTGCCATAAAGCCCAGCAGCCCTGGGTCAATAAGCTTCTGACTGGCTAGTGTCCAGTTTTCCAGCCTGAGTTACCTGGGATAGCTCTGTTGAGCAAAAGCTGGACATAAAACTAATCAACCTGCCGAAAAGAACTACAAATCACTACGCTCAGTGTAGGTTCACTGACATGATGGAGCTTGGAAGCAGATGGCATGCTAGTACGGAGGAGGCTGGACATCCTTTTTATCCAGGAAAAGAGATGGAAGGGCAGTACTGCAAAGTCACTTTGCTTGGGATTCAGAGTCTGCTACTCTGGGGGAGGACAGGCTAGAAATACTGTGGGAATTGTAGTGAGAGAAGGGCTTCAGAAGGCAGTAATGGATGTCATCAGAATTAGTGACAGACTCATGGCAATCAGACTACAGCCTAATAATAAGGCAGTATTCATAATCTCAGCCTATGCCCCTCATCAAGGCTATGATAGTGAACAGAAGAGTACATTCAGACAGCAATTGCAGGACCTACTAGATAAAGCAGGACAGCATGAATTACTGTTGATAATGGGTGACTTGAATGCACATATTGGGACAGACAGACAAAACATGATATGAGGATTGCCTGGGTCCACACAGGTGGGGCAACAGGGATAAAGAAGGAGAAGCTATTTAGACTTCTATGTGGCAAATGGCTTGGTGGTAGCCAACACATGGCTCAGAAAGACAGACAGTCGCAGGATCAAATACAAGAGTAGCCAACATGCAACTCAGGTAGACTTCCTCCAAGTAAGTAAAGGGCACTGGGGTAGAATCAATGATTGCAAAGTTAATCCCACTGAAACAGCCAGCACACAGTATAAATCATTGGTTGCTACAGTCAGCTGCAAACAGCAATGAGAGACGACTCTAAGGTCAACAGAGACCAGGCCTATGACCTGGAAGTTGAAAGTACAGCAGTTCAAGAAATTACTCAAGACTCTAGCAGACCAAGAAGAGGAGGAAATAGGTGGAGTTGAAGAAGAATGGCAGCACCTCAAAACAGTGTGGATGAGGACTACAGAGCACACATGTGGCTGAGCCAGGTATGGAAATAAGGTACATAAGGAAAGCTGGTGGTGGAATTCAAAAGCCCAGGAAGTCATCAAAAGAAAGAAGGAGTGTATAAAAAAGTTGGATATAGAAAAGATGGGCCAGGCTAGGAAGGAATACTTATTGGCTAACAAAGAGACTAAGAAAGGTGCTGCAATAGTAAACAGCATTAGAGGCACTCTACCAACTTGTGGAAAGTGACTTAGTAGGTGGAACAAAGAAGGTATATCAGGTTGCAAGGCAAAGACACAAAGATAAAAAAGATAGTCAGACACCCTTCATAAGGGATGCCAGCACAACCTGCTCACCAGTCCACACGACATCAAAGGCAAATGGAGTACTTCTAGCAGCTTCTGAATGAAGAAAACCCCACAGAAGCTGTGCTGCCCCAGACACAGCCTACAATGAGAGAAGAAGAGGAGCCCACCCTAGACGAAGTAAGAACAGCACTAAGGAAAATGAAGTCAGGGAAAGCAGCAGGCTCAGATGAGGTCACAGCAGATATGATAAAGATGTTAGGTAAGACAGGGGAGAAATGGCTTGTGAGGGTACTCATATTAGTTTGAAGAGAAAGGCATATCCCAGATGACTGGAGAATAAGCATACTCATGCCAATCTACTAGAACAAAAGGGGTGTCTATAACTGTGGGCAGTACAGTGGTATCAAACTCCTGCCCCAATGCATGAAAGTTCTGGAGATGGTGATTGATAAATGGATACACATAGTAGTAGAAAGTAAGATGAGGGATGAGCACTTCAGATTCAGGTCAGGATGCACCACAACTGACCTTATCTTTGCAGTGAGACAGATAGTTGAGAAGAAGCTACAGATAAGAAAAGAGTCCAACTGGCATTCCAACTAGACTTGGAGAAAGCATATTACAAGGACCAGGAAAGATGATGTGGGCAGTCTTCTGCTAGTTTGAAGTCCCAGAAACATTGGTAGAATTAGTGCAGGCTATGTACAAAGATCCAATGACTCAAGTATGAACAGTGTTCGGTCTCACAGAGGGTTTCCCAATGTGAGTGGGTGTGCATCAGGCTTCAGTTCTGAGCCCACTGCTGTTCATTCTGGTGATAGATTACATTAGCAAACAGGTCAGAGGGGACAGATCAACAAAGTTAGCAGAATATGTGGCATTACAGGCAGACTCTGAGCAAGAACTTCAGCAAAGGATTGGGGAATGAAATGGAAAACTGAAGGCACATGGGATGAAACTAAGTACATATAAGACAGTGGTAATGGCAGCAAATTGGGGAAATCAGAAGAAGCTAATAAGTGAGATAGAAGAGAAGATAGTGAAACAGGTCAACAGCTTCAAGTATCAGGGAGGGGTGGTTGAGGAGAAGGGAAGTCTGAATGAAAATGTCAAAACCAGAATCAAAGGGGGTGCAGGCAACTAGCATAGAGTATATGACAGAAGAATGCGAAAGAAACTGAAAACTAAGGTGTACAAAACAGTGATGCAACTACTGTATGGTACAGAAACTTGGGTAGTAAAGGCAGAGCAAATGGGGAAGCTAGAGGTGATGGAAATGAAGTGCCTGAGATGGGTGGTAGGATGCACACTGTGGGACAGACAAAGAAATGAAGATGTGAGAGCAGAAGCCAAAGTAGCTCCACTTGCAGAAAAGGTAAAAAAGAACGGATCACAGTGGTTTAGGCACATGTGCAGAAAAGCAGAAGACAATCTAGTGAAGAAGATTTGGGACAGACAGGAAGACGGTAAGAGGAAATGAGGGCATCCAGCAAACAGGTAGTTGGACTGTGTGAGAGAAGATCTGCAACAGTCATGTATGAATATCAAAGAAGGCAGGAGCATGGCATTGAATCAAGAGAGAGGTGACGGTTAGCCCGACACCCTGACCCCATGTAAAAAATGTGAAAAAGGGGGCTGGTGATGATGTACATTTCTGATTGTTAAGCAGCAGTTCTTATTAAATGGGCTACATTTTCTACTTTCTAATTTATGTATCTATTTTGGTGGGATTGGAGAGTGACTATTGGCAAACAGTATTCTAATCTGGGAAGAAGGACACCAATGGCAATAGATTGTCTCACTTTTTAGTAAATAGGCGAGAGATCCCATATGCTGATTTAAGTAGTAATAAAACTGTCTGTGCCTGAAGCTCTACATGTGGAAGGAAAGAAAGGGTCTGATCAATTAGAAGGCCTAGAATCTAGGACCTAGATATTTTTGCTTGGTCAAGTTTTGTAAGAATTGATTGTATACCTTAACTGCATTAATTGTTTATGATGTTGCAAGTGTTTTACTGGCTCTAAGCAGCATAACTGTGGACTTCTTAGTCTTAGTAGCATAAACTATATGGATCCTACCCCCACTGCAACCGGCCAGCTTCTAGAAGCTAAGAGTACCTTCCATGCTCTGACAGGAGTAGGTTTGCCACCTCACAAAAGGCTAATACCTGGAGATGCTATCTATTTTAATGTTAAACACAAGCTGTATTGTTTGGCCTAAGTGCTGTCCGACTCAGAGACTATCAATATTTGATATGTTAATATTCATAATGATTGTACAACAAATACTATGTACAGGAAAAGGTCAAAACAATAATACAACTGTAAACTAATTATTCAAATGTTCATTCTGTGTGCTTTGGTAGAGTCACAAAAACTGCTTGTGCTTAAAAGTATATTTCTGATCAGATCTTGCAGTCATCAACAATTTGGGTGTCTTCATCAAGAATTCATGAAACTGACAACAACTGTACCTCAAATTGTCACACACCTGTAGTTCAGTTCAGCTCACAAAACATCAAGTCCCAGATGATTTCTTTCTTTGGTCCACAAAGAATTCATCACACTGAAAGTTCATTCACATGAAGAATTTAACACAAGTATAGAAAATGCAAAGGATACAACTTTAAAGAGTTCCTCACCACACTTCTTCTGTATCAGTTTTGCGAAAAAAATCCTTCCGTCACTCGACCACTTGTTCACTTTTTTCCACCAGCTCTGTTTGGATGTCACACAGAATACAATAGTCGTCATAGTACTTGTCTTTGTCGATGTCAATGCACAACTTGTCTGCCAGTTCCTCGAATACGCTCCACATCACTGGTTCTTTCAAAGTTAAAGCTCTCATTGCTTGAAATTCTGAATCCTGGTAATTATACCACTTGTCTAGGTAGTTTAAAATACTTGTTGTAGAATTGATTTTATCCGGTGGAATTCTTTTAAGCATGTCTGCAGCAGCCATTCCATAAAATTTGTCTTGCATGCGATCTGCAATTTTCTGTCTTACTCCAACCATAATATCATGCAGTTCGGAACTAGTAGTTTGATCTGATTCTAACATTAGCACACTACTTTGAAAGACTTGCATAACATTGTGTAAGAAACAGCAGCATAGTCTAGGTATGGACTCGCTTTCTTCATCTCTAAAGGCATCCCAAATTACTTTGTGGCAGTCTTCTTCTCCCAGTGAAGCAAAGTAAGACTGCAAAGCAGGCCATACTAGAAGTATTCTTTCAAGTGCTGGAAGTAATAATAACCATCTCGTTCGTACATGACGAAGAATGTCTTGATACTCAAGTTCGACAAACTTGAAAAATGACTGGAGCTGTGCAGTTTGTTTAGCATATCCGGAAAATTCAGTATAAACTTTGAGAATGAGAATTTCAACGTCCATTGACAAAGTTTTGCATGCCTGTTTAACACAATTATGCATAATATGACACTTGCAATTCGCTGAAATGAGTTCAGAATTTCTTTTTTTCAGTTTCTCATACACAGAATTCTTCTTGCCAAAATGTACTGCTGCATTATTCCCAGAAAATGCAGACACTCGGTTTATGTCCAATTAATTTTTCTCTATCACTTCAACTAATCTATCCATTATCACCTCACTGCTTTCATCTGAATCTTCATAAAAGTCTACAAACCATGTTTTATTCCTTCTTGTTTTGAAAAATACTGCACTTTAACTGGAAAAAGTTTAATGCTTCCTTTGTTTGAAGAGTCAGTTGCTATTGAAAATACTTTGATTCTTGTAAGTCAGAGATCAACTGTTCTCATGAAGCAGGAGTGAGAACATTAGTTGCTTTTGTTCTGCCCCAAGAAATCTTTTTCACAGTACTAGATTCTGGGAAAATAGTTCCCATTATCTTGTAACCACAATCTTGACTTGCATAGCTGTGATGATGCTTAACACTGTGGTAAGTTACAGTTACTTCAGCAGCTGTTATAAGATCGTCCTCTTTGGTATTTGGTTTTCTGAAGAAGCTCATCATGACTGTATTTTGCTTAATCTACTTCACATTTTTATGTTTCTCCGATGTTGCATGCACTACTACTGAACTGTGTCCCTTGTATTTTACTGTAAATGTGTGATGGCAAATTTTGCATTCTGCTTCAGACTCTCTTTTCTTACCCAACCAATCTTTAAAATCATCTTCTTTTAACTATTCATCATTGAATGAACAGTGATACTTCTTTCTTGCCTTTATACAACTTTCAGATTCAGAATCCCAATGTTTAATTCAGCCATTGCAACTTGCTAGGTTTTATAGATCATGCACAGTGAAGCCAAGGCAACAAATTAACTACAGTAGACTCAGTTATCCAGCACCCATGGAGATTGGTACAGTACAGACTCTGCTTCCAGGGTAGCAGGTAGCTATAGGGTCGATCTTAAGGTGTCATACATGATGGATGACAGTCCAGCCACACGCAAAAACATATAGACATAGAGCTGTTAAATTTTTTTATGGATAAGAAATTTCTTGTTTGAAAACCAACCCAGAAGAAAGTGAAATAAATAATAAAACTAAGGGAATGGTTAAGCACCTTTTTTATTCCCGTATTCTTGTTGGTAGATGCCGGATAATTGTCATTTCCAGTTGCTAGAGAGTTAATTCTAAGAACAAAAAATTTGGACAAAACAGTAAATAATGAGCAATATTTAAAAACTGTCCCTATTTTTGGGACTTTGTCCCACTTTAATTTATGGCTTTGTCCATATTTCTTGTTCTAAGAGGTTGAGAGGTATGGAGGGAGAGATTGTGTGTGTGTGTGTGTGTGTGTGTGTGTGTGTGTGTGTGTGTGTGTGTGTGTGTGTGTGTGTGTGTGTGTGAGATCAGGAGAGTGAGTGTCCAATGTGTGAATGAATGCGTAAGTCGTCAAGTGGCATACCTCTCAACCTCTTAGAGCAAGAAATCTAGACAGATGTCTAAATAAAAGTGGGTCAAAGAGCCAAAAATAGGGTCAATTTCTAAATATAGAATAACAGGTTTTGCATTAGCATGAATTTTCTGAAGGGTATGAAGTCTGAAACTCAAATGTCTGTCATTATTTTCTAACTTCAGACTTTATTTGCCACTAATATGCCAGAAAACCACAATTTTATGAGAAACGGACCAAAAATATGAAGCAAAAATCTGGACATTCTGGGAAAATCTGTACAGTTGAGGTAAGTGGATATGTGGCTGTGTGCATGTGTGTGAGAGAGAGAGAGAGAGGGAGAGAGAGACAGCACTGTATGAATAAATGTGTAAGTTGATGTGTGGCATGTGGGTGTGACAGACAGTGAGACCAATGTGTGAATGAATGCAGGTATGAATGAGGAAGTGACTGTGTGTGTGTGTGTGTGTGTGTGTGTGTGTGTGTGTGTGTGTGTGTGTGTGTGTGTGTGTGTGTGTGTGTGAGAGAGAGAGACATTGAGAGAGCGAGTGTAATGTCATTATTTCTGGACATTTCTGAGTTTTTTTTATTACTTCCAGGAGACGGGAGATGCTATAAAAATTCTGGAGACTCCAGGGCAATCCTGGAGAGGTGGCAACCCTAGACAGGAGCTCAGGGAGAGTTCCATATAAGAGAGGGTTTGAGAGTAAAAAGCTTCAGAGCATTTTTGACAGTCCCCCCAGAAGCAGTGTACCCTGCCCCAAATGCACAAATGTTTACATTTGCGTAAAATTTTTGTCAAAAGTAAAACTTTTCCTCACAGAAAGTTTGCATAAGCATTTACATAACAATTGCTTTAGAAATGCAATGACAGTCCAAATGAATTCAGCTTCCTAGCTAAACACAACCTTTTTTTACAGAAAAGCACAAGTTTTCTTCATAAAATTAAAGTTAGTGGAAGGCTTTCCCTAATGGAGACTTATCTGCCCAGCTCTTCAAGTTTGTTAACTGACCGACGGTTTCATGAGGCTCACAGAGAAAGTGCTTTTTGAACTCAAACTGCCTCATTTTGGAGCTCTCCTCAAATTCCTGACAGTTGGAGCATGTGTAATACACCCTTAGCTTTTGGAAGCTGTCTAGTTGCAGTGGGGGTAGTACTCATGTAGTTTTGGCTACTACAACAGTGATCTATTTTTGAACATCAAAATAAATCTATTGACTGACCCCTGAAAGGCACCTTTGTTATAACGGAATCTGTTGTTTTGGAGGTAACGTCCAAACCATTCACAAACTTTGATAGAGAGACCACAGTTTTTTAACCTAAGATGTAGAATGTTATGATTTCTACAAAGCCTCTTATTAAATCAATAAAAAAGCTCCATTGAGCAAGTATTTTTCATAGTTAGTATATACTGATTATATTAAAGAGATAATATAGCAATGGTACTATAGGCCTAAAGCCACACTATCTGATAATATGTTGTATTGGTTTAAGTAGCCCAAAAGCTGATGGAAACTAATTTTTCCATAATTTTGGCAATGTGGTCAAAGCTGGCAATAGGCTGCATCTTCCTAGATGGCTGTATATGATTAACAGGTCAAACAGACTCTCCCGGTAGAAAACAGAAGCTTTGGAAAGCAGCCAGAAAAAAAATTATTTATTTGGGTAAAATTCAGTTACAGTTTATTCACCACACAACCTGGATGTCAGCAGCTAAGAAATCTGGAGAAAGTAAGACAAAATCAACTAGATATGCTGAAGAAAAACCTCTGGTGGAGAAAAGCCTTGCAGTTTGTCGCTCATTTGGTCAGGATAAAACAGACGAACAGTTGTGGGTTCTTTTCAAGCGGCTTTATTATATGCAAACACATCAGGATTGAGGCTTAATAACTTTAATTTAAATAAACGTATAAACAGACTGACTACCACACTCATACACGTTCACACTCTGGCTGCTGTCTCAAAATGGCACTGCTGCCTGCACGTGCTCGCTATTTATATGCACATGGCACACTTGGAAATGCTTCTCAAAGCTTAAAGATACAGCATACACACTGTTCTACACAATTGTTCATAAAGAAAAACAGGTCACATTTCAGACTCAATAAAGGAGATGTCTTCATGCAAAATAGAGAAAAAAATAGAAAAAATAAATCATATATATTCAGAGGTATTTGAATGAGATATTGGAAAAATATAGTCAAATGGCAAAAGATTGGATAGTACTGAAGAAGCTTTAAGTAGTTGTTCAGGTGAGCTGATAAAACTGTAGAAATCAGATGTTTTAAGGAAAGAAAGGCTGGATGAATATGAGGTTTCTCAAGGACTGTTTAAAAAAATAGTAGAGCTAGAAGGCAGAGCATGCAGAGGAAAACTGATATTTACTGCTGGGCATAATTAATTTAATAAGCAACTGGACTGGTATTCCACAACAGGATCTGTTAATAAAAAGGCCACACAGTGTCTATGCTCCAAATTTGGCCATGAGAAAGAAACCTAGCCCTATAGTTGTAAAGATGCAGTCATATCAGCAGAA
Organism: Protopterus annectens; assembly: GCF_019279795.1. Lineage (NCBI taxonomy): Eukaryota > Metazoa > Chordata > Ceratodontiformes > Protopteridae > Protopterus > Protopterus annectens. Next base: position 1,469,616,599 of record NC_056732.1, on the reverse strand, counting down.
CAAACTGTTCCTGACAAAACTGTGGTAGAAGAGTGAAATACAATCAATTGGGAATACCACAGTGTTTGTGGAAAACAATTATTTACTCTATACCAGGCAGAAGAATAACAAGTTTATCCCTGCAGTCAGAAGGTGCAGATAGTCAGGGGTGCGATTCAATTTGCTCTGTCCAGCTGTCTTCACAATATTTTTTTCAGAAGGAGAAAACATTATTGGATGCAGAACAGGCTAATGAGAAAATGAAAAAGTTTATCTAGCAAAAAGTGTGCCACCAAGTTGAAAAGGTTGTCAATAGGTCCACAGTCATCTGCAGTTTTTGATAAAGGAATTTTTGGGATAGAGATAATGAAAACTTGAGGAGGGTATATCCTACACATTATTTAAGGTTATTCTAATTGTTGTCAGTAACAGGTTATAGACGTGAGCCAACTGTCTGGCCACAAATGCTTGCCCTATTTTCAGACAGAGTGGACGTATACTTTAGTTGGAAACTTTTTAGTAGGTAGGAATATTTTTAAGCTGATCTCTTATTTGCTTTTTAGTTATGGTTGTAAAATAAAATTGTACATAATTCAGTTAAGTGTGAAGTGATTCTAAAGCTATGGGGGGTAGTGGGTTTGGCAAATATTAAGCAGTCAGGGTGTGTGGGCTATTATTTAGGACACTGCATAGCTTCAGAATCAAGTGATATACAAATGAATTAATACTGCAAACCACCACCCCCTTACAAGCTAAAAGCATATAAATTTAGTTAAATGCCAAGAAATGCATAGTCATACCCTTCGGGAAAAACAAGGTTACCCCTAGCTACCATATAGGTGGCAATCCACTGATCACAGAAGAAGTTATCAGGGACCTGGGGACCCAGGTTGACAGTAGCCTTTCATTCGACACTCATATTGCTAAAGTAGTTAGGAAGACCTTCTACATTGCCCACCTTATCATGAAGGGATTCACATCTAGATCAAGGGAGGTCATAGTCTCCCTATACTCATCACTCATCAGACCAATGATTGAGTACAATGCCCCATTCGGTATGTATCTGACCCGACACTTGCAGCAGCTGGAGAGGCCACAAAAGTTCCTCACCAAAAGGATAAAGGGTCTCAAAAATCTGTCTTATGCTGCCCGACTGAAAGAACTCCAGCTATATTCAGTTGCTTACCGCTTGCTCAGAGGTGACCTGTGCCTGACATACAAGGCCATGTCAAACCCAGATTTGATGAACATGCTTCATCTCAAAAAATCTAGATCCCTCAGAGCCACAAGGGCGGGAGACTTAAACCTCGACATGGTTATTAATAGGACGTGCTGGAGGGATAGATTCATCACCCAAAGACTCCCTATGCTGTGGAACAAAATCCCGGTATATGTGAGGCAGAGCACCTCGCTGGCCTTGTTCAAGAGGAATCTTGACCAATGGATGGGAGATCGCAGATACGCCCCAGGGGTTACCTCAGTGTCACTGCTCGACAGAGGCACAGCAAAATAATGGGCATAGTTTCTCCAAACTAAAGGGGTGGCGTAAGCCACAAAACTATGGGCTAGGCTTGTAAATGCCCTCGGGCAGATAGCCTAGTATGAACCTATGAACCTATGAACCTATAATATGTACATAGAAGACTTTCCATGACAGTAGTTCTATAGCTGTCTGCAGTGAGTATCAAGCTTATCCCATTTGTTTACTAAGCTACTTGCAATAGAATAGTAAACTTTAAAAAGTTATTAAATCCTCTACACATGAGGGACTTGGAGGCCCAGTCGCATGCTTCCTAAAAACTTTCAAGTACAGTATTTTCAGTTCAGCTTAAATAGAATCTAATAATGATACCAATGCAGAAATAGTACACTTCTGCTGCACCACCAGCATAGTAATCACATTACGTATAGTATTTCCAGAGTATGTGGAGTCATACAGACAGATAATGCAGCTGTTGAGCACTTCATGTAGGGAGAGTATAATCACAAGCAAAGCAGGCTTAGGTAGTTCTTCCAGCCAAGTGATCTAGGAGTTTTATTATGAACACCAGAATGGAGGGTGAATTACATATCTTGGTGGGGAGGGCATCCTAAAGTTTGGGGCCCAAGCCAGAAAAGGCACAGTCAACATCAATGTTTGAAGAGATAAGGCTTCTCATATTCTACTCATAGCAGACATAAAGCCATGTAAAACCAAAACACTGAAGGTCATCCCAGATGAAAAAATGCAGAAACACCTTAAACAGTAAACAAAAAAAAGTTCACTGGGAAGGTAGCCAGTTTGAAATCAGCAGAAATATTTTAGTATAAACTGCTATATCCCTGGTAAAACTTTAGGCAAAGCAGGCATATCTAAGGTTCAGGATATTAAATGGATGATAAAAAGAAAGATGATTTGAAGGTGTCTTGTCCCATATAGCTGGATAAAACACAGATATTACTTAAAACATAAATGTGCATTTTGCCATGGATTTGTTGGCTGTAAGCTTTAAGTCCTACGAAGAGAAAGTAATGTTTATTCACAGATGAGATACAGAAGTGGGATTATATTCACTATTCAGAAGAATGACAGTAATGCTGTTGTTCTGCTGGTATCTTCTGCATCTAAGCCCAACATTCAGTTTGTTACCGAGTGTTACACCATGCTTTATAATTTTAGACTTATGTTCTTTGAAAGTATATGCTATTTTTGAAAAACGCAGACAGATATTATCATGCTTCTGCATTTTCTGCAATGCACTTTTTTCATCTTTACTTAAAGGCTGCTTCTGTCCTATCATTTTTCATGTTCAGACAAACTAAAAATAGAACTTTCTATATATAAAACAGTCTGTTATTTTTCCAAGTGTTACTGTATGATCTGCCAGAAAGAGCTAGCCAAACTGGAGTCCTCACTATGTAATACCTCCAACCTCCTTTTGTAGAGGCCCGTGGAATTTATGCAAATGGCTCCATAATGGAATACTAGTATTTCAGCTACATGGCTTCTGAAAGACCATGACTTTTTCACTTGTTACTTCTTTATGGGTACATTCAGGCCAATAAAGCCAAAAGATGAATTCTTTGTGTAGGTACTAAATAACCAGTTTTCTCATACTTAACATTACACCTGATACAGAAAGGAGGGGTATTACTTGCAAGTTTTGTGACTGAATAATTGCTTTATTATTGTGATTGAATAAGACAAGCAGTATTACAGACAGATGCAGGGGTTACAACGGCTGTACTGAAACACTGATTTGATAGCAGATAAGGTTAACTTGAGCCACTAGCTTGCCTATTACTTCTGCCTAGCTAAACTGCAAATATTTTTAGCCAATAATGTTTTGCTATTCCTCATAAGATTTGCTTTCTATCTATCCCACATATTCTTTTTTTTTTACCTACCATCCCCACCTCCACAGGACCATGCCTGACAAGGGTTTCACTAATGGTATCTTACTGGCCCAGTCATTCTGTGGAATGAGAAGCAGGCATCCACAATCTAGGCAAGAGCACTACACCCATTCATTTTTTCCCAAATGTGACAGTCATCTGGTAGGCAAAGGATCCAGAGGACCAGTTAATGGTTCCCTGGAGCTGATCCCCTTAGCAACTCCCTTGAGCTTCTGTATTCTGCCCATCATGTCTGGGAACATGTGCACCTCCACACACACATGCTAGTCTTTGGCTTGCTACATCCACCTTAACACTGTTTATGGCAGGCTCGTGCTCCATGGCTGCACCACCCAATGCTTCCACTAGGTGTCACCCATGTAGCTATCCAGAGATACCACCCTCCCCCGAGTATGGGTGAGCCGAGAGCAGCCCTTCATTTCCATCCTTCACAGCTCCCCCCCTCCAGTTCCCTTATTTGTAAATGAGCACATACCTTCTGAGTCACAATCAGAGCTTCATCTTTCTGCACCATAAGGGTGGGCATGTCTCACACATTCTTGAATTTCTTCTTTAGGAAGGTTATTCAAACTATCATGTACTACCCTTTATGTGAAATAATATTTCATTATATTTGGCCTAAACCAGCCTTGTAGCTTTGCATCATCTTATTGTCATCCATCTTTGTTTTTGAAAGCATGTTCCTGGTTCAATAAAAAGTAAATTGAGGTAAATATTGTTAACCGGGGTGATGCACTGATCCATAACAGACCAATTTAAGACACAGTCAAAGATGTGACTCTAACAACATGACAAAAGAGAAGATCAATGTAAATACAATAAATTGTGACACACCACTCTGAGTAAAATACAAAATAGACATGTACAACTTTAGTAAAAATATTAAAATAGGTTAGATCAGGTCTGTACAGAAACTGACAAACTCAAAATAATCTATTTTAAACAAGAATGGTACACATTATGTTTATGTTTAATAACTATAATGCTGAATTAGACTTTTTCAAGAAAAAAGTATTAAGAAAAGATACAGCAGTTCAGCACAGAAAAGGAGAAGGAAATATGAATTATCAAGTAACAGAAGGAAATGTGACTTGCCAAGCAACAATATCATAGCAACATTTGGACCTTTACTGAAGGCAGTCAAATAGCTGAGAACATAATTCTTTGGTGTCTGAAAGGCCCCTAAGGGGAGGTATGAAACATGACATAATGTTTTGGGATTTATTACAAAAAGCCACTGTTGCTTTAGTGTGTATTTTTTTCTGGAAATCTTAGGGGGGGGGGGTTTACAAACAGAATGAGAATTAATGCTGTCCTAAGAACTTGAAGGTATAAATTTAAAATAAGACAGAGCTGGCTTCAGGGTTACCACCTTTCTATCATGCAATTTCCTAAAAATTAAGGTCCAGCCTTTCATTATGTAACCATGTCCCTTCCCTTGGGTAACCCCACCCTTTTTTACCCAACCACACCCAAAAAAGTACTGATGCAGTTATTGTTTGCATTGCAGCAAATGTACAATGAGTCAAGGACATCTAAAAGGAACAACATTTTATTAAGCAGCAAGCAACTTGTTCTCAAACAATAGCATTTTAAGGCTTTGCTATACAGAAATAGAACCACACTCCAGTTACCTAAAATCTGGACAGCTGAGTGTGTCAACATACATTTCTTAAATAATAAAAACAGGAAAGTCTAAACTTTGGCGTTATGAAATGATTACAATCCTCAATGATTTACCAGAAAATGTAATAATTTATGAGGACCAAAAACCTGAGGCAAAATCAGGGACATTCTGCAAAACCAGTTAGAGATGGGTTATGTCCCCACTGTACTGCAGTGTCTGCCTGCCAAGAATCAGCCTTCCCTCTGCTGTCACTTCCCTCCTGAGTGCTATTCCTCAAATTTGGCTACTCGCACAAACATCAAACCTGCTTCTATATGGCCAGCATTTAAAAATAAATAAAATACAGTAGAGGAAGCTAGAATAATACTTGCTGCTTGAACCATTCACCACAAACAGTATGTTGTGGGTGTAAATAAGTGTACTTACAACAAACAAACAAAAAAGATTGTTCTAAAAATGATCAATGAACCTGCCCTGGCTGAATTCAGTACGCACACATGTGACAAAAGACTTGGCAGCTCTGATGTGTTGTACCTGCAATGAAAAACTTGTAGCAAGCCAGAGTAGAACTAAAAATATAGTTAGATGTTGGCACTTACTCTTAGGCTTAATAAATTAATTGGTTAGCTTACTTGTTAAAGCTGTGTTGCAGCCCGCAGCACTGCAGTCCTTGCAATCATGTTGCCACTGCACTAATCATGAAGCCAACCAAGGCCATATCCCTATACACCACCACAAACAACCACCTCCCACCAAAACACAAGTAAAGAAAGTAAAAGTAGCATAATCCTATGTTCTCATCTAAGGTAACCAGAAAATGTGTGACAGAACATGGTCGTACTGTTTATTAAATCTTTTAATTCAAGTAGGATTCTCAGTCTCCTCACTCTGATTGGTTGTTGGCTTGAAACAGTCAAGTCACATTCTACCAAAACAAATCTGGACAACTGGACACAGCACTGTATTCCCAGATGATCTCGAAAAAAAGTGGGCACGCATTCTTCACTGGATTCTAACTTAAGAATTGTAAACAGAAAAGATCCAGACCATTAGTCTGCATTTATTTCTTTACTGATATTTGATGACCAGGAAAGTCCGACTGGATATGGAGCCTATTTTCAGCATTGGCCCAGAGAGAAAAGCTGCAAAGTATTACAAAACATTTCAAAAACAATAATCTTACAATCATCACAGCAAGAGGTTCTCCGGTTTGATTCTCTGCTGGAGCGCCTTCTGTGCAGAGTCTGTATGTCCTCCCTGTGGTCAAATGAGTTTTAAAAACATGCAGGTAGGTGCATGTGTGTCTGCGTGTGCCTTCTGTGATGACTGGGTGCCAGGCTGGCAACTCAACACCGTAAAAACTCCACTGCCAATCAATCTGCAGACTAGTGATCCACTGTGGCGAACCCTAACAGGAGAAGCTGAAAGACATTGCTAATCTAACAATGTTCAAAAGTAATGCAAAAACATCTACAGTTTAAATAATTATACCAAATTAGATATAATATGAAAACATTCATTAAGAATAGATACAAGTTATAAGATAATGTCTTAATATTTAGGGAAATTGTATCCAATTTATAGAGAAATTAAAGGTAAGTAAGTATAATACTAACAGGAACTGTAATATGAAATGTCAATAAATAAATAAATAAAAGATAGTAAGATACTTCTGCACAGGGCAATGATGTCTTGTTTTGAGATGAATCTGGATATTTTCCACATCCAAGAGAAGTTCATTAATTTTGACTTTGGTCTGTTCAATGTACTGTTAAAAGATATGGGACTGGCTAACCAGATTCCACAGTATTTAAAATGTGAAGTAGTTTCTCAATTGTTTTTTGGTGGGTCAGTAATGAGACCAAGTGAGTTCCTAATATTGCTGCTTTTGTTTTTCATATTAGCTCATTCATGCCCACAGTACCTTTTTGTATACTTTCATTTAGCATCCACAAATTCCTTGGTATCCTGACATTTTTGGGGGCTGGTTTCCTTAACTAACTCACTTATCAATTAATAATTGGCAGTATAAGAGCAATGTGTAAGTAACAAACTTACCCTAACATTATTAATATAAGGTATCATGCAGTGGAGATGTTAATCACTGTTTGTCACTTGTTATTCATAGTTTCATATTTGCATGTATTTTTTATTTTATTTGTTCAGTCATTCATTCATTATTGACCAAATTAGTCCCACAACGCTAACTATCTCCTATCAATGAAGACCTGAGATGGCATTTATACTGATTAGGGGAAACCTGCCCAGGGCACCCAGGAATCCCCTTTCTTTATTAAGTAAGTCCTGTGAGATCTCTTAGATCCACTTAAACTATCACCCATTCTTACAGATGGGACCTAAGTTTAATGTCCAATATGAACAACAGATTCATATTTTCATAACTGGCGGAGTTATATGTTACAGAGTATTAGGGTGGGAGACAGAAAAATACATTGTCACTATATATATATATATATATATATATATATATATATATATATATATATATCTCACACTGTATTGGAGATATTGCTAATTGTTTTCTAGCAGTTATGAAGGTATGCAACATTTCTACATCTATATTAATATTTTCAGAACCAAGTAAAATTATTACGTGGCATCAGATGAAAACTTCTGTGATGCTGAAGAAAACTGACACTATTTGCATTTTGAATTGTATATCTTGAGAGAAACTCAGTGTTACTTTTATTGTCAGTTTTACAAATAAGCATATTTTTTCATATTTCTGTAAATATCTCAGTAAGCTAGCACTTAGAAAGGAATTTATTGTTGTCGTGTGAAATCTCAAGTCTGACTAAGCAAAAGTGTGCTCTTACGCTATGTAATTACGTTGTACAGTTTCCAAGATATGAAACGTTTGTGAAACTTTAATAAATATATAATTCTAGGTCTGTGTGCATTACACTGTATTACAGTATTGATGTGAGCTGATTATTGTGAATATGCCTACTATTATCAATGTAAATAGGACTTTATACTGATAACATTGCTGTTTAAACTTTTTAATAGTGTTTTCTGTTCATAATATATATAAGTTTATTTTACTTATGCTTTTTACCTTGATTTATTAAAAATGCTGTGGAATATAAGGATGTGAGTGTATGCTGCTAGGGATGTGACATTCCACAGCTCAGAGGTCTTAATGATCTAGCCAGGTAGAAAGTTTCATGTGGTCAGGTTCCAGGTGTGATTTGAATCTTAAAGAGGCTGGACAGGATAGTAAATAATGACATTAGCATATAGAAAAAATCAAAGACTGGGAATGGTGGATGGGAGGTGGTTGATGGAGAGAGAGAGAGAGAGAGAGAGAGAGAGAGAGATAGAGGAACTACAATTAAGCCTTGAAGAGCTCCTTGTGTGAGAAGTAAAGTATATGGACAATCCCATTTTGGTTGTGAATGACTATGGTAACATAGTTACATAACTATTTATTCACTCCTGTACTGAACCCCACATTGCAAAGGACTGATTCAAAAGAAAGTCAAAGCTTGCCATGCCAAAAACTTTGATAAGGTCAATAAAAAAACAGAAATGAGATGTCTTTTATCCATGTTTTGGAGAATTACATCTGTAGGTGTCAAAATAACTGTCTTGGTATTTTTTTCCTTTTCGTATTCAGTTCTGATACATGGACAATGTGCTATAAGTTTTTTTAGGTAATGACAAATCAGGATGTAGACAAAATTCTTAAAGAATTTTAATGGGACCTGAGAGAGAAGACAGTTTGGTCTGAGGTCTGCCATGAAATTAGAGGAAGTGGTTTGGGTTAGTAGATAAATTGTTTTCCAAATTTAAGAGGAAACATTGGGTAGATTGCATACAGATAGACAGGCACACACACACACACACACACACACACACACACACACACACACACACACACACACACACACACACACACACATTTACATACACTCATGTCCAAAATGTCAAAATGTTGAAACACATAAAATTGACAAAAACATTTTGAACATTCAAATCACTGAATACTCAAAACACTGAACATGCAAAACACAAGATATCAAACTATTTCATTTTGCTATCTCTAAACCATAATCTTACCACAACATTCAAACCTAATCTGTCTGAATAGCTCAGTATAAAGAAAAAATTATCAATTTCAACAACTGGCTAAGCTTCTGGTGTCATTCAAAGGGGATCCAGTGTCTGTCAGCCTGGGATGACATGCTCGACAAGCCACGTTGCTTCGCAAGAGACGGCTTGCACCTGTCACCCCTTGGCTTTCGAATACTGGCCAAGGCTCTTGCTGCCCCCATAGTGCCTTTTTTAGGCAAGGCTCAAAATTCAAACTCACCACCATAAACAGCACAAGTAAAAAAATGATGGTTATGCTACTCAACGCCAGGAGTTTATATCTCAAAATGCATGTGCTTGAAGCACTCCTAAGTATGGAGAACGTCGACATCTGTGCAGTAACTGAAATCTGGTTCAAGGCTCCAGAGAGCACTCCAGCACTACTGGGCTACAACTCATACCTTGTTGGGAGGGTGGCCTAATGGTTAAGGTGTTTGCCTTAAAAACACAAGGTGCAGGGTTTGAGTCTCACAAGGGATGACTGGGCTAGGCTTAAAATGGCTCGCAAGGGCAGTTAGCCTAGTACTAACCTATGAACCTATGAACCACACATTTTGGCCACAGAACACGGACCGAAACACAAAAGGAGGGAGTGTATCCATATTCATCAAGGATACCCACACCTCCAGGTTAGTGGCGCAGCATGATACCTCTGAGATCATTCATGTGCAACTAACATCGGGCAAATCTGCAATGCAAATTATGGCCTGCTACAGATCACCCTCCATGACCCAGGACCACCATTCCACCTTTCTGGAGACACTGGAAAACATGAAGGTCCTACGAACACCCTGATATTGGGTGATTTCAATTACCCTACCATTAACTGGGAAAACTACTTGAGTACAAACTCCCAGGCTCAGCGCTTCCTGGAATTTATCA
>NC_056732.1:1469409099-1469601599 GCF_019279795.1 Protopterus annectens | reverse complement strand
ACAGCCCATTGATTCTGTGTGATAGGCCTGAATGTCAATGAGACAATGCATACTGGCTATCCTGAACTGGCGTAGGGTTTGAACACAATCTCCCACACAGGGATCATTCAGAAAGTCTCCCAGCTGGGGATTAAACTTCATGTCACTAGATGGGTAACCAACTGGCTCACTGACCGAACAAATGCTGTGAAAGTTGGTGAATCAACCTGTACCAGTACAGCGAGGGAGGAACACAGACAAATGATTGGTGAGAAAGCCACACAGTCTACAAATAAATGCAGAAACGTGCCTTCATTTTGTCCTTCTGAAAAGTGGAAATCCATGCTAATAACAGCACTGACAACAGTCCTGCTATGCTGAAACCCAGTGATGCAAGCATGGGGAACACATGTAGATAGCAATCTGAACTACGACCACCAAGTGTTCACACTGGTATTGAAAGCCTATGTTGTGCACATCGTAAGTCATGCCATCATATTCAGATCTTAGGATTGTATGACAGCACCGTACCCGAACCTCATCAGAATACTAATAGAGTATAATGCTCTCTTTTGCATGTACCTGACAAGACACATGCAGCAGCTGGAGAGACCACAAGGGTTTCTCACTAAGAAAACACAGAGCCTACAAACCATGCCATGATGTATGTGGATAGACTGAAAGCCATGTCACTGTAATTTGTATCTTATAGGATGATGTGCCTTCTGCCTGGCCTCCAGGCCAGTCTCTGACCCTGCCATGATGAGAATAGTGCATATCCACAAATGAGATATAGCTGATGACATCATCAGTGTCTGTTGAGGAGAATATGGTAATACCAGTGTCCCACATGCTGGTAAAAAAGGCTGTCGATAATGTCAAGCAAAAGCGCAAACACACACACCACACACACAGTCTACAAATAAATGCAGAAACGTGCCTTCATTTTGTCCTTCTGAAAAGTGGAAATCCATGCTAATAGCACTGACAACAGTCCTGCTATGCTGAAACCCAGTGATGCAAGCATGGGGAACACATGTAGATAGCAATCTGAACTACGACCACCAAGTGTTCACACTGGTATTGAAAGCCTATGTTGTGCACATCGTAAGTCATGCCATCATATTCAGATCTTAGGATTGTATGACAGCACCGCACCCGAACCTCATCAGAATACTAATAGAGTATAATGCTCTCTTTTGCATGTACCTGACAAGACACATGCAGCAGCTGGAGAGACCACAAGGGTTTCTCACCAAGAAAACACAGAGCCTACAAACCATGCCATGATGTATGTGGATAGACTGAAAGCCATGTCACTGTAATTTGTATCTTATAGGATGATGTGCCTTCTGCCTGGCCTCCAGGCCAGTCTCTGACCCTGCCATGATGAGAATAGTGCATATCCACAAATGAGATATAGCTGATGACATCATCAGTGTCTGTTGAGGAGAATATGGTAATACCAGTGTCCCACATGCTGGTAAAAAAGGCTGTCGATAATGTCAAGCAAAAGCGCAAACACACACACCCCCAGTTGACTACAGTGAGAAGTACACAGACTACAGAATGCAGTACTTTACATAGGCGCCACAGCATAAGTCAGACTTTTACAGTACTGCAGGTCAAATTATAGTAGTTGACATCAACAGGGCATGTTGCTGAGAAGATGTTGAGAGGCCTGCATAGGTTCATAGCTTCATAGGTTCATAGGACTTTACTAGCCTAATGGCCCTAAGGTGTTTACAAGCCTAGCCATGTAAAAACACAAGTACCCTTATTGAGCATAGTTAGATGGTCATTGTTAGCAGAGAGATTTTGTGATCAGCACCAACTGGCCCTGTCCAGGGGGATATAAGTGGCACCCCATTGGTGAATTTACAATCACCAATCCAGTTGTCAAGGTTGAGCTTGAATTGGGTCATTGAGGAACATTGCTTCACATTCAGTGGGAGCCTATTACAGAGGATTGGAAATTGCTGGGAGATATATCTGTCTCCCCAGCATGTTCTGTTTATGTCACAAGCTAGGTTGATATCCCTGGAGTGAGTTATTCTTGTCCCATTTGATTTGCAGATGTCCAGCATTTCCAGTAGGGCAGGGATTGTGACTACTCTGTAGGTCAGGCATAGGTCACCTCTCATCAGCCCGCATGATACTGAGTACAGTGACAGTTCTTTCAGTCTTTCCATGTTTGTCATGTTTTGGAGGATCTGGAGTCTCTCAGTCACAAACCTCTGTGTTTTCTCTATTTGTTGCAGGTGTCTGGTGAGGTACAGACAAAAGGGAGCATTGTACTCAATTAGTGGTTTGATAAGGGTAGAGTACAGCAAAGGTATGCCCTCCTTGGTCTTGGATGTGCTGGCCTTATTTATGAGGTGAGCAATGTAGAATGCGTGTCTCACCACTATGGACACATAGTGATTGAAGTGTAGATTGCTATCAACATGCTTTCTCAAGTCTCGCAACACTGTGTTTGAGCTTAGAGGGGTGATATGTATATCATAATTAGCAGAGCTAATTCATTGACAAAGGAGCCAATGAGACTTTTATGGCTTTAAGGTTCAGTCTGTGAGTTTCATTTGTCTGTGCCGGTTCCTTCTGTAATATTTTGACATAGTTGGGGGACTCTGTATGACTGTGTCCAGTTGACAGTCATCTGCAAACTTGGTAAGCCACAGGTCATCTAACTTTGCTAGACTTCAGAGAAACATTTTTTCAAACAGTTGAAGGCCCAACACAGTTCCCTGTGGTATTCCACTGGTAAGTGGTCTAGTGGTGGAGGTGCAGTCCCCAAATTTTGACAGTGTGCATTCTGTCAGTGAGCCAGTTGGCTTTCCATCTATTAATGTATGGGTTAATCCCCAGATGGGAGAGCTTCTTTATGATACCTGAATGGGGAATATTGCTAAAGGCCTTGGATAAATCAAAATAGTGTTATGTCCTGTTACCCCTCTTCCAGGTGTTTGGGGTCATTATCAAAGAAGTCCACAAAGTTTAATAAGCAAGATCTACCACTGACAAAACCAAAATGTGTCAGGTCAAGTGTACTGAAGGTCACCTATGTCCCTGTGGATAAGGTACACGCTGATCCCTTCCCTAGCCTTGCAGATAAGGCTTTTTAGGCTTAGGGGTCAATAGTTCTAGTTCTACATGTTACCAGATTGATGTGCATTGTATATCATACATTTGATATTAATGACTGTATTGCAGGTGATATATATGTGAAAAAAGTACTAACACACCAGGGTTGCAGTGCTTGGGGGAAGGCAACACATGGCTATAATGTAAGTATGTGAAATGTTGTTAGATAGGGTCTTCAGTTTGTTATGTTTCCACATGTAACTTCATGTCATAGACAGGAAATGGACAGTAAACAGCAGTAATACATACTAATATTTACTTTTCCATACCACTGAGCAGTGGGTTTGTACACTGGTTGGCAAAGTGTTTGGGCATGTGGGATACACATTTTACATACTTTCCATGTTTGCACATAGTTGAGCAGTGAGCAAACGCAAGCCACATTGTGAAAAGTCTGGGAGTTATTCAGTCTATGAAACACACCTACTGCTTAACTGACTCTGTGGCAGCAGGTGTAAATGCATTGACACATTTCTTTTTGAGCCCAGATGATACTGGGTTCAATTCCAGGTGTATCCAATACTTTTAAAGACATTTAAGTAAACAGTGATAATGAAATAATATGAATTCTTTACAGTACATGTGTTGCTGTGTGTTAGTATAGCGCAGGGGAGTTAAGTGGCATTGTGCAGAGATAACCACAGCATTGTACAGCCACTCACACTCACTGAACATTGGTGCATGATGCAAAACTCTGCGTAAACACAGAGGTGTTAAAATGGAGTAGATAGGAAAGTGGTGAAATCCAGAGCAAGCAGGGGGAAGAATAGAGGGAAAGCAGTACAGGAATATGCAGGAGGGAGGTGGGAAAGAACCATAGCTATCCATTTCTTTAACAGTGTAACTGAAAATATGTGCAGAATATTAACTGAATTTGGACTGTTACCCCCACAAAGAGAGGTCACAACAATGCAATCATGTTATACAGCCAATTGGACCAAATCAAGTGTGTCAAGAAGACAAAAGTGTGAAATGGAGAGCTATGAATGGAACGATTTTTTTTGTGGGACAGGTGCCCATTTTTTTTTTTAAATTCAGTAAGAAAGGACTGTGGGGTAAGGGATGTAGGTATGTCTGGGTCAGGTAAGTTGGGTAGGTGAAGAAGCAAATGCAAACAAACAAGACAAGAGACATGAATGGTGATGGACACAAAAGGTTGGGGGACACCATCATTGGGGTGAGGAAGGGGACAACACAGGCTCATGGACATCAAGCTTGGAGACAGTGAGAATAGATTCCTCACCCGCTGGACTGTCATCACTGCCCCACTGGTGGCTGGAATGCTTGATGTCTCCTCCACCTACAGACCATGAGGGAGAGCAGCCTCTCCACCTGGCATAGGTGTACACCAATGGTACGGTGCACGACACTACACACCATTCCTTGCAACTCCTTGTGAGTGTGATAAAATTACCACCTCTGCCACTGCTCCCAAAGGTTACCACTGTATTCACAGGATAGTGTCATGTAAGTGTTACTTACTTTGGCTTTCTCTTGCTAAAGAATTCATGTTACTGAGTTGTGTAAAGAAAGCTTGTTGGCTGTATCTGCATTATTTTTCTGAAGTTAACCTCCTGTATTCCAGTTTCCACTGTTAAAATATACATTTAAACAGTTACTAGAGTACATGTACATTTTTGTTCTCTTCCAGCAGGGCACACTGTGGATACATTTTAAACAGCACTTTGCAAAAACCTTTCCAACTTGCACTTCAGACGTTTGATATACACATGACATATAGTTCTAATACAGTTATAACACAAGCATCTTATATAAATCTCACTGCTATTCACGAATGACATATAATTATTTACAAAATTCCAGATAGCTGTGCTGGCAGTGTCCCACTTTGTCACACAGCTTAAAACTCATTTTGTCTCACTGACCTTTTGTTGGTTTGTCCAAATTTCTGCCTGCTTCTCTTTCCTACTCACACACATTCACCAACCTGTTGTGTCAGCCTAGGCTTCCTGCCCCCTCCCCCCAACACCTTGTGCAAGTGATGATAACTGTGCACTTTCCTATCTACCCCATTTTAACACCTATAATCTTGTCAAAAAATGGAATCACAGACAACACAAATATGTCTTACTAGGGATCTGGAGACAGAGGGAGAAACCAGCCCCGGACTGACTGTGGCCTCTGTGTGCTCTTGAGGGAAATTGCACTTGATGCAGAAAGCTGCATCTGGAAATACTGTTTATGCACCTGCCATCCTCTCAGTGTACATTCCCCACTGGTTCCAGTGGTAAGGATTGAGGTTCTTTGATTACTGGTCCAGTGGTGGGGCATTACAAGCTGCATGGCTGAACCATGTAACTGTTGTGTGTTTGTCTTTAGGGGTCCTCCAGGTGAAATTGGTGTGTGAGTGTCTGCATGAGCACAACCGACTTTTGTGATAGCTCTACGTCTTGGTATGTCATAGATTACTTTTCCACATTTCAACTACTTGTCCCTTTTTTCCTTCTATGTGGCACAACTCATCACTAAGGACTTTTCATCCAGAAAAAAGGAGGTCATTGTCCCACTGTACTCATCCCTCATTAGACCCATTATAGAATACAACGCCCCATTTGGTATGTACCTCTCAAGACATCTGCAACAACTGGAAAGGCTGCAGAAATCCCTCACTAAAAGAATCACAGGCCTAAAGCAGAGGCCCTATGCTGACCACCTTAAAAACTCCAGCAATACTCTGTCACATATCATCTACTCAGATGCAAACTCTGCTTAACATACAAGGCCATGTCAAACCCAGAGCTACTGGACATGCTACACTTAAAGAAATCCCAATCCCTCAGAGCCACACCCTCCAGGGATCTAAACCATGTCATCACAATAAACAACACATGCTGGAGGAATAGGTTCCTGACTCAGAGACTCCCCAGATTCTGGAATAGACTGTCCATACATGTCAAGCAGAGCGCATCTTTGGCCCTCTTCAAAAGGAACCTTGACAATTGGATGGGAGAAAGGAAATTCACCCCGGGGATCACGTCAGTCGCCCTGCTAGACAGGGGTCCAGGGAAGTAAATAGTGTGAGAAGAAATAGCCAGGGAATTGTCATGGCTAGGCTTGTATAGGCCCTAGAGCTGATAGCCTAGTACAGCCTATGAACCTATGAACCTACAACCCCCACTGCCACAAACAACATGGGTTCTGGTCTGGTTGTAGCACATTCATAGACATGTGGATCCTGACAAATGAAATACTACTAGCTGTAGATAGAGGTCAGCTCACTGATGCCATCTTTATTGACGTTACAAAAGCCTTCAACCTCACTGACCAAAACAATTCCCTTCACTACTTGCTACAAAAAGCATAAGTCCCATTTCTCTGCCTTGGATTCAAAACTACCTGACCAGTCACAATGTCTTTGTCAAAATTCATACCACAGTTTCCCACTCGGTCAGCCTTCAAAAAGGAGTATTACATCGTTCTATATTTACTCCTCCGCTATCCTCCATCCTTATAAATAAACATCCTCTTGACCTACTTCATCTTCCCTCTTTTTCCATGCAGATGGCAAATGCTATTTCCTACATCTCAGCATCTAACCTCTAGACAGAACTCCAAGTAGATTTTCTAGCCCTAATCTTCTTCTTTTTCTTCTTTCGGCTGCTCCCATTAGGGTTTGCCACAGCGGATCATCTGTTTCCATTTCTTCCTATCCTCTGCATCTTGCTCTGTCACACCAACCGCCTGCATGTCCTCTCTCACCACATCCATAAACCTTATCTTAGGCCTTCCTCTTTTCCTCTTACCTGGCAGCTTCATCCTTAGCATCTTTTTCCCAATATAATCTGCATCCCTCCTCAGCACATGTCCAAATCAACGTAATCTTGCCTCTCTGGCTTTGTCTCCAAACCTTCCAGCCTGGGATGACCTTCTAATATACTTATTCCTAATTCTGTCCACCCTCGTCACACCCAGTGCAAATCTTAACATCTTTAACTCTGCCCTAATCTTCTGACTCTCTAAAAAAAAATAGAATTCTAAGCAACACCAACAAAACAAAATTATGATTTTTAGCAACAAACAGAAACTTAAAAATAAAACTCTTTGCTTATCTATGACCACAAAAACAATCCTTAGAAAATATGACCTTGTTTAAATACCTTGACATTTGGCTTGACCCCTCCCTTAATACTTCCCTCCACCTCTACTACAGACAGGTAAAAGTTAACTCCCTCTTGCTTGAGGTCAATAAAATATCTTATTTTTTATTAAAACCTGCAGAACATCCATAGGCACATTCTACTCTCCCATCTAGAACATGGCCACCCCTTCATAACCTCAGTTTCAAAAACAAACTTTATATGTATTAAAACAATAACCAATAATATGTAGATTTATTACCCAATCACTTAAAAATTAGCACTACTGTAACACACTGAAAAAAAAAAACAAAATGGTTCTCTTTTCAACAAGGGGTTGACCTTCTCCTTTGATCAAAACTACTCAAACTAGTAGTCAGCTAGACCTCAAACCCCACCACTAGCTGCTAAAATAATTTGATCAGTGCTTTTCTGTAATAGGTCCACAACTCTGAGAAATGATTTCCCAGGAAATAAAAGGCACTTTGTCTTACCCAAAATCTTAGAATCAATTAACAGCCCACCTCCTGTCATCAGCAAAAATGTCCATGCATCTCATCCAACCATAGCACCTAATCTGTGCTACATCATTCTTTCTCCTATTAGTAGCACTCTTACTGTCACTCGTATGGCACATTCTGTTGCACTAATCTTTACTTCTCACTTACATAATCTTTTGTTTAATATAACTTATCCTTCCAACTTCTCACAAACTTTTAACATCCTTCACTCCCCTCAGCTATCATATGCTTAGACAACACACAGTTGTAATTATCAGATTGATACCTGACGTTCTATAAGAAATTCATCTTATTTTACAGTAAATAATGTATATTACAATCGCAGATAAGCTATATTTTTGCTAGCTAATAAAGGTATTTTACAGATGTGTATTTTCATTATACTCTAAATGTAATTATGACTTTCTTTGCATTCTGGGGCTGAGTCTGAAATTGGTCACTTGAAATCAGTGCTGTACCACAGTAAAGGAATTTAAATAATAATAAATAAATAAATTTTAGCTGTTAACCAACTACATACAGACTCTCACATGAAGGACTTAGCCTACATAAGCAAATTAAAAATATTCTTAGGGCGATGTTAGAACTTAAACCAGAAATGCAGTAATCATAAATAATTTTGCTTATTCAAAAACATGGTGGCCTTACTATGAATAGCTTGTCAGATCCAAAACCTCGAAATTCTTTGGAGGTCGTTAGCCAAAATAAGGAAACCACCCAAGGTTGGAAAACATGAAAAAGCATGTTTTGCAGAGGGGCAAGCCTTGAACCCACCCCCAAACCCCCTTCAACATGGTGAAATCATCCATAATCAACTTTTTTATATATATATATATATATATATATATATATAAACCTTCCTGCTAACAATATATACTATCTCTGAGATCACACAATTCCCAGAGAAAGGGAATATCCCCCTACCCCATGAACTGTTGAACTTCCACAGCTGTCAACCATTTCCATATGACAAACAATGTGGGTTGAGAATCCACAGGTCACCCATCCAGAATTTTGATTTATGCTGGGACTTCCATACATGAATGGAGGCACAGTGGTGCAAAAGATACTGTAATTGCCTCACAGCAAGAAGTTTTCCAGTTCATTTTTCAGTGCCTCTTCTGTGGAGTCTGCATTTTCTCCCTGTGTACGCATGGGTTTCTCTAGGTTTCTGTTTTCCTACAAAGACATGCATTAGGTGGACTTGAACACTCTAAATTGGCTGTAGTTGTGTTTGTGTGACTGGTATGGAAGAAAAACTATGGCAGGGCTAGCCACTAATAATGTGATTCTTGGATCTAGACGATTGTCACTGTTAAAGTGACAACCCAAGCCCACGTGGAAAATGGGAAAAAGGGGTTGTGGATGGAGATATATATATATATATATATATATATATATATATATATATATATATATGGTTTACTATTGTTTGTGCAAACGACATTCTATCGGCTGCAATGTGCCAAAAAAACAGAACGTCGAAAGCACAAGCACTTTTGCACCAGATAGTCAACTCCACTTATGCGAATGCACAACTGCATTCGCATAAGTGGAAATCGACTATCTGCATGGAGATCGCGGTACAGTGGGGAGTGGAAATTCATCCACATCCCCACTGTAGTGCGATCTTGGAGTTAGAATATATAAGTAGGGATGTGGGGGTGGAGGGGGGCTTGCCCCTCTTTGCAAAAACATGATAGCTGTATAGGAGTTTGATTTACATCAGCTCCTATACGGTTATCACATGGTGGTTTCGACAACAATGTCGAGTCAAATGCGTCGAGCATTTGGTTCAACATTGTGAAAGGTATTTTTTTTTACTTTCGGTATTACCATTCGTTTATTTGAATGGAAAATGTTTTTCCATTCGAATAAACAATAGTAAACCTATACATATATATATATATATATATATATATATATATATATATATATATATATATTACCAAAATGTCTTTATACCAACTTTCAAATAACCGAGAGTAAAAGAATGAAGTTTCATATAACTGAAACTTCACTATGCCAATGTTCAGATGACTGAATGATTGAAATTCTGACTCCAAGCCAAGCTGAACAGGAAATCCATTCATTTCCACACTGTAGAGTGATCTCAGAATTGGTATATTTAATTTGCAGGGGGTTTGGAGGAGTAAGAGGGCAAAAACTAAATTTTAAATTGAAGTGATTGTGATTTTTGGTTTAACAAATCTCCACTAAATATTTTTGCGGGACACCCGCATGAATATTCAGTGTGATTTGTTATTTTTACACAGCTAATGTTTTGTGTGCATGGTTTAGAGGAGTGTTTATATGGGATTAGTTGTTGCTTTTGTTGGCGCATTACATGACAGGTATGTTGCTCGTTATTGGGTCGTTTTTTTGACAGCCAGCTATGTGGAGTTTCAGAGTTTTGGATTTTCGCATTGTCATCTCAAAAAAGTCGGTCTACTGACATTTCAGTAATGTCAAGTAGACCCAGATATATATATATATATATATATATATATATATATATATATATATATATAAGGTTGAGCATTTTTCTGGCAGTGTAATTTGAGCCAAACTACATTTAAGTGAATGCCAGTTTGACAATAATGTTGGAAATTGTATTTTATTTGTATTTAGCACAGTCTATTCTATTTGTGGAGGGTGTTGCAGAGTGTTAATGATTTTTCTTTTTGTTTTTTTAATGGGCTCATTAAATGTTTGAATTTATTGTAGGTTACTGAGGATTATAGATTGTAAGGTTGAAAGGTCCATAGGTCTTTACTAGGCTAACTACCCCAAGGGCCTTTTAAGCCTAGCCATGCATCCCAAATGTCTGACAAGTTATGGTACCCTTGATAAGTCTCTGTATGTGCTTGGAAGATGAAATATTTACAAGCAGGGGTCTGGGGATGAACCATTTACAGGATGCCTGTGTCCATTAGAGATATAGGTGCCAAACCAGGGATGAATTTTCTGTTCCCGATCCAATTGCCCAAGTTACATTTGAATTGGGTTAGGGAAGAACTCTGCTTCACATGGATGGAGAGCCTATTCCAGTGATGTGGTAGACTATGAGATACATAACTGTCTCTCCAGTGGGTCCTGTTTATATCACAGGCAAGGTTTTAGTCCTTAGAACAGGTAATTCTGGTGCTGTTTGTTTTGTGGACATGCAGGAGGCCCATTAGAGTAGGGCCTGACAATGCCATGTATGCCAGGTATCTATCTCCCCCCAACAGGCTGTAGGAGATAGAATATAGGGATAGGGTCTCAAGGTGGTCTGCATAGGACATGCTGCTTACAGCCTGTATTCTTTTAGTGAGGAACCTCTGTGAACATTACAATTGTTAGATATGCCTGGTTAGGTACAAATGAAAGCAGGCATTGTACTCAATGATAAGAATGATGAATGCCAAATACAGTGGAATAATGACTTCCTTGAACCTGGATGTTATACCTTTGTTTATAAGTTGCACAACATAGAATGATTTCCTCACTACTGTAGACACATGACAGCCAAAGGCTAAATTACTGTCTATGTGTGTCCCCAAGTCCCTGACTACTGAGTCATCTCTTATTGGGTGCGTTGTTAATATGGTAGCTACCAGGGGTGGATGACTTCCCAAAGGATACTATTATGCATTTCTTGGCATTTAGTTTTAGTCCATAGCTCTGATACCAGTCCTTTTCTGGAGAACATTTGTGTCAGTGGGGGATTCAATGACAGCACCTAATCTGCAGTTATCTGCAAATTTAGTCAGCCAGAGGGACTCTCCTTATGAATGGCCTGGGTGTAAGGGTGGACTTTCCAATTCTAACTTCCTGTGTCTTTTTTGTGAGCCAGCTGGCTAACCACCAGGTGACATAAGGTTTTATACCTCACCTCTTGAGTTTGTCAACAGTTGGGCTACAACATTAACAGAACATTGATGATCTAGAGGGAATCGGAACGTAAGAAAATACCATTGTTACTCACGAGTCTTGATTCAGAGAAAGCATTTACCAGAGTAAGCTGGGACTTTATGTGCAATCAATGAAAACATTTACATTTCCTGGAAAAATTATAAGGTTGATTAGGAAAATACGTATATGAGGGATATGAGGCAAAAATTAAAGTGGGTGGGGTTCTCTCATAATTTCTGCTTGAGCAGAGGAACCAGGCAGTTGTGTCCTCTTTCCCCTTTGTTATTTGCATTATATTTAGAACCTGGCAAAGAAAATAAGGGACTTAGAAATTAAAGGATAGAATTGGTATGGTAGTCAAGAAAAGCTGGCTCTATTTGCAGGTGATATTATTTTATGCATCACAAAACCAGAAAGACAGTACAATGCAGCGGAACATTTTGAGACAGTTACAAATCTTTTCTGGATACAAAATTAATGAAGCTATAACAAAGGCAATAGTAGTAAATTATGTACCCACACATAAATTGTTTCAGCAATATCAACATTTATGGGGACATGTTAAAATGAAGTATTTAGGAGTATGGATAAAATGATTCTGGTGTGGCAGCTAAGGATATGTGGGAAGAGACCAAACAAAAGATAATAAAAAACTGAGAAAAATTGAAGTTTTGTTATATGGATATGGATGGTAAAATACAATAGTTAAAATGTTTTTAGTCCCATTAGTCTTGTACACAGGCCAGGCATACTTTATCAACCAGAAGAGAAGATGTGGATAGCAATTAATAAAGAGCTGAAGAACTTTATCTGGGAGGGGAAGACAGAAAGTGCCAAGTGGAATAAGCTGATTCTTCCAGTATAACAGGCTGGATTGGGATCATCCGAACTGACGGGGTATTTCACAGCTACACAATTAAGGTTCCTATACATAGCACAAGCAGAAAACTATAATTTAAAGTGGAAATGGATAATGATGATGAAACAGGGGGAAGCTCAAGAAACAAGGAGAGATTGGGATTTTGGATGCAGGTCTTGATATTGGATGAAGGCCTTTAAGGAGAATAACAATAATCATACAGAATATTGAATCCATAAAGTAGCAGAAAGTATTGTAAGAACTAAGCCAACATGGGAAGGGAGAAAGGAGATTCTGCTGACAGGGGATGACTGCAATTAGGGATATAGACAATAGGCAAGAGGGGGTTGGAATTTGTTGGAAAAAACTGGCAAAGGAACCAAGGTATTGGGAGCAACTATCTAGAGTGGGAAAGATGATAGAAAGGGAAGACACCAAGAATTTATTTGGACTGCAGGTTAGATATATCCTTCCCTATCAATGACTGATATCAGAGTATAGGCAAAGAGAAAGAAATAGGGGGTCCTAAATGAAAGACCAGTGCTGGTAGAGTATTTAGTAGATCTAAAACAGAAGCTGCCATTAAAAAAGGAAAATTAGAAGAGCATATAAAATATTGCATGATAAATATAAGAATCAATCAGAGGAGTTTAGAAAGGTTTGGGAAGAAAGACTGGATAAGCAATTCACAAAGAAACAATGGGAGAATATATGTATGTCTCCCAAACATGCAACAACATCTAGAAGATTTAGGATTTTTGCTTGGAAAATTTACATAGATATTTTTATAACCAATGTAGACTCCAGAGAACTTTTCCTCAGGTTGACAGCAAATGTTGGAGGGGAAGAAAGAGGTAATTGGGAACATATTTTCTGAGAGTCTGGTGAGTTGGCGGACTTTAAGGGTTCCCTGTGGGATGCACTGTCAGAGATGCTGGCTGAACAGATTAGTGCGATGAGGGAGATGATTTTTCTTAGATATGATGCAGAATGGGAATTGCGTAGACATGTTAAGGCCTTGCTGTGTCTAATTATAGCGGCTGTCAAAAAATCAGTTACTAGAAAATGGAAATCAAAATCTAAACCAGCTATACTAGAAGTAGTGAACATAGTAACAGAGATAAAACAACTGGAACTGAGATATTTAGAAAAGGGCAGGAGCAAACTGCATAAAAAAATGGGAGTTTTGGGAACAACACATACAGGGGAGGAATGAGGTTTAAAAAAGGCAGGACATAAATGAGCTATGTAATGTTTGACTGAAAACAATTGGGTAGATTATAAGAACTGTATAATGTTTGTAAAATGCTTGCAACTTGGATTGTGTCAGTGTGGTTTGTTTTCAGTTTTATAAATGTATGATTGCCTATGTTGTAAGTGAAGGTTTAATAAACATGTTTCTTGTTTAAAACAAAAAACAATGCCCCAGTGGGGGATTGTGTCAAATGCCTTGGCCAGGTCAAGGTTAGCAGTGTGAACCATTTTGCCCTCATCCATTGTTTTGGTGACCTTCTCAAGAAGTCCACCATGTTGAGTAGGCATGACCTGCCCCTAACGGAACCAAATCATGTTGGGTCCAGTGTCTGGAGATTTCCTCTGTTATTATTAATCATTTCTATAATAATACTTTCCATGGCTTTTCATATGAGACTAGTGATACTTATAGATCTGTAATTTTTAGGGTCTGTAGATGGCCCATCTTTGTGCAAAGGTATGACTGTTGCTGTTCCCCATTCATGAAGCATGGAGCCTGTTTGGAGCCTACAGTTAAATACCAATTCCAGAGGGCCTGACAAGTCACATTTCATGCTATTTAGAAAGCATCCTGTGATATTGTCTGGGCCCATTGATGCAGTGTACTTGGACTTAGAATATTTATATATATATATATATATATATATATATATATATATATATATATATATATATATATATATATATATTGGTTCAGTATAAGTAATTCCATTAACAATGAGCTTTGTACACAATTGTGTATTGCCTTTGAGGTTGTGGACATAGCTACGGAATACCTTGTGGTTGTCCTTGGCCTGGGAGGCCAAATTTACCTTGGATTTGGCTTTGGCAGATGTTTATTGTCCTCTGGATTGTTTGTTTAGTTTGATGAGAGTGCTTTTATCTTGCTGGGTGCTGCACCTCCTAATTATTGCCAAGATTTTCTTCTTTCTACAGTATATTGATGTGATTCCCCCAGGGCGGCTTGTTTTTTTGAGTTAGTCTTGTACTTCTGCCTGGTGGGTACAGCTGCCTCTAAGCAAATATCAACATGCTTGTATAGGGTTTCTCTGAACAGTTCTGTCTTTATTTATTCTTTACTAATTTGTTTATACATGGAAGGCATTTGTATTTATTTATCCTTTGTTGACCGGGTTAGTCTCATTGGGATAGAGGCCTTTTTTTCAGGAAGACCTGAGGTAGTGCTCATTTTCTGGTTTTATTCAACTCCTGCACACTATCATCCCATGTATGCTTCCATTGGTATAAATTAAATCCCTTTTGTATGGTGAATTTCATTTATTTTGTGGCCTCCTACAATACTACCCTATTAATCCAATTTCTTTTCAAACAATCTGGATTTAAAGGGCAATACAAAAAGTACACTCTTCAACATAAGACAAATGAAGTCCAAAATACAGTCAGCTTTTGACTGGCTCAGCGTAGATGTCAGCTATATGAGCGTAGTTGTTGTCTAGATTTATTTACAGTTCCTAAATTCATTGCAGAAAAGAGAAGAGTAAAAGCAGTGATGCAGAAGTGTAATAAAGCTGGGGTTTTAAAAAGCAGACAGAAAGTTGCCCTCTTGTTCAAAACCACAACCTAGTCTATGCGCTACTTTTCAAATTCCAGTTGAAAGCAATATGCATTGCGTGTATGCACCAAAGAACAAACAATGGCACTAGTCAGAAGAAAAATGAAAAAGAGCCTTCCTAAGCCAAATTGTTCAATGGCAACCTTTATTGTACGTCAGGCAAAAGGCCTGGGGCATTCTGCTTGCACTCTCATGTGGAATAAATGCTGATCAGTAAACAGCTTTGCCTCTGAGCAGTCTTTTCAGTTTTTCTGCTCAATACTGCTGTAGACTGAATTTGCTTGCTGAGTTATGCACACAGACACACACTCAAACTGACAGTGTGCTTTGTGTGCATAGATGGCTTCTTGTACTAATATTACATAACTTACACATAATACATCCAACAAAATCTTACGAAAAGAGGGGAGCCATTATAAAATACAATCTGGTCAGACTAACATACAAAAATATTTCGGTCTGGGTTGATTTCTGCTACTGCTGTCTGATTATTTACAGAAATATTTCTCAATCTTCACGTGACTGTAGGGGATACTGGCTCAGAGCATAGGAAGGTGTACTTCAGAACACAGACATCAAGCAAACTGTTACATGAAAAAAATACAAACATGCTTACGTGTACTCATTTAGAATAATTAAAAGAAAGCAGAGAGTAGGCTAACATAAATAAAAATAGTCACAGTTCAATTTTAGAACTGAATATCCTGGCATATTGATGTAAAAGGTATATTTACATAGAACATCCTTCCTATGGATGTGAAGTTATTTACTTTTTAAGTAGGTGGTCTGGGCAACGTGAGTCCATTTTCATCTACAACATTGTTACAGTAATTAAAACATTGCAATTGTGTTGTTTTTGACAGATAAATGAAATGCAGGCAATGAGCAGATACAAAATTATGCATTCAGGTTACAGTTACAGTTGACATATTGTTGACAGTGGAAATAAGACAAGAATAGTAATTAATTAAACAGGACTAAGCTTAATGTCACTGGTGCCCATGACTAATAAGTGTATAAGGATGAAAACAAATTTAGAGTTAAGCATGTAGGATTGTACAAATAACTTAAGGGCATGGAATTAATAACTGTCCAGCAGAAATACTAAATACATTGCAGTGTTCTGTCTAAAAGGTTGTACTGTATTCTTGTCATGAGTATATAAACCAACTACAGTGTACTATTCTGTTTTGATTTTTGTTTGTTTTGTAGTCAGAAAACTAAAGAGGTGGAGATTTGGTGCTTTTCTGAAGACTGGAAATGTGGGCATGTTTATGATATGAGAAGGCAGGGAATTCCAAAGTTTTAGGCCACAGAAAGTGAATGCGAAGAAATAGAAGGAGCAGGTTGATGGTACATTGTTTTTTTTTCCCCTCTGCAACTCTTTATATCGTCTTGTTGGCCAACAGTGTTCCTCATGTTTCCTATATGGATAACTGATGAACCCTTTATTACTCAGCAAAGACAAGAGCCACAAACACCCATTCATGCTTCCAAGTGATAGTGCATGGTTGCAGGGACGTCAATGAAACAGCCACAGGTAGAATAAGTACTTGCATCACCAAGGAGATGACCTATGCCCAAATACATGAGTCCATGTTCTCCCCCCAACCGCTCGCGCACGTGTGCATACGCACACACACACACACACACACACACACACACACACACACACACACACACACACACACACACACACACAACTCTTCTAGCACTCAATCACTAATTGGACTTAGGGGATCTTTGAAACTGTCAGGGTCTAGCCCTCTGTGGCACAGAACCTGTTTTAGGTGATCCACTGGTGTTAGTAACAAGGGCTTGAAGACAGCAGAAGCTCATAGCTGTCTAGGATGTATTTGGGGGGTTTATTTCTCTGCTAGTGAATGGCAGTGACTGAAGATCAGGAATGTGAAAATAAGAGTGATAAGAATAAATTGGAATTAAAGTGCATGCGTAGTATTTTGACTATAGACAGAGAAGAAGGTTAGGTTTATAAAATGATATTTCAACAGTTTGTAACTTATGCATGTTTTCTGTATAGCTGGCAATCAAGTGAAAAGTGTGACATGGGATAGCTGTTATGGTGGAGTTACCTATGAGTTTCTTTGATTGTTTTGAGAGCTGATGACAGAGTTGCAGAAGTGTTTTCATACTGAAATGGAAATTGCAGACCTATTTGTCAATGTATTCTGAACACCAGGATATTTTAAATGATAATTTCTTTCAGAGAAGGATACCAGATGGAAACAGAATGGTTAGAGGATTATTTGAATTGACAGTTTTTTTTAATAGAGGCTAAGAAATATAAATTCTGTCTTGATAACATTGATTGTAAGGTGTAATAAAATCAACCACTGTTAAAGGAGAGTCACATCAAGTAAAAATTCCTTATGTGTATTGTATTGGTTGTTGGATGACCAGAAGACTATAACCACTGGCATATAAGAGATTTGTGAGGCTGTTGATGAAAACAGAGAATAATAATGTTTTGAATATAGAACCATGTAAGATTCTTTAATAATAAGTGGGAAATGGTGAAGCTACATCTAAAACTTTGTATTGCATTTCAATGGATCCATTCTCTCTTTTTTTGTAAATATTGTATACACTGCACTAATCCACTGTAAATATTGACAATGTTGTGTTGCTTCTACTCTCATTTGTAATGTTATGCTTGCCTGCTTGTGGTATTCCTACTTGTGCTGAGTTGCTCTGATTTATTTTGTACATTTGTACCCAGGTTGTGACTGAAAAGGGTCACTTGACCAGCTCACTCACCTGGTAATTAAACTGTAAATAAATGATGCCCAGTCCCTGTTGATACAGTTAGAACCACTTAAATGTTTTGGCACCAATTTCAAAGAACAGGGGAGTTTTATTCTTTGTATAAGACACATAAATTAATGCTTTGGCTATGCCAACAATATGGCACCAGTAAGCCCACATCAATAGCGGAATGGGGTGATTTTCAGAAGTTATTGCCTGTCACTCTATAACAATTCAGTATCATCCTTCTTTTGTGTAATTTACCTGACAAGAACTGCAGAACAGTGCCTCCTTGACTGTTCATTTCTACAGTGTGCATGTGTGCCAAGACTGCTGGCTTCTGTTATATTTTTCTCTTTACTTGATCAGATAAAACCTAAGACACAGAGGTGTGAGATAGTCTCAGAACCTACAGTCATATAATGCAAACATATTTTAATACAAAATATACTATATATAACATGAGCTGAGCTTATTAGTTTAAAGTATAGCTTTAATCAAAATACCCTGACAACATCATGTAGACAACTTCTTTTTTTCCAAATAATTTTATTCAATTTTTTTTTTAAAACAACAATTAATAACTTTTACAAATCAAACAAGAAAAAGGTAAATGATCTATTTACATAATGTATAATGGCCTCAAATCAAATGAAGATAAAAGGATTACAAGCATAATTACACAGATAAAAAATATGCTTTTTAACAAAGATTAAGACAAACAATTAAGAGGTGACTTCTTGCTTTCTCTCTTTTTATGAAGGTCTCAGTTAGGGAGAGAACTTTCTCCCAAGGATTATTGATCCATTTCCTAAGAAAGATTCTCATTTCCTTGACTTTGATTTCCAACAGTGCTACTTCTTTCAATAGGGTTAGAAAATCTTCAAATGACTTCTCTTACCTCATTCCCTCTAGTACAGCTCTTTTGAGTGTGCACCTTTAACTCCTAATGGGTGTGACATGAGCCTTTAAAAAATGAAATTATCACCTTATTCAAACAAATATTCATATCTCTGGAGCCATTAAGTGTTTCTAGAAAACTATAAATGGCAAACAATTCAGGGTAAATTAATCTTTATATTGGTGGCATTCATTCAGTCTGATGCTTTAAAGTGGATCTTATAAGCCAAAATAAAGGCAGTGAATATTAATTTTGTAATGTTGTCTAAACAACTTATGAAATCTCAGTAACTATCCAAGCAAGACACATACTGGCAGGATTTTCTTCATACAGCTGTGAACATTCATATGAGGGCAGTTCTGTTTATGTTATCTGACTGTTGAAGTATTTAGAAAAGTAAAATTCTTACAATACAAGTAAACAGTACACAACTAATATTCAATATCTATTTAGATACATTTGACAGAGGTCAAATATCAATACAGTTGTGTTTGCCACCACATATGCTTTAAAATGAAATCTTATGATACCTTGTAATGTAGCATCATACCTCTCAACCTTTTGGAGCAAGAAATCTGGACAAAGCCATAAATAAAACTGAGACAAAAGACCAACAACAGGGGCAATTTTTAAATATTGTTCTTAATAGAAAGTTGATAGAATAACAGGTTTTGCATTAACATGAATTTTCCAAACAGTATGATGTCTGAAACTCAAATGCTTGTTATTATTTTTAGCATCATACCTCTCAACCTTTTGGAGCAAGAAATCTGGACAAAGCCATAAATAAAACTGAGACAAAGGACCAACAACAGGGGCAAATTTTAAATATTGTTCTTAATAGAAAGTTGATAGAATAACAGGTTTTGCATTAACTTGAATTTTTCGAACAGTATGACGTCTGAAACTCAAATGTTTATTATTTTTTAAATTCAGTCTTTAATGATTTGTCACAAATATGTCAGAAAAACACAATTTTATGAAAAATGGACCAAAAATATGAGTAAAAAATCTGGACATTCTGCGAAAATCTGTACAGTTGGGAGGTATGTGTAGCATGGTTTTGGAATTATTAATGTACATATGAACCAACAATATTTGATGCCTAGAAGCATCAGTAGTTCTGGAGGCACACTTGGCTGTAATGAGATTTATATACAACAAAAGTATAAAAGCCTTATATAGTACATTGCTTGTCTGACTGTCATGATAAACAGGAGGGTCATTCAGACCAGAGAATATCTATGGTTGGGGATTAGATTTCTGTTGAGATCTTCAGAGGATTTACTGGTTATAAATAAAAATGTATTATGATTGCGTTCATGTAGGATTACCCTTCATTTGCCTCCACACATTAAGTCCTGCAGGTGAGATTCTGGGAAACAGACAGAATAAAATCTGACCTTCCATTTATTATGGGGTTCAAAGTTCACAAGTGTTTTGAGTTCAGAGAATTTATTGTGATTGCAATATCGAGCATAACTTTTTGAGTAAAACCTTACCTTCCTTGAAGGGTAAAACATAAGATATCCTAGTATGTATCCAACATAAGATTACAGTTCCTTCTTCAAAATAAATATGTTATTTTACAGAGGAAAAAACAGGGATTGATGCTGGATTGTACATGAAACTGGGAAGGTGAGATAAAAGAAACAGAGTCAAATCTGTAGTCAGTAATGCCACAAGTCTTGGAAAAAGATGACTAACCATTACATATTAACTGTACACCATGAGGAAGATGTGGTGGGCTAAAAAAGACATCAGCTAAAGAAAAAGCAAGGCTGGGATATTATGTCACCAGTACATAGAGTGCTTAAGGATGGCATGGGAGGCAGAGAGGGGTGGTGGAGACATGGCACTAAGCATATGGGAATCAGCAGAGGAGAAAATGATCAAAGATAAGGGCATAAGGTAAAGCAATACATGGAAATGAACAGACTAGTCAGCAGGATGAAGGCAGAAGAGAAAATAGAAAAGAAAGCTTTCTAGCAATAAAGGGGATAACTGGTACATCAGCAGTAGCGGGTGCCTAATGTTTGTGCATCCAACGATAAGCTATTCAAGAAAAAGTTAAAGGGGAAGCATATACACAGCAGACCACATGGGCAGCTTGGTTTATCTAGACTGATAAATTATGCAGTGTAAGAAATTTATTCAAAGCAGCATTGGTAAACCAAACTGACTGATTCTGTAGAAAATGGAGTAAGTTTAGTGGCATTCAAGTATCTTGAAGAAGTTAATCAGGAGCTGAATTTGGACAGCTTTAACACTCCACATCAATTATTAAGGCTAAATGCTGTGAAACTTGCCAATACTTTGGAAGCCATACAGATCAAATTCTGGAATATTACTGGACTGTTAGCAATGAATATGAAGCACCTAAGAGTGGTTAGCAAGGTTGAAGTGGATTTTCTGCATGATCAGCAGGCAGACATTGCCCATGTTAAGAAGCAAATTTGTGAGATTCAAGATAAGGCAGATTAAACAATAAAACAACTTGAATGGACTGAGCAATAGTTAGGTGGAACAAAGGCAAGGCAAAAAAGCAATCTCTAAAATTTCATGGTGTTTTAGAGGATGATGAATGAAAATATGTCTTGGAATATGTGGAAATCAAGAAGTCAGAGTGCACAGGGTTTGTGAGGGCTACATTAGGGGTAATACTTGTAAAACCATTTCTTTTATCCAAATCAGATGTTCAGTATGGGAATCCAACAAAAATACCGATGGAATTTTTTGACATTTTGAAAATAAGCTAGTGTTACGGAAGCTGCGGAAAATAAAGTGTTATCAGTGGCTGTGAGAACAGTATTTCTTGAACGTGATCACTCTAAAGTGATACTGAAATGTTATGTCAGATTTATTGAAGCAATAATTGTGTACAATGGAAGAAAACTGATTATACGTGCAAAAGAAAAATAATTTCCATCTAACATGCTATATAACGAAATCAGATAAAAAAACAAAATGTGTACTAACTGGATTCAAAGAACTCTTTAATAAAATGCTTGCACTTCTGTCTGCAAAATATTTCGGACTTCTTTTGAACAAAATATGTAAGTGAAGCACTTTTGAATAAATACTGTCAGTTCTGTCTAATAAAACTTTAACACAGTGAGTATATAAAATGTGTGCATGTTAAAATATAGAGATACTGTCACTGTAAATATTGACAAAAATTGTTTACAGACAGGTTAAAGAAGACCAAGTTATCATGGTGAAACCTAAACAAAAATGCATCACAAACACAATTTTAAGAATATAAAAACATTAACAGAAAACTGTTATTGACAAGGCTGTAAACAACACCTATCTGATGACACCAAAATTTAAAAAGCAGTCAGTGTTAACTACAATTGTTTAAGTAAACTTAGCATAACAATAGATGTTTGAATAAATCACTGTTGCAGTAGCCTAAGCTATATGAGATTTATCCCGCTGAGAATCAGACATTCGGCCAGTATCCAAAAGCTTTTGGGCACAACCCATATTCACCATACATCCAAGGCAACATCAGGACATGCTGGTATAAAAGCAGATGTACAGACACAAAATTCAGAGTTTTCTTGCCTCACAGAAAGGAAAGATCTGGTTTCAAATATGGATATTTATGTTCTAGGAGAAAAAAGAGGAAAACAGAAGTGAGGTCAGAACCCCACCTTTCCAAGAAGTGAGGTCAGAACCCCACCCTTCCAATAAGATATATAGAAACATAAAATGCAATAGGAAATCAAAAAGGCAACAAAAGAAAAGGGGGAAAGGAGGGAGGGTGTTAGTGCTACATCAGTGACCTATTTGAACATCTATTGTTATGCTAAGTTTACTTACACAGCTGTACTACTATGTTCATCATTAAATCATTGTTGCAGTAGCCTACATTATATGGAATGATTATCAAAGTTAGATAGTTAGGGAAAAGAAAGAAAGTTCAGAGTCTGAGAGACCCAGGACAATAGTCATAGCAATTGAGTGGCGCACTAGTGCAGCGGTTAGTGTTGTCACCTTACGGCAAGAGGTCCTACAGTTCAATTCTCGGCTGGGGTGCCATCTGTGCAGAGTCTACATGTGCTCCCTGCATTTGTGTGGGTTTCCTTCAGGTGCTCTGGTTTCCTCCCACATTCTAAAGATATGTGTATGGAGCATTTCTCCCTGGGCTTTCACTGAAACTGGGCTCTGTCCCAGTCGGACTTTCCCGGTAAACAAATCTTAAATAAAAAAAATAAAATAAAATCCTGCTCTAGCCCTTAAGAAATAATCTAGCTTATAATGTTTGGTGATGGTATGCACAGATGACCAAGTTGCAACCTGAACACTTCTAGAGTTCACCCCTTTTCAAAAAACTCTAGAAGTAGTCCAAGCTCTAGTAGAGTGAGCTTTGGCCTTCAGAGGAAGGCATTTAACATACTTAGAATAGCAAAACTGGATGACATGAGATAACCATTTGGAAATTGTCTGGTAGACACTGGTTTTTCTTTCTTCTTACTATCAAAAGAAATAAAGAACTGGTCAGATATTTTAAAGCCTTTTATGCTTTCAATGTAATATCTGAGTTGTCTGTTAACATCCACGGCATGTCAAATTCTCTATCCTTTATTTTTGGGTTCAGAAAAAAATACCAGGAGATGGATGGATTGATTTAAAGTGAATTCTGAAACCACCTTTGTCATGAAGTAAGGGTTACCTCTTAAGGTTACCTTGTTCCTATGAAAGGTTAGCTAACCTTGTGTTATCATTAGATCTTGCAATCCTAGCCTAAGTCAGAGCAGTAAGTATAACAGTTTTACATTATTAGAATTTTAAATCAGCTTGATGAGCTGTTTCAAAAGGTGACAAAGTTTTACTAATACAAAGGTAAGATTATAATTAGGAGCTAGCTGTTTCCTGTGTGCGCGAATGTGCAAAATTGTTTTACTTCATATAAGAAGGAAATAGGAGGATCTAAGGGCAGACAGGCAGAAATGGCCAAAAAATTTATCTTAAGAAATGAATAAGAAAGACCAGATTTCAGGAATCTATATTAGAACACCGAACATTCAAAATGTTGATTGTTCTAATATTGAACCCTACCAGTCGAAAATAGTAAACATCGAAAATTCAAAACAGCGATCCAAAACACATACACACAATACTAGCACACCAAACAAACAGCAATCCACACACATACACCTAAACTCTTACCCCTAACCCTACACTAAACTATACACACACCACTAACTATCCACTTACCTTAACCCAAACCCTAACCCTAAGGTTCTTCACAATCGCACACTCACCTCACCCGCACCCTAACCCTAACTCACCTACCCCGCCCTAACTCTCACATCCACACAATCACACTCGTACCTGACTCACGCCCTAACTCTAACTCACCTAACCTGCCCTAACCCTCATGCCCACACAATCGTACACATACGTAACCCGCACCCTAACCCTAACTAACATAACCCGCACTGAATCACACACTTACCTGAATCTGAACTGTAACTTTCCACCAGAGCACTGAAAATACCAAAGAAACAGAAACAGACAACCAAATTCTTTCCCTAGGGAAAAATTTGGTTATCTGTTTCTTCGATATTTTCAGCGTTCACTGAAAACGGGTCGACATTAGAACACTCAACATTTTAAATGTTCGGTGTTCTAATATAGACCCAATTTCAGCAAATCATACAGGTATGGGATATTTCGATTTTGAATAGGTTCTGCTTCTTCTGGCACCCGCTAGAAAATCTTTTCCATTTAGCTAAAGAGAGAGTAGCAGGTTTCTTAGTCTTCTTTAATACCTGATGCACATCCTCAGAAAAAAAGGTGCCTTCAAAGAATCAAAACTATGTCATCCAGGCAGTTACATACAGAGACTGTAAGCTGGGGTGAATCAGAATGAATGATTGTGTGGATGTGAGGGTTAGGGTGGGGTAGGTGAGTTAGGGTTAGGGAGCGGGTGAGGTGAGTGTGCGATAGTGACGGACCTTAGGGTTAGGGTTTGGGTTAAGGTAAGTGGATTGTTAATGGTGTGTGTATAGTTTAGTGTAGGATTAGGGGTAAGAGTTTAGATGTATGCGTGTGGATTGCTGTTTGTTTGGTGTGCTAGTGTTGTGTGTATGTGTTTTGGAACAGAGAATTTTCTTAAGTAAGTCCATCCCATGAGAAGTTTGGTGTAATTGCCTTGGCAATTATCATGAGAAGGGAGAATCAATACTGGTTCTCCAACCAAAGATTATTTATGGAGTGCACTTCTGGATCTTTAAAAACACTCGGGTTATCAGAAGAAAGGGGTGGCAGCATATAGGAACAGTTCCATCCATCTGAAGGAAAAGATATCTGTCTTGCCGACCTCTCTACAAACTGCCCTGGAGTAGAATTTCTTCAGCTGCCTGTTGTGCATGGAGGCAATAAGATCTATTTGGGGAATCCCTCATAATGTCCTGGAAGACCCCTGTGTGTAACTTCCATTCATGCGGCTCTGTTCTGGACCTGATCAGTATGTCTGCCACAGTATTCTGCTCCAACGGAATAAAAGTAACAAGAAGGGACAGATTTACTGAACTGCAAGTTCCCAGACAAGCGTGGCTAGCCTGCATGGAGGTTAAAACTGGTCACCTGTTGCCTATTTATGTGCCACATAACCGTGTTGTTGACTGTTACCAACATAGGTTCTGGAGTCCTCAATGGTTCAATCTTTAAGGCATTTATCAATACCAAATTTTCTTTGATGAGTGTGTGTGTGTGTGTGTGTGTGTGTGTGTGTGTGTGTGTGTGTGTGTGTTTTGAAATGATGATCCGAAAGACCCTGTACCTTTATTTCTTTGTATACTGCCTTCCAACTGAAATCTGATGTAGTTGTACTTAAAGACTGGGATGGTGATGGAGGGAAATGGAAGCTCTGGATTCAGTAGCAATTGGTCTATCCACCAGAGAAGTTCTATCTTTATTTATTTATTTATTTATTTTGCTTTTGTTTAATGGGTTTAGTTAAAAAACACTTTTCAGCAGGCACCTAGGGAGAAAAGCTCCTAAATATTGCAAACATTTTTAAAGAGATATTCAGTAATTCACATAAATGGACATTAAATAACATGCATTAACAAATACATATACATTTGCTGATTTGATTTCTTTCATATGAAAGTACAGGCAAGTATTACATTATAAACGATGTTTACACATCAGTAGAGGTTTAACGTTGAACATTTGAAGAGGTGTATTAATGGGTTTGTCAGATAGATAATAGGTCATGGGATTATTCCTTAGCAATTTGAAGAAATGGAAATGAGGGAAGGAACTAGGTAGAGTAGAAAATGTTAATATTGTAGTTAAGATGTGAGGTGTAAAAGAGGTTCAGAGACAATTGTATATACAGCTGTCATAAGGTTTATATTAATAGTATAGAAGTAAAGGGTGAGCAGTGACACAAAATAATGTATATAGCTGGAATATGCAAGTAAAGCTAAGACTGGCTGTGAGGCATAGGATTCTGAATGAAGATAAATGGATTAATAATATGACAAGCTGAAGATAATAGTGGCATTTACCCTGGAGATATACAGGAGCAGATCCACTGATTTGACAGATGAAGCTTTAGTTGTGTTTTAAGTGAGTTTGCACTCTGAAAAGATTTCAATGGTAGGGGGATGTGGTTCCATAGTTTAGCTACCTATTTGATCATAGAGTGCCACCTGCAATATTACATGACTTTGTTATAGTTGCTAGAGATTTTTCTCTAGACTAATATTTTTAAAGGAGTACTGTTGCATTAAGTTGAGGATGAGCAATGTTCTGGCTTATAGAGAAGTCTGTTTATTGTTGTTAGCTGAGGAAGAGCTAGGTGATAGGGTAGCTCTAACCAGTTTAATTCCTGAGGGCTAGACAGTAGTGTGTTATACTGTTATAGTTTACTGCAAATTTGGCTATTTTATTATAACATTGCCCAAGTTTAGACAGTTGCAAGATCTGAAGTTTAGTGAAGATTGTGGCAGCACAGAGGAGAGATGGCACTAAGAAAGTAGAGGCTATAAGTCTTCTGGCTACATCAGTGAAGTAGATTTTTACTCTGTATAATGCACCTAGTGTTTGATGAGTTTTTAACCCTGTGTGATACATGGTGGTCAAATTTCAACTGGTTGTCTATGATGACACGTAGCAATTTTGTGTGGTCTACTTGTTCTATTATGGTGTTGTTGGCAGAGATGATAGTGAATATTGTTTTGGTAGAAATGTGCCTTGAGGTGAATAGCAGTAGTTTAATTTTATTAGGGTTTGGACATAGTTGTGAATTATTTGGTCATGTTTCAGTGGATAGGAAGGATTGTTTTACAAGGTCTTTGAGTTTAGAGAGAAATTTCAGAGAGCAGAGTAGGGCTAAGTCATAAAAATATTGAACTAGGGTAGCATTTTTGTAGTGGTATAGAGATAGTTCCTTGATCTCAGTGATGAATATGTTGAAAATTATGAGGTGTAGGATAGATGCTTGTGGGATACCAGTTGCTACTGTCAAAAGGTGAATAAATAATTTTTCCATTTCACTGCTTGCACTCTGAGCAGTAGTTATGGAACCACTGCAGTGTAGAGTTGGTGAGTCTAAGTATAAGAGTTTATGCAGGTTTCTGGTGGACGACAGCATCAAAACTTTTGATAAGTCTAGGAAGATGGTGGAGACTAGGTTTTCAGCAATTCTATGGGTGTTATCAGTACTAACAAAACTCAGCAAAGCAGTAGTTATGCTATGATGAGGACTTAAGCCATGCTGGGTTGAAGACATAAGCTGGTTATATATTAGATGGCTGATATGTTGCTTATGTATACATTTTTCTAATATTTTTGATAAGGGAGAGAAAATGGTTATTGGTCTATAGGTTGAAAGATCTGTATTGATTCCACCTTTATGCAGTGGAACAATGAATGATTTTTTTTCCAAAGTAAGGGAACTTTATTTTCAGATATGGACTGATTTATCAGAACTGAAGTTGGATATGCAATAGTCTCAGCTGCTATGTTAAGATATATGCTAGGTAAATTGTTGGGACACATGTAGTAGGCCTTAATTTTTTTGAGGTGTTGTTTGATGGTATCTCTGGGAATGAGTGGGAAGCAGGAATGTCAAAGAAGGTAATATGACTGAGTAAAAACCTCAATAGCTTGATTAGTTACCTGATTGGTTGATGACTGTACTGTCTGTATAAAGTGAGCATTGAACTGGTTGGCTATGATTTCACTTTTTTATGTTTGGCATTGTCTGTGTAGTTTGTCCTGGATTTAACAGTTTATTGATTGAGGCCCAGGGTGATTAGTGTGTATATTTTGATTGGTTGAGCAGTAGGTGTCTTATCTTTAGTGTTAACTTCTTTACTTAGGTTTCTTAGTTCTCTATATACTAGTAAAGTAGGATCTGTTTTATTTTTTTGTCCAGACCTTGTATGCTTTGTCTTTGTTTCATGAGTCGTTTAGTTGCTAAAGATAGCCATGGGCAGTGTTGGTTTTGATTCTTTATATTCGGGGGGGGGGGGGGTTGTGTAATTATAACTCTTAGGAAGATTTTGTTGAACTCAGAGACAGCATCATATATGGTGAGAGTCTTTAGTGGCTCCCAGTTAAGGAGATGTAATATATTAATTAAAGACTCTTCAAGAAAAGTTATGTTTTCTTACCAGGCTGTAATGCCTGGTTTGGGCTGTTGCTTTGGTATCTTATAATGTAAATTGGTAAGTGGTCAGTCAGCCTATCTGACAGAGTTCTATGTGATGATATTTTATTTGGAGTGGATGTTAGGATCCAATTGACGGTTGACTGTAAAGCTGTGGCTTTGTTATATCTAGTTATTGTGTGTTATTGTGGGTGGATTTTCAGATTGTATGGTTTGCCAATCTATATTAACATCACTCAATATTATGTTTTCATGAGGGATTTTTGAATAGGCCCAGCAGAGAATATCTTCCATTGTTTTAGCATTATTACTTGTCAATATGTATATACCCATAATTGCAATTGTCTTGTTAGTGTTTAGGTTTAGCATCATTAGTAGGATTTCTGAGTTACAGAAAGTTATCATGGTGTGGGGGAAAGGGAGCTATATAGTATGCTTTTGTAGAAAATAATGACACCACCAGCTTTTTTGTTGGCTCTGTCTAATCTGCTAATATTATAGACTGGCAGGGCAGTTTCTTCATTTTTTGTTTTGTGACAGAGACAGGTTTATGTGGCAAATAAGATGTCTGGAGTGCTTAGTGCTGTCCATGCGTGCACTTCAGGGAATTTGTTATAAATACTTTATAACCTGGTATATAAAGGCTAGGTTGGGACTGCTGGTGAGATATTAGTGATAAAGGAGCTGATGGGGATATGCTGTCTGGTCCCTGTATGCGTTGAGCTGTGCCTAGTTTTGGTGGGTGTCACTACTACATTTTATGATTATGGAGGTATGATGCTACAAGTACAGGCATTTTTGCGTGATTTTTATATTTCATACCCAAACTGTGAATAAATGGCAGTGGCTCTGGATAATTGTACTTGAATAGTAGGATATATAAGAGATGATAAAGGTAGGGTGTGATTGACAGATGAGGTTCAGAAGTATTTTCCTTGCTGGGCACAGTATAAGAGTTATGTCAGAATTCTGAGGGTAATCGATGTTTTTAGGATGTTAAGTGTGCAAGAGAAGGAAGAGATACTAGTATAGGGAAATGTAAGAAAAACATGTCTTTGAAATGTAAGAAATAAAGGGATCTGAAAGAATAGAAGATGGGGATGTAGTTCAAATAGGAAGCAAAGAGTGTTTATTTGGGAAAAGTAGAAGTTGAAATGTAGATTAGTAGACTTAGAAGCACTGTTGGAAAGGATTCAGAATAGCAGTGGCTATAGAGTAAAGCAGTATATGATGGAGACAGGTTGTTTGGGAATGATGTTAAAATTTAAATGGAAAATGAGGAATAGGTGAATAGCACCAAGAGAGTTTCTATGACATTAGTAGAGTTGTTTGAGGAGATTTAAAGATTGTCACAAGTAAAAGCTGTATGTGTGAAATATAATTGCAAAGTAAGGTAGAGAGGCTGGGAATTTGGGGTAGGGTAGGGGAGAAAAGCAAATCTGAGTCCTTGAGCCAATTATTACAGAAAGCAATTGGTTTTATAACTGGTGCTGTGTAATTAGCAAGAAGGCAAAGAGTAAAACATTTTTTCTGTCATTTACTTAAAGCAGACAACAAGAAGCTAGGAAGATAAAATAGCTGGTGTAACAAAAGGAGATTCTGCCAACCCAGCAAGCTGGAATTTTGTAAATAATTGTATGTCATTTGTGAATATTAATATGATTTATATAGAAGTGTAACAAAAGGAGAAACTGCCAGACCATCTGTCTGGAATTTTATAAATGATTGTATGTCATCTGTAAATATTAACATGATTTATATAGAAGTGTAACAAAAGGAGATACTGCCAGCACAGCTGTCTTAAATTTTGTAAGTGGCTGTGTGTCATTTGTGAATGTCAACATGCTTCATGTAAGATGCTTGTGTTACAGATGTATTAGAACTGCATGTCATATTGTACAGACCTGCTGAAGAGATATTTTGTAAAGTGCTGAGCAGAAATGTATATACACTATTGTAACTGTTTAAATGTATATATTTTAACAGGGGAAACTGAAACACAAGAACATAACAGCAACAGACAGGATATCTACACTAGGGAGCTCTCTGTATTGTCTTGAAAGAGAAGTAATTGCTAGGCTTGAGATGTGGAAGCATTTTATTGTTTTATAACTTCCACTATTTACCAAAGATCTGAGGTCTATGTATTTTCACAGATAGATACTAAATGCTACCAACTGCATCAGTGGGGGGATTAGCTGGTACAGAGTCAGAAAACAAGAAATTATGTCATTCTGCAAGCTATCCCAGCAGTAATATTTGAGATATTAATTTAAGAACTCTCTGAGAGAGACAGACTGAGTATTGTATATTTTGTCTTTGACCTGACAAGAAGATACACTACACATCTGCCTTGTTGCTCTGTAAGTAAATTGAGTAGGATATAGTAATTCTCTTAGATTCAGTCAGGAATATATTGAAGTATAGCTTAGATGATTTCTTTATTTATTTGAGACTGTCCTGCAATGTTGTTTTAAATATTTCCTGTGATTTTGAACTCTGGTGTAACAGTGCTTATATACTGAGTATTTTCTTGTTTTTATATTCTTAAATATATTTAAACCTTTCATTGTGGCTGATATTTGTAAGACTTATTTAAGTTTTGAGAGTACTTGCATATTTATTTGGTGACACTGTGGGCCACTCCTAATAGCCTTGCTCTTGATCAAACTACCATTTGTATTGATAGTAACATTACACAGTAAGATTGCACACCCTTTGTTAAGGGCCTTAAAGCAGCTGATAAGGACATTGCTGGTTGCGGTGATAACTACCTTATAGTCTAGGCAAAAGGGGGCATAGCTAGTAAACTTGTGGCAGCTATTACCAGGTGTGTGTGTGTGTGTGTGTGTGTGTGTGTGTGTGTGTGTGTGTGTGCGTGCATGTGTGCATGTGTGTGTGTGTGTGTGTGTGTGTGTGTGTGTGTGTGTAAATCAAACCTCAAAGAGTGTGTGTGTCAGCTACTTGGGCAGGGACACAAAGCACTGGTTAGACAGAGAGGTTGCTGGAGGTCTTGGTTTCACCACTCAGCTGAGATCTCAATGCTATAGCTGTGGGAGTCTTACTGGGGATCTGGAGAAAGAGGGAGAAACCAGCCCCAGACTGACTGTGGTCTCTGTGTGCCCTTAAGGGAAATTGCACTTGACGCAGAGAGTGGCATCTGGAAATACTGTGTGTGTAACTTGTCATCCTTCCAATGTACGTCCTCCACTGGTGCTAGTGGTGAGGACTGAGGCTACTTGATTACTGGGCCAGTGGTGGGGTGTCACAGCTGGGTTATACAGTGTAATCTAATTGGCAAGAGAAAGGACAGTGGCTGACTTGGTCAGTGGTCCTTAGTGTCAAGGACTACTCCTTTTAAGGAAAAGTCATAGCCACATTCCAGCACAGGACAGGCACATACCTGATTAGTTAAATTTAATATACAGCAAGGATTTTCAAGTTTAAATTACTTTCATTGCAAAATGACAAAAATTTCAGTAACAACATTTGCAGATGTGTGCCTTGGGGCAAAGCTCCTGCTATCCTGATAAAAATAAGTACATTGATTTTAAAGGACAGAAGATGCTGCTGTTGAGAAGGCATTACATTTTCCTCATGTGTAACCTTGCTAGTGGGATCATTAGAAAAATGGAAGCTAGGTATCCCAAAATCATGAGATATTCGCTTGCTGTAGTTATTGATTACTGATAAAATTGAAGAAACTGTGCTTGATAAAAGGATGCTTTTTCTGAAGGAAATTAAGCCATCATTTGAGAAGTGTCTAGCAGACATCCTAAAGATGTTACTCTGTGAGAAATGAGAAATGATGATTTCTCAAGACTGCGATGAAAAACTAGACATTGAAAGAGATTTTTAACAAAAGGAGAGAGTCTTCACAGTTTCTGCAAAAATAAGGCAGTCATCCAAATGGGGAAAGATGTGAATGTCTCATGGTCTGCAAAATGCAGTTATGATGATAGACCCTTAGTAAATACCCTTGGAGCTATGGGCAAATGAAAGGATAAAGAAGAGAACTCAAAATGTGACCAGAAATTGAAAGTCTTAAAATACAAATGTGCTTTCTGTGAATGGGAATATGCTAATGGCATCTTTCAGGTATAAAATCATTAAAAACCTTAAAGGAGAAATCAGAGGCAAAAGAGAGACTGTAGTTTGGGCATTTTGAAATGTTGGTCTTTTATGCGAAGATTTATAAAGGACAAGTCCAGAACAGGTCTCTGGGATAAAACTTCTTGAGTAGAATTATTCTCCTTTATGATCCTCTGGTACATATTTTGTTATGCCATATGGGAAATGATAGGAGGAAAGAGATGAATTTGATTCTGAGCATGAGGGATAATTCCTGTGTTTAGAGGAAAAGAGTTTCATGGATACCTGTACCCATTTTGAGCGATTTCTAATACCTAGCAATCTGAAGTGATCTGGTGTCAAAGGGAAAGGTAAAGAGAAATATACCTTGGAAGATTTAGTCAGCTGTCATGGTGAGGAGGGCCACACAGTCAGTTTTTTATTAGATTGAGATTGGACCTGAACTCTCAGTCAACAATACCAGAAGTGGCCTTGACATTGTTTCTTGAATTTTTGTTTCCCCGATCTTTGATGGAATTCTTTAAACTCGTCCACCCATCCACAATCCATTATCCATCCATCAGTCCACAATCCTGTTTTTCCCATTTTTGCAAAACTTCAACAACTCATATCTACTCCTCCCACAGGAAGGGTATCAGAGAGAGAGAGAGAGAGACTTATATTTCACTGTTGTTAGGGAACATTGCATATAACCTGATATATATACATACATATATCTATGACACAGCTTTACTTAC
Organism: Protopterus annectens; assembly: GCF_019279795.1. Classification (NCBI taxonomy): domain Eukaryota; kingdom Metazoa; phylum Chordata; order Ceratodontiformes; family Protopteridae; genus Protopterus; species Protopterus annectens. The sequence goes on along the minus strand of NC_056732.1, from coordinate 1,469,568,139 downwards.
TGTAATACATCCCTCAACTAACAACACCAAGAATGAAGTACTGTAAGTAGCAAAACTGCTATACTGGAAGTGACAACATTTGTACTTACCTGCATGCTGGAAAAAAAGTAAAAATAAATAAATAAATAAACATAATAAATGATAACAACAGCTGTCTTATAAGAAAAAAAAAGTTCTGAGATTTGCATTACGAACTAAAAGTACCATTATTGTATCAGTACTTCATATCACCTGCTACTTTGTTATCCACCTCCACTCTGATGGTATAATTAGCACTTGTGCCATTGACCACTAAACACCTATAATAATGATGGCTATGACCAAATTGATATGTGGAGACATGTCTGTTGCACAGTGTGAGATGACCGTGCACTATTCAGTAAAGTCCACAGGTAATACTGCATACACCAAGTATTAAAGATGTCCATGGCAAGTGCAGTGAGGCCATACATGTCTTGGTATTCACAGGAAAAGGGAGGCTACAAATTCCCACAGTACCACTTTGTTGGCCATACACCAAAGCCTGTCCCCTCTGAATCCATCAAGCAATTCTTGATCTGCAAATTTTAAAAGTGTGATTCTTACTTGTATCTCAAGCAATTCTTAAGGTGCAAAATGTAAAAGTGTGATTCATTGCTTGTACCTCCTTCTCTAAGGCCACAGAGCAATCCTCATCACACCAAGTAGCAGTGTGGCAGAAGCAAGCAGCTTAAAGCACGATATAGCAATGCTAGTACCAAAATCAGCATTTTCACCAACTGCAAAAGTGATTAAAAAAGGCATATTTTTCTTTTTATAAGGCAATGCTTATTGTACACTTGAGAAAATTATAACTGTGAAGTGCAAAATGTGAGAAAAACTCTTTTATATAGTTAAGTTGCTGCATCTTTTGCACACATTTTGCATTTGCATGTCATTACATACTCATCTATTTGCAAAGTTTTTTGTGACTTTCCTTCCGCTGCACATAAGCACAGCTTCTGTCTCCAAATCACATCTCACCTGCACTTGCACACATACCCACAGACATTTGCATAGTAACTGTGAATACCACCCTGAAAGTATTTAATGAAAACACCAAACAAAAAGCTCACATTTTCCCTTATGACATATTCATTTTGAACTACATAATAATATTTTTGCAAGAGTTGTTTTCCTTTGTGCTTTGGCTTGATCAACTGTTGTAACTAACTGTTCATATATCCTCTGGCAAGAAACAGCTTCACATTATGTCATCAACTGTAAGCCTTGAAATATGAATTATCTGACCTTTAACAATGTTTAACTATGGAATGACAAATGAGTGGAAGCAGTTATTCTCAAAAGTAGGTTCATGACAAACTACTGATGAAAAGTTCTTATTTTCAGTGTTCATTCTAATGATACTATCCAAAAAAAGCATATAAACTTCTCTTTATCATACAATAAAAGCCCCACCAAGATCCTTTCTATACATTCACAAAGTTTGGTATATGTGCCTTTCCAAATAAAAAAAATAAATCATCATTGTAATGTCTGTGGTATGTTACTTTACTAGCCACTGCATGTTTATCCAGTAATTCCACTTCTCAGTACACCATGAATAAATTAATGTCACTACCCCAAGACCTATATCCTTAATTTAATTAAAATATTCTTTCTGAAATAAAAAATTTACTAGACAATATTCAAAGAATCAAACAGCAAACAGAATTCATCCCAACAGTCACCAGATTAGTATAAATCATCAATAAATATTGTCGAGCCAGTCCACCATCCTGAGGAATACAGGTGTAAAGAGAATCAAAATCTGCTGTATACACAGGTTCCTAGCTAAGTACTAGGCTAGCTGCCCTTGCAATCTGCTGTATACACAGGTTCCTAGCTAAGTACTAGGCTAGCTGCCCTTGCAATCTGCTGTATACACAGGTTCATAGCTAAGTTCTAGGCTAGCTGCCCTTGCAATCTGCTGTATACACAGGTTCATAGCTAAGTACTAGGCTAGCTGCCCTTGCAATCTGCTGTATACACAGGTTCATAGCTAAGTACTAGGCTAGCTGCCCTTGCAATCTGCTGTATACACAGGTTCATAGCTAAGTACTAGGCTAGCTGCCCTTGCAATCTGCTGTATACACAGGTTCCTAGCTAAGTACTAGGCTAGCTGCCCTTGCAATCTGCTGTATACACAGGTTCATAGCTAAGTACTAGGCTAGCTGCCCTTGCAATCTGCTGTATACACAGGTTCCTAGCTAAGTACTAGGCTAGCTGCCCTTGCAATCTGCTGTATACACAGGTTCATAGCTAAGTACTAGGCTAGCTGCCCTTGCAATCTGCTGTATACACAGGTTCATAGCTAAGTACTAGGCTAGCTGCCCTTGCAATCTGCTGTATACACAGGTTCCTAGCTAAGTACTAGGCTAGCTGCCCTTGCAATCTGCTGTATACACAGGTTCATAGCTAAGTACTAGGCTAGCTGCCCTTGCAATCTGCTGTATACACAGGTTCATAGCTACGTACTAGGCTAGCTGCCCTTGCAATCTGCTGTATACACAGGTTCATAGCTAAGTACTATGCTAGCTGCCCTTGCAATCTGCTGTATACACAGGTTCATAGCTAAGTACTAGGCTAGCTGCCCTTGCAATCTGCTGTATACACAGGTTCATAGCTAAGTACTAGGCTAGCTGCCCTTGCAATCTGCTGTATACACAGGTTCCTAGCTAAGTACTAGGCTAGCTGCCCTTGCAATCTGCTGTATACACAGGTTCCTAGCTAAGTACTAGGCTAGCTGCCCTTGCAATCTGCTGTATACACAGGTTCCTAGCTAAGTACTAGGCTAGCTGCCCTTGCAATCTGCTGTATACACAGGTTCCTAGCTAAGTACTAGGCTAGCTGCCCTTGCAGACCCTTTTAAGCCTAACCAGATTCACTTTTTAAGCTTGAAGTAAGGTATCCCATTTGGTTATGGATTGGCCTTACCCATCCCATGGTTGAGAATAACATGGTTCCCTAATGAGAATAACTGTGATCATACCATAGATAATTTGTGGGGACCATGCATGGGATAAAGCATTTAAGAGATGGATCTGCTCATTTGTAGTACAGGGGCAGTCCTGGGGTAAATTTTCTGTTTCCCATCCATATATCAAATATTCATTTGAATATGGAAAGGGATGAACTTTGTTTTATGGCAATTGTGAGTTTGTTCCATAGCAGTGATATCCTCTGAGAAATATACCTCTCCCTTCAAAACATTCTGTTGATTTTGCAGAAGAGGTTTAGATCCCTAGACTGAGTATTTCTGATGCAATTTCACTTGCTAATGTGCAGTAAATCTATCGGTAATCGGTCAGAGGATATCTTGTATGCCAGACACAGATCACCTCTTAACAGTTTGTAGGGCATTGAGTATAGTAACAGGGCTTTGAGTCAATCCATATAGGACATGTTATTAAGGCCAACATAAATATCTGAATACATGAAAACATATCCAAGCATAAATGCTTCATTACCTGTAATGATGCATCTTTTAACCTATCCAGAAAGAGCTGTATATCCCTGTAGTCAAAGGTTAGATTCCCTCAGCATCCATTTGGCAATTGTGTGATTCTGAGCAAGTCACTTAATCAGTCACTGTGCTAAGTTTCTCAATGGTCTACTGGACATCATTTATAAAAACTACCTATGAATCAGATCCTTGAGGAGAATAATAACAACTATACAGAATATTAGATTCACGAAGGTGAAGAAAGTATTTTAAGAACTAAGCCAACACATGAATGAAGAAAGGAGATTTTGCTAGTAGGGATGATTGCAACTAGGGGTGCAGAAAATAGGCAAGAGGGGGCTGGGATTTACTGGAGAAAAGGAGGAGGGATAGGTAATGGAGTGGGATGAGGCCACAAAGAAGTTTGGAATGCAGATTAGAGACTACATTCCCTACCAGGGATTGATATAAGAGTATAGGCAAAGAGAGAGGGATATGGGAATGGTAAGAGAAAGACATGTAAAGGATATGCACACCTTCAGACTAGTAGCCCAGCATAATGTATCGGAGATACTTCAGGTACAACTAACAGTGGGTAATACGGCAATTCAGGTCATAGCCTGCTATATGTCCCCAACCATGTCCCAATACTCTCATCCATGTTCCTAAGCACCCTGGAAACTATTAGGGTCCAACCTAACACTATCATACTGGGTGACGTCAACTACCCCCCATCAACTGGGGAAACTACTCATGCACCAATACACTTGCCCAATGCTTCCTGAAATTCATTAATTCCAATGTGCTGGACCAGCTCATTCTCACCCCCACTAGAGGAAGCAACATCCTTGACCTGGTTATTACTAATATGGAAAGACACTTGATTGAGAAATCCACTTTATGAAGCAAAGCTTTCGGGTAGAACCCTTTAGCAATACTAATATATAGACATCACATTATCACAGTTTAAATACAGGTCGAAAGTCACATGACCAGCAGCCCAATGAAATCATGTGACAGCATGAATATAATTATAAATATAAAACTATTAATACAAAAATATAAAGCAAAATCAAATAACAAATACAACAATAAAGAAAAATATTCTATATCATAAAACATGTAAGTGCACCTTCTAAGCAACATTAAAAACATTAATTTAATATGAGTATATCTCAAAGTTTAGTGTGCTGTAGCTTAACCAATATAGGTTTAAGGCTAACCATACTATTCAGACCTGGGGGGGAAATCAGAAGCGAATCTCAAGATCCATTCATATTCCTTAATCTCCAGGTAATTATTCTTGTCACCGCCTCTAGGTGTAGGATGAACGGCGTCAATAACTCTAAACATAAATCTATGCTTACTAACATAGGTAGATATATGCTTATACAAGGCATCCTTATCATAACATCTCCTAATTTCTGATTTATGTTCAGTAATGCGCTCTTTTAACTTACGAGTGGTCTTCCCTACATAGAAGGAAGAACACGAAACACAGGTGGCCAAATAAACCACAAAAGATGAAGCACAGCTTGCAGATACTTTAAACCTATAAATTTTACCACTAATAGGGTGTTCAAATATACTACTATCATTATTCATAATATCAGCACAACATACACAATTAAAACACTTAAAGGTGCCAAAATTTGCTGAAATAGGCAAAGACAAAGGTCTACTAAAATCCTTGTAACATAACATACTTTTTATAGTCTTCATATTTCTGTATGCAAAAGACGGTTTGTCACCTACTACACCTTTTACTTCATCTGAAGCCCTAAAGATAGTCCAATTTTTCTGAATAATCTGTTTAATATAATTCGTCCTTGTATTGAATGAGGTAACATATCTAACAACTGCCTTTAAACTTAAATTATTATTTCTAGTTTTATTTTCATTTTTAACTTCATCTTCATTGATAGTTAGATTACATGTACCTTCTAAAAAAATTGGTTTCAAGTTTGTCTTCCTATCAACTACTATTTTGTGCGTCACACTAGATAATAAATGTATATCATATCCACTAGATACAAAATCTTCCATTGTCTCATCTAACTGCAATGAAAAGATGGTGTCATTAGTATTTAACCTACTCACTCTACTAAATTGAGACTTTACTATGCCTTTAAACACATGTGGGGCATGCATACTGTTATAATGAATATATCTACCAGAATGTACATCTTTCCTGTGTACACTGGTATGAATGGCACCTTCACATAACTGTAGTTTAACATCTAAAAAGACTATAGTATTGTCTGATGTTTCCATTTTAAATTTCAAAAAGTTTGTAGTTGAGTTCAGATAATTTAAAAATTCTTTCAATTCATTCATGCTACCATCTCAAATCATGAAACAATCATCCACAAAACGTTGGTAAAAGCATATCTTACTAAGAAAATGTTTTTTATCATTATAGATGTTATTTTTCTCCCATTGGTAGAGAACCAAGTTGGCATAAGTATTAGCTACCGAGGTACCCATAGCTACCCCAGTGAGCTGAAGGAACAAGGATTCATTAAATAGAAACACATTGCTTTTCAAAACCACGTCCATAAGACTGCAAATATTTTCAATGTGTTTACTATTAGGTATTGATTGCAAGAATAAAAACTCTCTTAATAATTCAACCCCAACATCATTAGGGATAACAGTAAACAGGGAGGCAATATCCAATGTAACAAAATGATATTTACCCTGCTCTAGCGTACCTTCTAAACTACTGTACCACAGACGTAATTTACACAAAAAATCTGATGTATCTCGCAAAATAGTATTACATTTGGATAAATATGGTTGTAACTGTCTTTGTAAATACAAAGAAATTGGTTCAGTAATCCAGCCGGCACCTGAAACTATGGGTCTCATCGGTGGGTTAACCATAGATTTATGAATTTTAGGGATACCATATAGATGTGGGTTGACTGGACAAGGTACAGTGAAGTAATGAAACAAATCTAAGCTAATGTCACCATTCAACTGTAGCTCATAAATAACTATATTTACATAGCTAACACATTTTTTAACATCTAGGTTTGTAATACTCTTAAATGCACTATTATCTTCAAGCAACGTGGAAACTGCTGACATGTATTTGTCTCGGTCCATTAGTACAACTACACCACCTTTGTCTGCTTGTTTGATAATAATATCATTATTCAATTGCAGACTTTTGAGTGCTTTGTGCTCATCAAATGTCAAGTTAAAAGTTCTTTTCTTCATAGTAGTAGAATATAATGCCCTGATCTGAGATTCACAAACTTCATGAAAAGCTTTGACGATGGGTACATTAACAGGGGTAAATGTACTGCGCCGTTTACACTGTCCTTCCACAAAGCCAGTATCACCAAATAACAGTCTCAAATTGACATTTCTGGAAAACTGCATCAAATCTGTAAGCGCAGTTACCAGGTTATCACTATTGGTAGGTATAAAGTTAAGTCCTTTGCAAAGAAGAGAATGATGGACTTCCTGTAAACTAAAGATAGAAAGATTTAACGTACCGTTTATTATTTGCGGCTTATTTTGTTCAGCCCTAAAGGGCTTTCACTTTTCCGTTTATTCGAGGTTGCCATTTGTCCCATAGATGGTCTTCTTGATAGTGGAGACCTCTCTGCAATGGATTCAGGTAGCTCTAGGTGGAAGCGCTTGTGTGTGAAGTTAATGGTAAGTTGTTGGGACTTCTTACCAGCGTTAGATGAGACGCTGGCATCGCCATCTTGTTTCTTTTTCATTTCAGATTGCGTGCCTACGCACGTTGTACAGGGAAGTGATGTCATCTGGCTAGGCTCATGTTCCGCTGTAGATAGGGGCACAGAAACAGTAACCGCTTGTGCTGAAGTTATCAGATCTGATGTTATATCTTGAAACTCATCAAGTGTATCTAGTGCTTTTCTTTGAGAGGCAATTTTATGATTAGCCTGAGAGGTGCGATCTATCTTCGGCCAAGAGAAGATATTACCTCTCTGGAAATCATTAATATCACGTATCAGCTTCTGGTTTTTGGTTGCTTCCATCCGATTGTCAAACGCCTGCATTCTATCCAGGACTTGTTGGTAACTATCAGTCATTGTAGAAAAAGCAGGCATTTCCATGATACTATTCTCCAGAGCTATAATTTCATTTTTATAATCTTCTTCAATAGTAAGAAAGAAATCATTCATTAAACACATATAGTCAAGGCTCAGTTTAATATTAAGCTGCTGCCATTTTTTCAACAGTTCAGGGTACACATTTCCATAAGAGGGCATTTTAAGGATTCTAAGCCCTCATGGAACAATGCCTCTCTCTATATAGGCTAGAAAACTAAAGCGTTGCCATTGCAAACGCCTAAAAGCACTTACTTTCCTCTCAAGTAACTGTAGTTTCTTACTAAAGTCAGCAATATTCTCAGAAGCAGAATAGTCAACATTTTCTGTAGCAGGACACACTGTACCAACGAATTGTAGTAGCGGATTGGTCTCAATGGTAATAACAGACCTAACAGTAGTAAGCATAGATTTATGTTTAGAGTTATTGATGCCGTTCATCCTACACCTAGAAGCAGTGACAAGAATAACTATCTGGAGATTAAGGTATATGAATGGATCTTGAGATTCGCTTCTGATTCCCCCCAGGTCTGAATAGTATGGTTAGCCTTAAACCTACATTGGTTAAGCTACAGCACACTAAACTTTGAGATATACTCATATTAAATTAATGTTTTTAATGTTTTTAATGTTGCTTAGTAGGTGCACTTACATGTTTTATGATATAGAATATTTTTCTTTATTATTGTATTTGTTATTTGATTTTGCTTTATATTTTTGTATTAATAGTTTTATATTTATAATTATATTCATGCTGTCACATGATTTCATTGGGCTGCTGGTCATGTGACTGTCGACCTGTATTTAAACTGTGATAATGTGATGTCTATATATTAGTATTGATAAAGGGTTCTACCCGAAAGCTTTGCTTCATAAAGTGGATTTCTCAACCAAGTGTCTTTCCTTTTTCTGTGCTCTGCAGCCAGTGGTTTTCATTTATTACTAATATGGGCAACCATTGCTCAACACCAATAGTCAATTCCTTCCTGGTTAGATCCAACCACAAACTAATTACCATGGAATTCCACATCTCACCACACCACCAGCAAAGATAACCACCATGAAAAACTTCTCCAAAGCTGACTTTGGGCTCCTAAACCAGAGGTGGCTAACTTCACGGCACCCATGCAAATGGAAAATAGGTGCATGACCGCCAAATCATACACCAATGCACTGTACAGACATGCACATAAATGCATGGAACTAGCCATACCCAACAGAACCAAGATGCTCTCCTCCAAAAAAAGGAAGCCAATCTGGCGGTCCCCTGCCATTAACAAACTCTACAACAGAAGGAAGAAACTGTTGCAGAAAAAGGTGAAGTCCCAAGACTGGAAAAACTCCCTTATTAGCCTCAACAAAAAGTTGAGATCCCTCATCAAAACCTCTAAAGCCAGCTATGAAGGCAGAATTGTGGCAGACACTAAAAATGACCACAACTCCTTCTACAGTTATAGAAAGAATCTCCACAGCAATACCCAGATTTGCTCCCTGAGTTATTGTACAATGGTACCTCCTATACTGAGTCAAACAGATATTGCCAACATACTGGCCAACAGTTTCAGTGCCAACTTTACCCCTCTCTCCTCCCCTAAAGGATCAATCACAATACCAGAAGAATGCCAGGCACCCAACATTACTGCAGCACAGGTTAAAACTGCATTGTCCAAGGCCAAGAATACAGCTTACATGGGACCTGACAATATCCCTGGCTGTGTTCTACATGAACTACAAAGTGAACTGGCACCATGCCTGTGCATCGTCATTCCCTTTGAGAAAAATTCAGTTCCCACTAATTACCACATTGATGGTAGCCCACTGAACACTGAAAGCGTTTATAAGAGATCTGGGGACACAGGTTGACAGCAACCTCTACTTCGACCACCACATTTCCACTGTGGTCAGAAAATCCTTCCTATGTGGCACATCTCATTACCAAGGGTTTTGCATCCAGGAAGAAAGAGGTCATCATCTCTCTCTACTCTTCCCTCATTAGACCAATCATCGAGTATAATGCCCGATTTGACATGTACCTCACTAAACACCTGCAACAGCTGGAAAGGCCACAAAAGTACCTCACAAAGAGGCTCCTCTGCCTTAAACACATGGCCTACATGGACAGACTCAAAAAACTCCAGCTTTTCTCTGTCTCATATCACCTACTTAGAGGCGATCTCTGCTTGACTTACAAAGCCATGTCTGACCCAGACCTGTTAGAAATGTTACATCTAAAGAAATCCCATTGCCTCCACACCACATGTTCCAGAGACCTCAACCTCATTACTACAATCAACAGAACATGCTGGAGGGACAAGTTCATAACCGAGAGACTGCCCATGCTCTGGAATAGACTTCCCATATATGTCAAGCAGAGCACCTCAGTGTCCCTCTTCAAGAGAAATCTTGATGACTGGATGGGAAATGGAAAGTTCACCCCGGGGATCACTCCAGTGGCTCTACTTGATAGAGGCACTGGGAACTAACGGCAGCATGATGCCAGGGCACGTCTATGGGCTAGGCTTGTAAAGGCTCCAGGGCCATTGTCCTAGTACACACCTATGAACCTATAAACCTATGAACCTATGGTAGAGATTGTAATCAAATCTAGAATAGAAATTGCTGTTATAAAATGGATAATTAGCAGGGCATAAAATATTGCATAATAACAATAAGAATCAATCAGAAGAGGTTAGAAAAGATTTGAAAGAGTGACTGGAAAAGAGTTTACAAGAAAACAATGGGAGGATGTATGTATGGCTCCTAAGTATGCAACAAAATGCAGAAGGTTTAAGATTTCTGGTTTGAAGTGATTACAGAGGTATTTTTATAACCCAAGCAGACTTTAGTGAATTTTGCTCAGGTTGATAGCAAAGCCTGGACATGTGATGGGGAAGAAAGAGGTAACTGGTGACATGTTTTTGGGAGTGTAATGAGTTGGCTCATTTAGCAATTCCAGAAAAAGTGGGGGGAGCAAATAGCTGTAACTAAGGAAATTACTTTTTTTGTTCAAAGACACTGGATCTAAATTACTTAAATGTAGTAAAGTCTCATTAAGTTTAATTGTAGTGGCTGTCAAAAAAGCAATTACTACAAAATTTAATTCAAAATCTAAACCAACTGTATTTGAAGTACTGAATATTGTCAGAGATAAAAGAACTGGAAGTGGGATCTTTAGTTAAGGGAAAGAGCAAATTACATAGAAATACGTGGAATTTGTGGTAAAAATACATGCAGAATAATGTTTAGGAGGGAGTGAGATTTAAGAGAAAGCAGGAATTGAGAAATGTATATAATGTTCTACTGAATGGTTGTTTTTATAAAGAAAGGATGAAAGAAAAACATATATGTAAAGTATAATGTATGTAAATGGAAAAATGTTAATACTGTTTTCTTTTCTATTATTGTATGTGTGCCTATGTTTTAAGTGATAATTTAATAAAGGTGTTAAAAAACTACCTATGAACCCAGAATTTTTGAGATATATACAAGTTGCTTGTAGCATGGGGGTCAGTGTTTCATAAGCTATCCAATTTTATTGACATCTTTATGTATTTTGGTATACCAAATAAAACATCAATTTGTGTACTGCTGCAAAAATTCATACAAAGATACATCAATGTATCTCCCTAGAAGTTAACCTAAGAAATCTTCTTTTAATTTAAGCATTGAATTCCCATCTCTCTCCCCTCTTTCACTAGCTGTTGTCACTAAGCATAAAACTGTTACTTTGTGTAATCACTCCCCTTAAGCTATTTAAATACATTTACCCTCCCATTGTATTCCATAGATCCAGAATACTGAATGTCCACCAAGCCAATCCATGCTGGCATTTTAAACTTGCTGGGTCTTTAGTTGGCAGCCCTTACTATATATTTACCCTAGGAAACCACCCCCAGTCTCGTGTCATCTGCTCATATTAGTGAGCAGTAGAAGATAGAACTGAACAGTGCCTCCCTTTGACTGCTAAAGCTTGTGAAAAGCCTTTCTTTCATACATTCCCACACACTTAGTGCACAGTAAAACACCTAAAAGTATTATCTCCTTTTTTCCAATTTAATTTTAACATCTCTAACATGTGGGACAAGACTACTAATCTCTGATGACCATTCTCTGTATTTTGCGTATTCCACCATAATTACATATACCATCTGCTGCATTTGCTTTACTCACCTAAACATTCAAGCACTGGACAAGATGGAAGGTCAGTCTGCTAGTGTCATCTCTTTGGTCAGCACTAGGTGTCCTAAAACAGTATACAAACTGCTTTATGCTCAAAGATAATGAACTTATACTCAACATTAATAATTCAATTTGTGAAAAGTATAAATACTGAATTAATCTTGAAGCTTCCCTCTTGCTGAAAAACATGGCCTGTGAGCTTCATACAGCTCTATAACAATCCTTCATTAATCACAACAGAATGTCTTATGCTGAAGCTGTAAAATAATCACTCCCTAAGCCTCCTAAGCCTTTTAGAAATAAGAATATTAAGTCTCAGCAAAAAACAGTCTACTACTCATGCACCTTAAGCATACCTCCCATAAGGAGTCATATTGAGCAAAAACACTCCAAATCTACCACTTTGAACCACAGCAGCAATAGAAGTGTTCTAGTGATAGATGACTCCATTTTCAGATACACTGACCTGTCATTCACAAGGCAGAGCAAGGAAAGGATCACAGTGTGCTGTCTTTCAGGTGCCAGGATCTCAGACATTAGGGTCCTAAAGACTGTAACTCTTGAGAAATATGACTCTGACATGGTAATGATGCATTTGACTTGAGACGTAAAACCCTGAGGGATATGCAGAGAGACATGTCAGAACTTTCCATGCATGTTGCAAATGCAAGTAAGACACTAGGCCTGAGCAGAATTCTTCCTTTATCTTGAATGATGCCTAGAGACAAAGAAAGTATAACTGGCATCAAGAATGGATTAAACAGCTGGTGTCATTCCAGGGGTATCCAGTATCTGTTAGCATGGGACAAGATGCTCGCCATCCAGCTTGCTTTGCTAAAGATGGCCTGCACCTCTCGTTCCAATGCTTCTGTGTACTGGATAAAGCCTTTATTAGGCAGATTCCAGATGATGGACATCTGAACATAATTAACATATCATTTCCAAAATCAGATCACATTACAGTGGCTCTCATCATTGCTAGAAGTCAATAAATAACCTGATGTTGAGGCATTCCTCCATTTGTAAAACATAAAATGTTGACATAGAGGATTAAGAAGCTATTAACAAGATGTTTCCTGCAGTCCAGTGTTTCAAGGTTTGGGCCTGGCACCCATGTCCCTTATGCACAGAGGTACCTTATAAATGCCTGGCCCTTGATGTCCTGTTTGGATACAGGGCATCCTTATTCCTTCAGAAAAACTTGGCTAGGAATAGAAAGGCCCCCTGGGCCATTAACCTAGTAACAATGTATGAATCTATGAATCTATGAAATCCAGGTCTGCAGAGGTACTGAAACTTGATTTAAAAGTAATTATACCATGACCCCCCCAAAACGTGCATGCTGATTGGCCAGCGTGCACATTGTAAATCGAGTTATACTAATGGAAAAAGGTCCGGTCGCCCGGACTTTTTTCCATTAGTATAACTCTACTTTTAAAACACTGTCTAGCTATGTTAAATGGGTTTAACATAGCATGACAGCTTTAAAATAAGCAACGGAGATCTCCGTTGCTTATTTTAAAGCCGTCTCGCTATGCTAAACCCATTTAACATAGCGAGACAGGTTTTAAAAAAAAAGCAACGGAGAAAACAAGATCTCCGTTGCTTTTTTTACTGTTTCGCTATGTTAAATGGGTTTAACATAGCGAGACAGTTTTAAAATAAGCAACGGATCTTGCTTTCTCCGTTGCTTTTGCCCACAGCTCTGATGTACTGCGCAGGCGTGCAGTACATCAGAACTGCCGCGGATGCCAGACATCTGCGGAAGGGCTGTAAACAGGCATTATACTATGCCATTAGTTAAGAAAAGTAATAGTTTCTTTTCTTAAATAATGTCATGGTATAATAGCAATAACCCACTTCTGGGTGTGGGTAATGCTGTATTTACCCACGGTTGGCTTTGTTTGGTCCCTCGGGAGATCACTCTCTTTCTATATATATATACTGGGGGGGGGTGCACTTTTCATGCCTTCAGACTCAATGGCAACTGTGCTGGATTCACAATATTTGTCAAGGAATATATTACCTCCAGGCAGATCCCTAAGGACCCACAAACTGAACTCACTGGACTTCAGTTCACACTAGATTAATTGATTAATTGATTGATTTTTTAGACATTTGATTACTGGGAAAGTCCAATTGGGTAGGAGTCCATTTAACTCTGAGGCCCAGGGAGAAACGCTCCAAAATATTACAAAACATTTTAAGAATAATAATAATTTTACAGTCTTTAAAAATAATGCAAAAAACAAATATAGTTTAAATAATTATACCAATTTCAATATAACATGGAAACATTGGTTAAGAGTAGATAACGGATAAAATTATGAAATAGTAGCATAGAAACTGGAGTGCAGACATGATGTAATATCTTTTATTGGACCAACAACAGGTTTTGCAATTACTTGAGCTTTTAAATTGGCATGAGCCCTTTACCAGAAGTTAAGTTAAAGATGCTAGATACAGTGGTCAAATATCTCCTTGCACATGGAAAGGGGAAGTACATTATCTATTTCCAAATGGATAAAAAAGATATTTTAAAAATGCCAGTGTGAAAAATGCACAGCTAAGAGGTTTCCTATGACTTTATTCCTGAGAGAGAGAGAGACATGATTATGTGTGTGTGTGTGTGTGTGTGTGTGTGTGTGTGTGTGTGTGTGTGTGTGTGTGTGTGTGTGTGTGTGTGTGTGTAAGAGAGAGAGATAAAAACTGCAGAAGATCAGGTCATGCCCCACTATAAAAAAAAATTGAACTTTTTCATTTTACATTATGGTCAATGTTCATTTAATAAAGAAGATATCACACACACACACACACACACACACACACACACACACACACACACACACACACACACACACAAACACACACACACTCTTCAATGTGTGAACATAGACCCCATAAATACATCCATGGAAATTTGTGGAATCCTGCATAATCCACAAAATTTCAAATAAAAAGATTAATTAAGTAAGGTAAAGGGAAATCACAGCCACTTTGCCATAGCTAACAGTAGCTAACAATGTATGTGGGACACTATGGGGAGCACAAGTAACACATCTCCAAGGAAACAGGGTGAAAGAAGAGCAGATGTACAGTGAGGGTCAAGAACGGGAAGCACAAGAGGTGTGATGGAATAGGAAGGTCAGATGGAGAGGCAAAGAGACATTGACAATATTTTTTTGTGGGAACAAGTCCTATTTTTGTTGTTTTTTGTTATTTTGTTTGTTTGTTTGTTTTTTGTTTGTTTTTTTGGGGTTTTTTTGGAGAACAGAGGGAATGAAAAAGATACAGAAAGAGGACAAGGACAAAAGAGCAGATATGAACATATAACAAATATCACAAGACATGGGAGACAAAGGTGGGAAATGCACATAAAGGAGAGGTAAGATACACAGACAGTACACATACAGGCTACACACAGGTGAAGGAAAATGGGTAGGGCTCCATACCAGCCATGGAGCAACACAAGTATACATACATACCAATGCACAAGTCATTGATGAAATGTTGCAAACTGTGTGACAGTCATACCAAAATGTGTATGACTGATGGTAGGTGTATGTTGGGGAAAACCAAATGGGGAGTGCAATCACTGAAGTGCACAGTGGATACTGAACACAGTCATCCACTAGGCTATCAGTATTCCAAGTAAAGCAAGCAACAACAGGGATGAGCCAACAAAGACAAGGAAAGGCAGGAGAAGACTAGCAAAGGGCAGACTAGAACCCCCATCCCTGCATGTGAAAAGGAAGCAACCAAGCACAGTGCCAAACAGCAGTACCATAACAAAGCATAGATGTGGCTGTGTAATACATAAATAAGTGTACACAGCACAAACATAGAGGCATTACAGATGGGTTATCAGCATACCTCTCAACCTGGAAACATCAAAAATCTGGACAAGGCCCATAGGTTCATAGATTCATAGGTTGGTACTAGGCTATCGGCCCTAGAGCCTATGCAAACCTAGCCATAAGAATTCACTGGATATTTCTTCCCACAATATTTACTTCTCTGAGCCTCGGTCTATCAGGGTGACTGACATGATCCCCGGGGTGAATTTCCTATCTCCCATCCAATCATCAAGGTTCCTTTTGAAGAGGGCCAATGAGGTGTTCTGCTTGACATGTATGGGCAGTCTATTCCAGAGTATGGGGAGTCTCTGGGTCAGGAACCTATCCCTCCAGCATGTTTTGTTCATTGTGATGACAAGGTTTAGATCCCTGGAGTGTGTGGCTCTGAGGGATTGGGATTTCTTTAAGTGGAGCATGTCCAACAGCTCAGGGTTTGACATGGCCTTGTATGTTAAGCAGAGATCACCTCTGAGTAGACAATATGCCACAGAGTATAGCTGGAGTTTTTTTAGATGGTCAGCATATGACATCTGCTTTAGGCCTGTGATTCTTTTAGTGAGGTATTTCTGTGGCCTTTCCAGCTGTTGCAGATGTCTTGTGAGGTACATACCAAACGGGGTATTATACTCTATAATGGGTCTAATGAGGAATGAGTACAGTGGGACAATGACCTCCTTTTTTCTGGTTGAAAAGCCCTTAGTGATGAGGTGTGCCACATAGAAGGATTTCCTGACTGTTGTGGTGATGTGGTTATCGAAAGTGAGACCACTGTCCACCTGTGTCCCTAAGTCTCTCATCACACTTTCAATGTTTAACATCCTGCCACCTATGTAGTAATTCATGGGTACATGTTTTTTTTCCAAAGGGGATAACTATACATTTCTTGGCATTAAGCTTGAGCCCATGTCTCTGGCACCAGGCATCTGTTTCTGTAAGGCCCTTTTGTAGAATATCCACATCATTTGGAAATTCAATAATGGCTCCCAGTTTGCAGTCATCTGCAAACTTTGTTAGCCAGAGTCCCTTAGTGTTGGCCTGTACTTCAGAGAAGTAGATGCCAAACAAGAGTGGTCCCAGGATTGAACCTTGTGGTTCTCCACTTGTCACTTGTCTGGAGCTGGATTTGGAGTTGGCTACTTTTACAGCCTGTGTTCTGTCAGTAAGCCAGTTGGCAACCCATCGAGTGACGTAGGGATGTATGCCCAGCTTAGTAAGTTTATCTATGATTCCAGAGTGGGGGATGGTGTCGAAGGTCTTGGCAAGGTCCATATAGGCTGTGTGGACCACCTAAACCTCGTCCACAACTCTGGAGACTGATTCAAAGAAGTCAATCAGATTCAGGAGACAAGATCGGCCCTTCACAAACCCAAACTGGGTGGGGTCCAGTGTTTGAAGGTTGCCAATGTCTTTGTTTATAAGTTACATGATAATACGTTCCATGCCCTTGCAGATCAGGCTTGTCAGACTGATGGGACAGTAGTTCCCGGGATCCAAGGTGGATCCTCCCTCGTGGAGTGGGATAGCTGTAGCTGTGCACCACTCAGTGGGCACGAAGCTCGAGATGAGGCTATGATTAAACATGATACTTAGGATAGGTGCCAGTTCATTTTGTAGTTCATGTAGCATGCAGCCTGGGATGTCATCTGGTACCATGGATGCTATAGTCTTAGATTTGGAGAGTGCGGTTTCTGCCTGTGTGGCCATGATTACCGGAATTTGGCAATCTTTTGGTATTGAGATGGGCCCTTTAGGGGGTGAGAGGGGGGTGAAGTTGGCACTAAATCGATCTTCCAGAATACTGGCAATATCCTTGGGATCAGTATATTTAATGCCATTCTGTTGTAGCTCAGAGCAGATCTGAGCATTGCCATTTAGATTCTTGACATAACTATAGAATGCCTTGTGGTTGTCTTTGGAATCTTTGGCAATTTTATTTTCGTAACTAGCTTTTGAGGATTTTATGAGTGATCTCAGCTTCTTACTGAGGCTGGTGAGAGAGTTTTTTTGCATCCTGGGATTTTCCTCTTTTCTGCAACAGTTTCTTCTTTCTGTTGTATAGTTTGTTTATAGCAGGGGAACACCAGATTGGCTTCCTTTTTTTGGAGAAGAGCATCTTGGTTCTATTTGGGATGGCACGATTCATGGACGAGTGGATGTGATCGTACAGTGCCTTAGTGTAAGATTCTGCAGTCGAACTTCCAGATCCCGTCTGCGTGGGTGTTGTGAAGTTTGTCACTTCTGACTTCAGTAGCATGAAGTTGGCTTTGGAGAAGTTTTTTAAGGAGGTTTCCTTACTGGGGGGTGGGGGTGGGATGTGGATGTCAAAGGTAATTTGCTTATGGTCAGACCTGACCAATGAGGGGGTGACCAATGGTGTGGAGCATTTATCTCCCATGTTGGTAATGACCAGGTCTAGGATATTGGAGCCCCTGGTGGGACAATGGATTAGTTGATCCAGAACCATTGGGAAAAGGAGTTGGTACCCGAGTAGTTTTCCCAATTAATGGCAGGGTAGTTGAAATCACCCTGTATTAGGGTGTTTGGTTGTATCTTAATATTTTCCAGTATGTTTAGAAAGGTGTAGTGAGAATCTTGAGGCATGGTGGGGGATCTGTAGCACGCTACAATTTGGATTGCAGTCTTACCTAGTGTTAGTTGCACCTGGAGAATTTCAGATGCATTGTGTTGGGCAACTAGCCTGGAAGTATGAATATCCTTGGTGAATATGGACACTCCTCCACCTTTAGTGTTTCTGTCTTGGTTTTGTGGAAGAAAAGTGTGGTAAGAATTGTAGCCTGGTATTGCAGGGGTGCTCTCTGGAGCCTTGAACCAGGTCTCACTTACTGCACAGATATCGATGTTCTCCATTTTTAAGAGTGCCTCGAGAGAGTACATTTTGAGGTTTAGACTTCTAGCATTGAGTAGCATTACCTTCAGATTTTGCATGTTTGTATCTGTTACAGTGGTGGTTTTATCCTTTGCACCTTGCCTAAAAAAAGGCACTATAGGGGAGGCAAGAGCTTTAGCCAGTAACCTGAATCCCAGGGGTGACAGGTGCAGACCATCTCTGGCAAAGCATCGTGGTTTGTCGATCATGTCTCCCAGGCAGACAAATACTGGATCCCCTTTGAATGACACCAGAAGCTTAGCCAATTGTTGAAGTCAATCATTTTGTCCTTATACTGTGGTATCATTCTGGGCAAAGGCAGGATGCTACTCAGGGCTAGGGTCATACCTGCCTGGGTCACATGATCCAAGAGCTCTTCCATGTCTCTTTTCATGTAGTCCAGGGAGGTATGTCTCAAGTCATTCACTCCAGCATGGGCAATGACAGTCATATTTGTACCTGTGCAGTGACTTGAGTGCATGCGTTATGTGGCGGATCCTGGCACCCAACAAGCAGCTGACTGTAATTTTCTCCTTGTTCAGCCCGGTGAGTGGGACATCAGTGTGCCTGACTATAGAGTCACCTATGCAAATAGGTACAAATCTTTACACTGATTAACATCAAATTTGCATACATAATTATGTAACCCCACCCACTCCAATGGAGTTGTGGCATACCAACTTTCAAACCCAAACTGAAGGACAGACAACCAAAATATGGTAGCAGAGTCACCCTGCAGCCATTCCAATGTCCCATTACCTGGCTAATTCACCCCATTTACCATAAACACTAATGTGTGCATACTGCTTTACTTCTACAATGATTATTTGGATTTTATTTTTACATTTTATAGCACAATGCACAAACACTAAGACATCTGCTAAACAAAGCTGCTAAACAAAGCAATACTGTCTCACAATGGAAATAGACTTGGCATTAAAACTTCTCTGCCATTGAAACTCACATTCATTGAAACAGCATTGAAAGCAACACACCACATCCAAAGAAAATGCATCTGAACAGACGTGGATAAAGATTACTTTTGGGCTGTTTTCAAATCATTGGCCCCTTGCAAACAAAATAAAGAACCATACATGTGTTCTTTGATACACCTTCCTGACTTTATTAAATTATGTTTCTTGTATAATACAGCGCACTTGTTAGACAGAGAGCGCATGTTAAACTTATTGTTTGAATATTTTTCCAGTAAGCAATGAAAAAAAATGCATGAACCAATAATGACAAAGCTGCCCAATTCAGAACATGTCCATCATAAAAGTCTACTTCCCCACCCACGCACAATATATATATATATATATATATATATATATATATATATATATATATATATATATATATATATATAAATAAAATGACAGCAGTGTAAGCCATAGGCATCTTGCACAGCTTCTTGCACTTATTTTCAATTTCATTTTTTTTTTTTTGGGGGGGAGCAAACATTTTGGAAAGTTGTTATAATAAAATGTTATGTTACCACAATGCATTTCACTGCGAAGTCTTGAATGCAGGACCTTATGCACTAGAGTCAGAGCAACATACCACAATGCCAAATCACAGGCTCATAGGTAGGCACTAGGCTATCAGCCCTAGGGCCTATACAAACCTAGCCAAAAAAGTACCCTGGCTTTCGCCACCCAAGAAAATTATTTTCCTGTGCCCCTGTTGAGCAGAGACACAGAGGTGATCCCAGGGTACGTTTCCTAATTCCCATCCAATCATCAAGAGTTTTCTTGAAGAGTGCTAATGAGCTTTGTTTGATATAGATAGGTAGTTTGTTCCAGAGTATGGGAAGTCTCTGGGACAGGAATCTGTCCCTCCAGCATGTTCTGTTTATTGTGGTGACAAGGTTTAGGTCCCTAGAGCATGTAGCTTGGAGGGATTGGGATTTCTTTCAGTTGAGCATGTCCAACAGCTCTGGGTTTGACATAGCTTTGTATGTTAGGCAGAGATCGCCTCTGAGTAGGCGATATGTGACGGAGTAAAGCTGGAGTATTTTGAGACGGTCTGCATAGGGCATCTGTTTGAGGCCAGTAATCCCCTTTGTGAGGTATTTCTGTGGCCTTTCCAGTTGTTGTAGATGTCTTGTGAGTTACATACCAAAAGGGGCGTTGTACTCTATAATGGGTCTAATGAGTGACGAGTAGAGTGGAACAATGACCTCTTTTTTCCTGGATGAGAAACCTTTTGTGATGAGGTGTGCCACACAGAAGGATTTCCTGATTACTGTTGTGATGTAATTATCAAAGGAGAGACTACTGTCCACCTGTATCTCAAGGTCTCTCGGTGTTAAGTAGACTACCACCTATGTGGTAGCTCATGGGTACAGAGTTTTTACCAAAGGAGATGACAATGCACTTTTTGGCATTGAGCTTGAGGCCATGGCTTTGACACCAGGCATCTGTCTTAGTGAGGCCCTTTTGTAGGATGTCCACATCATTAGGAGTTTCAATTATGGCACCTAGTTTGCAGTCATCTGTGAACTTCGTTAACCAAAGACCTTCTGTGTTAGCCTGTACTTCAGAAAAGCAGATACCAAATAGGAGAGTATCCAGGACTGAACCCTGTGGTACTCCACTTGTCACAGGTCTGAAGTCAGATTTGGAGTCTGCTACTTTCACAGTGTGGGTTCTGTCAGTGAGCCAGTTGGCAACCCATCTTGTGACAAAGGGATTTATACCAAGTTCAGTAAGTTTATCTATAATTCCAGAGTGGGGGATGGTATCAAAAGCCTTGGCAAGATCTAGATAGGCTGTATAAACCACCTTACCCTCATCTACGGCTTTGGTGACTGCTTCAAAGAAGTCAATCAGGTTTAGGAGACATGATCTGCCTTTTACAAACTCGAACTGGGTGGGGTCCAGAGTTTGGAGATTACCAATGTCTTTGTTTATAAGTTCCATGATGATACGTTCCATGGCCTTGCAGACCAGGCTTGTTAGGCTAATGAGGTGGTAGTTCCCCGGGTCCGTGGTGGCTCCCCCATTGTGAAGTGGGATAACCGTCAATGTGCACCATTCATTGGGCACAAAGCCTAAGGTGAGGCTATGATTGAACATGGTGCTTAGGTGGGGTGCCAGTTCATTCTGTAGTTCATATAGAATGCAGCCTGGCATGTTGTCAGGTCCCATGGATGCTGTGTTCTTGGCTTTGGAGAGTGTGGTTTTTACCTGTGCAGCCATGATTACAGGAACTTTGCATTCTTCCGGTATAGATATGGGCCCTTTGGGGGGGGGGGGTAAAGTTAGCACTGAACCTGTCTGCCAGAATGTTGGCAATATCAGTTGGTTCTATATATTTAGTGCCATTGTGCTGTAACTCAGAACAGATCTGAGTGTTGCCATTGAGATTATTGACATAGCTGTAGAATGCATTGTGGTTGTCTTTAGAATCAGTGGCAATTTTGTTTTCATAACTAACTTTGGAGGATTTTATGAGGGATCTCAGCTTCTTACTGAGGCTGACCACAGAGTTCTTCCAGTCATGGGATTTTACTCTTTTTGCAACAGTTTCTTTCTTCTGTTGTAGAGTTTGTTTATGGCTAGGGACCACCAGATTGGCTTCCTTTTTATGGAGGATAGCATCTTGGTTCTGTTAGGGATAGCACAATCCATGCATTCGTGTAAGTGCTTATAAAGTGCATTTATGTAGGATTCAGCAGTCATACCACTTTTGTCCATCTGCATGGGTGTCGTGAAGTTTGCCACTTCTGTCTTAAGAAGCGTGAAGTTGGCTTTGGAGAAATTTATTACGGTGGTTTCCCTAATGGGGTTGGGGGCAGGATGTGGATGTCTAGGCTGATTAGCTTGTGGTCAGATCTGACCAATGAGGGATTGACCTCTGGTGTAGACCCCCAGTCGCCCATGTTGGTAATGACTAGGTCTAGGATATTGCTGCCTGCTGCCCCTGGTGGGGGTGTGGATAAGTTGATCCAAGGCGTTGGAATTTATGAATTCCAGAAAACATTGAGCAAAAGAGTTGGTACATGAGTAGTTTTCCCAGTTAATGGTGGGGTAGTTGAAATCACCCATTATTAGGGTGTTGGGTTATGCCCTCATATTTTCCAGTGTATCAAGAAATGAGGAGTGGGAATCCTGGGGCATGGTGGGGGATCTGTAGCAAGTTACAATTTGGATTAGTTGCACTTGGATAATCTCGGATGCATTATGCTGAGCAACTAGCCTGGAGGTGTGAATATCCTTAATGAATATGGACACGTCCCCCTCTTTAGTGTTTCGGTTCAGGTTAGGTGGCCGAAAGGTGTGGTATGAATTATAGACTGGTAATGCAGGGATGCTCTCTGGAACCTTGAACCAGGTCTCTGTCACTGCACAGATATCGATGTTCTCCATTTTAAGGAGTGCCTCGAGTGAATGCATTTTGAGGTTTAGACTTTTAGCATTGAGTAGCATTACCCTCAAATTTTGCTTGCTTGTACCTGTTACGGTGGTGAATTGTCATTTGAACCTTGCCTAAAAAAGGCATTATAGGGGTGGCAAGAGCCTTAGCCAGTATCTGGAATCCCAAGGGCGAAAGGTGCTGGCCATCTCTGGCAAAGCATCATGCTCTGCCGATCATGTCATTCCAGGCAGACAGATACTGGATCCCCTTAGAATGACACCAGAAGCTTAGCCAATTGTTGAAGTCAATCATTTTGTCCTTTTACTGTGGTATCATTCTGGGTGATGACAGGATGCTATTCAGGGCTAGGGTCATACCTGCCTGTGCTACAAGATCGGAGACCTCCTCTATGTCTCTTTTCATGTAGTCCAGGGAGGTACATCTCAGGTCATTCACACCAACATGGACAATGACAGAGTCATATTTGTACTTGTTGTGGAGTGACCTGAGTGCATGCATAACTTGGCAGATCCTGGCACCTGACAGGCAGCTGATAGTAGCTTTCTCCTTGTTTAACCTGGTGAGTGGAACATCAGTGTGCCTGACTATAGAGTCACCTATGACTAGAGTGTTGGGTATGTTGTTATGCCATATGGGCTGTGGTTGAGTGGCACACTGAGTTTGTGGGCTATGTGTCATTTGGGTTGTGTTGGGGGGTGGAGGTTGGATGCATTTCTACTTTGGAGGTCTATGTTGCTTGAGCAGATTTTTATTGAGAGCCTCCGCGAATGTAGGTGTGTGTTTTGTGTTGCTATGTGTGTGTTTTGGTGGTATAGGTTTTGAGGTACTATGTGATGAGTGTGGTGTGGTGCAAGTGTTTACCTTCTCCTGTTGACTGTCTAGTCCAGTCTTGGGTGAAGAGAGCTTTGCTTCCAGTTTGTTATATAAGTACATCTCTCACAGGTTGTAGTGTTGGGTGGTAGGAAATGAGGGTTGTCTATGTTCATGAGGCAATTGCTGCATTGCCCTAAGATGCCCAGATTCATCAGGTAGACAGGAGAAAACACCGGGTGCTGACCCTTAGTCATGCCTGGATAGGTGCTTATTTATTAAGTACTAAAAACTGTTTTCCTCTAGACAAGTGAGGAAAGTTGAGCACTGTAGTAATTTGTAGCTTATTTAGTGTTTACAACAAGTTCTGAACAAGTGCTGAGCTCAAAGAAACAGATTTGAGTGCTAAAACTAAAAAATTGGCTAGTTCTAAGGGAAAATTTGAAGAGCAGACTTTATGGCGCCAGGAATAGTTTAACCCTAGCTAAGCGGCAATGCATAAAGTGTATTTTTTTTAATATAACAATAGCAAATGAGCAAACTGATTTAAACAAATTAACCAATAAAAAGCTAAAAACTGAGCCCCGTTCCAGCAGTCTTCGATCAGACAAGCTTTAACCGTACACTCCTGCCACTAAGGTGCAGGGGAACCTTCTCCAAAAAAAGATGGCCTGGATTAGTGCTCAGGTTATACAAACAAAGCTAGATTCAGCAGGTCTGAATTTAGCCTATGCTACAGCAAACAAGGCGCACCAATTTCAGAAAGAAACAGTTCAAATAAGCAGGCACAATAATCCTTTAACCAGAAATTCCCAGCTCAGAAGGGCAGAATCTAACCTCTCCTCCCACAAGAGTGCAGACCACAAACCTTCTTAATGTAAAATAACTGGCCTGAAGCCAAAGTGCTTAAACCAGAACTAATACACTTTTAGAATACCATGACACTGAGCCTTCAATCAGCAATTCCCATCTTAGAAGGATGTAAGCTACCTATCCTGCCACAACGGTGCAGACCACAAAGCTTCTTAATGTAAAACAAGTGGTCTGAAGCCCAAGTGCTTAAACCGAAAGGCTTAGAATAACAGTTACAATTTAATCAGGCTACTACCAAGCAGTAATAAATGCAGCAGAATAAATACAACTGGGTACTTTTAAGAAAAGGCAAAAGAAAAATAAAGTGCAATTTTTTTTTATGTTTGTTTTATTTATTTATTTTAGTAAAGTGCAAGGAGAGAGGAAAGAGGCACAGAAAACCTAAGTGGGTTGGCCTTCTCAAATGTTCTCTCTGTATTAAGTAGAGTGAACACCAGACTGGGAGGGGTGTCCCAGATCAAATTTACAATAGGGGTGGGCAACTGCAAAGCCACCAACTATAACAACTCTACAAAATAGGGTGGGAGGGAGGGGGAAAACTGTTTCAGGATAGATGAGAAACATAAAACAATGCCAGAAAATATATAAAATAATTCAGTCAGGCAAAATTAAGACAATGCAGAACTCTGAAAGGTTAAAATGCCAAGAAATACACTTACCAATCAGCGATATATTTCCAGATTGTTTGAGAATCCCACCAGCCATAACCCAGGAGTTTCCAACAGTGTATGCTAGAATTTACAAACAGAAACTATTTTTAAATCAGCAAGCCTTGAAGCAATCAGATAACTCAAAAGCTGTTAGACCAGTTTTATAAACTCCACCTCAGAAATAGGGGGTAAGCAGTTTCAGGACAGATGAGAAACATAAAACAATGCCAGAAATATATAAAATAGTTAAGTCAGGCAAAATTAAGACAATGCAGAACTCTGAAAGGTTAAAATGCCAAGAAATATACTTATCAAACAGCGATATATTTCCAGATTGTTTGAGAATCACACCAGACAGAACCCAGCAGTTTCCTGAAAGATAAGAAGACTGAAACTTAAATGGCTATTATTTAGTGAATTCTGTTCTCACTTCTCACCATAGCTCTAGCTATTCTCAACCTCTTAGCACAAAAAACTTGGACAAAGCCAATAATGGGGCTATACAGACCCAAAATGGGGACACATTTCAAATACTTATCTTATAAACTTAGAAAATTGCTAGAATAAAAGGTTTTGTGTTACCATTTAGTTGCTGAAGACTATGAAGTCTGAAATTCAAATGCTGTCATTATTTAGTGAATTCAATCCTTCAGTGATTTGCCACAATTCTGAAAACCCCAGATATTGAGGAACAAATAAAAATATGAGGCTTTAATTCAGAAGTGGTGGCAGCTAGGGACTTTAGGCTCTTTTCCCCTTGTACTCAAGGTACAGGTTTTGAGCTTGGGTACCTCCAGCCACCAGGTGTATTACATTGGGGGCATTTACACACACACACACACACACACACACACACACACACACACACACACACACACACACACACACACACAATATCTCTCTTCAGCTAGAAATAAGTGGTGGTTTCCTTTCCTACCTGACTTGTTCCTGAATGCTGCAGCAGCTCATTTGAATATGGCAGCCTAATCCCATTCCATCCAAAGTATGTTGAAGCCAAAGAAAGCGCTCGTTTGTTTGCGAGCCAGAATCCATTTGAAAACCCATTCCTTCCAAAGCTAATGTTTGAATAAAAATAACAAAGCACTCATTTGAATAACCCGAACCGGCAGATAGAGCGAGCTGTTTCTGAATAAGAAGTTAGAGTGAGCTGTTTCCAAAGCTAATGTTTGAATAAACTACTGCTAAAGCACTCGTTTGAATAACCCGCTAACCGCTCACACTCACAGATCATGGGGAAAGCCAGAAATGTGCCCTTGGAGCCCTTGAGCTCAATTCCGACAGGCTGATAGCTCTGACGGAGCTGATGACATCGCGCACGTGATGATGTCAGCTCAAAATAAAAAAAAACGGGAAAATTTTAAATAAAATAAGAACTAAAGCTGGGAAAAGTTGGAACTGCAGGGGTGTCACTCGGGAATTCTGGCACCCCAGTATTTGGACCCCAAAACTCAGTAAAAACAAGTTATTCTGTATGGTTGGGAGGTATGGGTTATCAGGTATACAATATTTATGAGTTACATGCAATGGAATAACATAATCCAATCAGAAAGAAATTTTGTCATGCATGCACAATCTAATGACATGGAATATAATGTAAATGGTGATACATATATGAGTGATGACAGTTAAGGAATGTCAGCCCATACATAAACAGGAAGCATACCAATTCCTGGGTAATGCTAAACACACAAGTACAACATGAACAAAGGTGGAATCAAATTAAATGCCAGCACCTTGTGTACATATGCCTTGCATGTGTATGATACCGAACATGGTGGCAGGAAGTAAAATTGTACCAGTACATCTACATGACAATGATGAAAATGTAGCGGAAGGTAACCATGCACATAAAATATGCCATGTATATGTTCAACATTTAGGACCAAAGCTATAAAGGGAAGGGGAGATGCACCACAAAGGCCGACATTAGTGAAGAAATGACAGCAACAAAAAGTAAACACAGAATAAAGCAAGACAACCATGTCTAAGAAGACACATTGCACATGCATGTGTTCACAGCATAGAGTGGATTGCTAGTCCTTGCAAGGTACATTGAAACAAATGATCAACATATGTCACATATGGCATATTGGATTGGTAATGGCTATTTATTTACTTATTTATTTAACATTTGTTTACTGGAAAAGTCAGACTGGGACACAGCCCATTTTCAGCAGAGGCCCAGGTGAAAATGCTCCAGACACGTCTTTGGAATGAGGGAGGAAACCATTGCGAATGCGGGGAGGACATGCATACTCCTCACAGAAGATACCTCAGCCAAGAATCGAACCTGAGAACCTCTTGCTGTGAGGCAACAACACTAACCGCTGCACCACTGTGCCACCCATGCCAATGTACAAATAACACAAACACAGTAATATGCAACAGTTAAACATAAAGAAGTATAACTATACAACAAAGGTATCTTTGAGTACCACCTACTGCCTTGAAAACATAATAGAAGTGGCACAGTCACCATTCTTGATATAAATGCCATCTTGCATGTATAGCAGTGATCAAAGAATAGTTCTGTGAACAAAAGAATAGCACAGAGAAATGGAATAAGTGAATGTAAGCATGCACGTATTGCAAGGGTGGATGTTTGTCGGTCATAATACGGTCAATAAAAGGCAGTGCATATTTACTTCAAATGCATACACACTGGTATGTATGCAAGTCTGTGCCTATTATCGAAAAGAATGGTTATTGACAAATGTAAGACATAGACAAATGAGGGAGTCATGAATGATGCTAAAAAAGCATCACCTTCATATAGTCAATAACAGACCAGTGAATTTCAATGCAGTATGTGAAGGATACATGCTCATATATACTATTCACGGTAATGTCATGTGACACGGTGCAATTTTTTGACAGTACATGCAACACACAAGGCAATTTTGACAGTATGACAGCATGACATAATGTTTTACATAATGCGTAAGCAAGGACATGTCATTTTGCTAGACATAAGACAACAACAACCAATACAGAAATGGGTGTAATACATACACATGGATAACATGCAGATAACCACACTGGAACCACCTCACTGTGTCATATGAGAACTTTGGGAATAATGTAGTATATGAGTTGTTGTCATTCCACCTAAGTATGCACTGGAACAACACAAGCAGAACAATTGTGTCTCACTTGCATTATGATAATTGCAACAGTCATATCTGTCATCTACAGCACCAGGGTGTATTAGACACAACAATCTTTATGCTGTACTGTATACATAGGAGTACAGACGCACTGAGATTTAAGGTATAGCACCCTTGCCTATATGGAGCAATATATGCAATAATGACAACATGATCATATAAATAATAGTGGTTAGCACATGTGTAATTTGGTAACGTATGTCATACTGCAGCAGCAACATAACACTACATATGACATGATATGTGCAGTGTACTCTACGACTTGTTCAGAAAAGCATGACAATAATATGAGATGCCGGCACTATTGTGTCTATACCAAAAGTAGTTGGATATGGAAAATACCATGGTGGCAGCATTACAAAAGTGGGTCACACAGACAATACTTATGGTCCTAAGCAGCCACACTGATGGGGTTGAACATCACAAAAGATCTCTATAGTGGTCTCCCTGAAGGAATCATGCATGGCCAGTGCAATGTCCTGAAAGAAGTTGCCCATCAGATCCCTCATCTGAATGGAAGACATGTGTCACTGTGTCCTGGATCTAGTCCCAAAAATTAACTCCCTGGTGTGGTGGTACATGTCTTCTATGATGAACAGCAGGAACAATGACACATGCAGGTCTTGGTCTGTCATCATCATTATCATTATCCTCATCACGGTTGTCATCTTAGTCCTTGAAGTCAGAGTTGTCTGCCAGTGGTCTGGCACATCATGATCTTTGTCATACGATTGATGAGCTGCTATGGGTCCCATGCTCCGTAAAAGTTCAAAACAGGATTAAAACATTATACATATACTTAAGAGATATTCACCAAAAATCAATGATTACATAACATTTCATAAAAACTTACATAAGCTACATGTAGTAACTATTATGTATATGATATTACAATACTGTATGACCTTATCCAGCTGTAACACTCTATGTGATGAAAGGTATGAATTCAGTCCATACTATTGCACAAAATAGTGTGTAACGTACATCACAGTCATATGCAAAACAGGTTTGTAATAAAACACAATCAGATTTGCATCTATGTAACACTAAAGAAATTCACCCCGGGGATCACCTCTGTGGCTCTGCTCGACAGTGGCACAGGAAAATCATTTTCTTGGGTGGCAAAAGCCAGAGTACCTTTTTGGCTGGACTTGTATAGGCCCCAGGGCCGATAGCCTAGTACCTACCTATGAACCTATGAACCTATGAATTAACATCATCAAAACATATGAGACAGGGTATGCAAAATGTTTGCTCAGGGTATATCACAATGCAGTACATTTGTCATTACAACATAATTGTCAGCAAATATGGCCCATAGGATTTTTTTATACGCTGTATAACAAAAGACAGAAAGTTGGGATAATAAATAAATAAAGTGTATTGCCATGATTATGTAACATTCTTAATGCCCTAATAGCCATATATTGATGACATATGACTGCAAGCTAGGAGCAGTCACTGGATCAACAAATGACATAACCATCCTGCAGGAAGATTTGTCCCAAATAAATATCTGTTTTCAAAATCATGGACTGAAAGTAAATTTATTTATTTTTATTTTATTTAACATTTGTTTACTGGGAAGGCCCAACTGGGACAAAGCCCATTTTCAGCAGAGGACCAGGGAGAAACGCTCCAGACACATATCTTTGGAATGTTGGAGAAAACCCATGCGAACTCAGGGAGGGCATGCACACTCCACATAGAAGGCACCCCAGCCATGAATCAGACCAGAAAATGTCTTGCTGTGAGGTGATAATGCTAACCATTGCACCACTTTGCCACCAGAAAATTTATTATTGCATCCTTTGGGAAGTCATCTACTCCAGAGAGCTACTACATTGACAATATGCCCCTAAGAGTTGATCCAGTTGTTTGGGATTTGGGAACTTATGTGGACAGTAACCTAACTTTTGACCAACATGTGTCCCTTGTCGTAAGAAAGTCCTTCTATATTATATAGCTTATACATAAAGGGATTGTTTCTAGATCTAGGAGTCATTTCCCCCTTTACTCAGCCCTTATTAGGCCAAAGGTCAGTAACTGAATATAATGTCCCTTTTGGCATGTATCTGTCCAGACACATGCAATGACTGGAATGCCCACATACCTTACTAAAAGTATACAAGGCCTAAACAACATGTTCTACATGGACCTACTCAAAGCACTGTCATTATATTTATTTATTTATTTATTTGATATTTGTTGACCGGTTTAGTCCAGCTGGGCCAAAGCCCTTTTTCGGTGGAGACCCGGGAAGAAAAGCTCCACAATACATAACATCTTTTTTTTTCTCTCAAATTTTTTTTTATTTTTCAAATACATTTGAATGAATTCCATAGTATTTATACATAACATCTTAGATAACTATGTACACTATTTACATTAGCCTGACACTATAACATATCTTAATGTATACAGTTACTTTATAAGTATGTCCAATCCATTATGAGAGTGTCTGATCAATTATTGTAGAGTGTCAATCAATGATAAGACTTTTCCCCAAGGGTTGTTGATAAATGGCTTTGGATAAATTATTAGTTCTTTAATTTTAATTTCCAATAATGCTGTGGTCTTCAGTAGGCTGTAGAAGTCTTCCAAAGTTGGTATTGTGTTTGTGTTCCATCTTCTTGTTATACACTTCCTTGAACTTGCAAGTATAGTCCATACTAGATACATGTTTGACCTATTCAAATGAGGACCTTCATTCACATTTAATAATACAAAAGCTTTAGTTAAATAAAATGATTCATTAAATAAAGCTTGTAGAAAGTTATTAATACCATTCCAAAATGGCTTAATTTTAACACAATCAAAGAAAATATGGTTCCAATCTGCATTGTGTACTTGCTCACATCTCCAACATATTCCTTTTATGGAAGAACTAATTTTATTGATTTTGTCTGGGGTTAAGAATGCTCTGTGCAACCATTTCCAATTAAAAACTTTCCAGTATTGTGTAAAGGATGTATATTTTATCGATAATAAGATATTTGTTTTAATATCTTCATTTAACTGTATTGAGTGTCCTTTTGTTATAAATTTCCAATATGAGGTTTTGGGTGTTGTTTTAGTTTGTCAATATTTTGTAAAATTTTGAAATACTGTTTCCCATTTCAAAGTCATTATATATGATTTCATATATGTATTTCATAAATTTAGATATTTCTTTAAATGTAGAATTGTTAATTATTGTACTTAAATCTTGCGAATATGTTATATGAATATGACGTGGAATTTTGTATGTTGTTTTTATTACTTGCATATCTAAAACTTTTAGTTCTTTAATACATTGGAGCCAACAAGCAAATCCTTTCTGTTCCCAGGAATTAATAATTTCTCTATAAATTTTATGTGGAAAGTTCTTTGTAACTATAAATGGTTTTAAAAAATCAAACTAGACTTTTAAATCTATATTTGCATTAATAATTTTCCCAAATGAGTCAATGCAATAATTAATCATACCAGTTTTAGTGGGCTTAGTTATGTTATATTGCATACTAATACATAATATGTGCCATGGCAAATTGTTTTTATCTGTTAATTGGATTTTTTTATGTCTCTTTTGTATTAGATAATGTCAGTAATATGTCATCAGCAGATAGCATTACTTTAGAATTGTATTGTTCATAAAGATATATTCCTTTGATTTTTACATTGTTACGAATTGAATCTGCCAATATTTCAATAGCCAGAGCAAATAGAATCGGTAACATGAGACATCCTTGTTTAGTGCCCTTTATTATATGTATAGATTCAGTGGTAAAAGGACCTAACTTGACATACGCTAAATTATTTGTATATATATATATTCTTTAGGAGATGAACAAAGAATGAAGGAAATTCAAATAGTGTTAGGATTTTGAATAAATAGTCCCAATTTAGGGAATCAAAGGCTTTCTCTATATCTAAGCTAATTATGAGTGTTTGTTTTCTTTATTAACATAATCTATAAGATAAATTATACTTTTAATATTGTTATGTGTGTGCCTATGATATATAAATCCAGTTTGATCATTATTTATTGTTTTGGATAGTGGTATTTTCATTCTGTTAGTTAATATTGTCATAAATATTTTATAGTCATTATTTAATAATGATATAGGTCTATATGAGGTACAGAGGTTTGGGGATTTGTTTTCCATTAGGATTGGTGTGATTAAGGAATATCTCTAATGGGTGGTATTTCATGGTGGTATGGCTTGTGACTGAATTTCTAATAGAGTTTTATGGAAGAGGGATAGTATCTTTGAAGGAAAAACTGTATATATTTCCATAATGATACCATCTATACCTAGAGCTTTATTATTTTTGCCCTCTTTTATTGTATCTGTAATTTCTTTGTAGGCTATGGGTGCTTGCAGATCTAGTTTTAATTTTTCTGGGTTTTTTATATTAGAAATGTTTTCATCTAAATTTAATTGATTGTTATGCATATTTTCTTTTTGGGACTGTTCCCATATAGTGATTTCTATAGGCATCAAGAATGTCACCTATATCTGAGATATTTTCCCTTTCTTTTCATGGAAGATACTTTTAACTTTATTAGCTTTTGATTGTATTTTGATTCTTGTGGATAAATTATGTAGATATTTGGGAGAAGTGGCCAAGGTATCAATTTTTAGTTTTTCTAAAGCTAAACTAGTTTTGTGTGTTAGAATTTCATTGTATTTATTGTTTAATACTTCTACTTTCTTTTTCATCTCCAAATGATTTTGATTTTTTTCAGCTTTTACTGATAAAAGTTTGGATTGTAGATCTAATAATTCAGAATCACATTCTCTGATTTTTTTATACCATGTTAGGGTTTTACCATATATGTAAGTTTTTAATGAGTCCCAAATCATTATTTTATTTATCTCTGTGGTATAATTAATATCTAAGAAGAACTATAATTCAGATAATAATCAGGGTTTGAACTCTTTCATTTTAGTTATATATGCTGGAATTCTGGAGTTAAAGATTAATGGTTTGTACCCATTCTGAAGTTTTAATATCAATGAATTGTGGTCTGAAAAGGGGCAGGGAGTGATTGAGAAATTAATGATTTTAGAGTGTAAGTCATGGGCAGCAAATATTTTATCTATTCTAGTTTGGGTACCCAATCTGTGATCCTGATGAGAAAACAACAAAGATTTATCTTCTTTAAATTTGAAAGTATCTACAAGATAAAATGATTCTACCCACTTGCTTAAAGCTTTTGATACAGCAGATGTACACAGCGGTCTTTTATTTGTATTTTCAGAAATATCAAATATACAGTTAAAATCTCCACCTAATATAAAGTTGACTTTATATTTATTGGAAATGAAATCCAAGTGCTTTTTAACAGTTCCTATTTCAATGCCTGGGAACCAGTATAGATTAGCTAGGGTTTATATTCTGTTATTATATTTAACTATTACTAATGCCATAAGGCCTTCTTTATCTTCATACTTATAAATGATTTCTGGGTTAATCACATTTGTTTTCCATAAAATTGTTACCCCCTTGTGTCTTTGTCTTATAAGTGGATTGTGCCAATATCATATATTCCTTAGGATTCCATTTGTAATTGCCATTTGTTTTGAAATGAGTTTCTTGAAGAAGACTATTTGTGCTTTGTTCGGTTTTAAATATTTCAGTAGATTTGATCTCTTGCTAAGATTGTTTAAGCCATTGGTATTTAAAGATAATAAATTTAAATCCATCTTAGGTTATTTAGATTATGTATCTTTTTGTTTTATTGTGACTATTAAACTTTTTCCTCTGAAAATTATAAAGTATATATTTGAACTTTTAAAGAAAATTAGCAGCTTTATACTTTGAGTGTTTACCAATAAAGTAATGTTTTGGTCAGGCATACTAAAAATGTTTTTGTGAAATAACAAATTTAAATTAATAAATGTTAACAAAACTAAGATCCGCACTAGCCATGGAATGAAAATTATTCCTAATCTGATGGATAAACTAAGTTCATCAGATTATCAGTCATACCTTGACAATCCAGAACATCTGAGCTCCATAAATTTAATTATCATATGGAGAATATTTGTAATAGGAATAAGAAATATTTATTTATTTTGAACAGATATAGTACTATTGTAGATTAGACCGAATTTTAATACAATATAAATGTCTACTTATTGTATAAGCAATTAATATTTACATGAAAGATAGATGACAAGCAATTCAATCATAGTAAAGTAGGATGTATCATATATAAAACCTCAGAAAAAGATTGTACCACACAGTTATTTAACATATTCACCCTTATTGATGAAGTCTTTCAAAATGTATTACTTAATATAAATAGATGATAATAATATTTATACCTAATGTTTATAATAGAATGTATTTTACTGGATATATCAGAATTTATATTTCATTGTTTGCCAGCATTTAAGAAATCACTTTGTTTTTTGTTAACTTACTTAAAGCATCAATTTTGTTTTATGTGAACATTGATGAAAGTTAGTACATTTTAATTATCAGTGCATCCCTCTTCCCCCATTTCCTACACATAAGGATTTTCATATCTGTCATTTCTTATTATAAAATGAGTGAAATTATAGGTTACAAACAACAGATTCACTTATTGTGATTAACTATTACAAGTTCCCTTTTCATATTCATAAATTGCCATTTTATGGCATATACTGAAAGTTTTTAGATTTAAATGGCAACATTCTATTTTGTATAATCAGAAAAGGTTAAATTGAGTGATTATTCTCAATTTAATACCATTTGTTCAGAATGTGATTGTTACATTCTGTGACATTCCTAGTTCAGGCTTCTATTTTTTCCCTTGAACAACTTTGTCAGTTTGATGTCATGTATAACACATTAGTTACCTTGGTAACAGCTTAAGTATTATGCATGGTCAAGATGGGTTACAAAACCACAATTCAAGTTAAATCAATTATATGACTTGTTATGTACTTTACTTACATGAGAAAATCATCATGCTTCCCCTTGATGTTCAATATAGTGTATGTCATTTATGACAAGTTAAAACAGTAGTGTTATTATACACAAGCCCATGTTATTAAACTGAGTGTTTATTGTCAATTTAATACTATTTGTCCAGAATATGATTGTTACATCCTGTGACATTTCAAGTTCAGGCTTCTATTGTTTCTCTTGAACAACTTTGTCAGTTTGATGTCATGTATAAAATGTTAGTTACCTTGGTAACCGCTTAAGTATTCTATATGGTCAAGATGGGTTACAAAAACTACAATTCAACTTAAAGCAATTACATGACTTGTTATGCACATTTATTTATATAAGAAAATCATCATGCTTCCCCTTGATGTTTAATGTAGTGTATGTTATTTATGACAAGTTAAGATAGTAGTGTTATTATACACAAGCCCATGTTATTAAATCCTGTTTTTAATATCTAAATTCAGCAGACTGCTTCATCTCAATTGTATATTTTATGTCTAGATTTACAAAAATCATACATTAAATAACTATTGTGTGCTTTTTTGTGGCTGTTGCTTAGTTATTTGAGAACCCACAAGCTGTAATGCGTATTCTTATTATTAGCTCCTTCTGAGCATGTTTATACAGTCCATAGACTTTAAATTATGAGACCCTTCTAGCCTCTTATTTGTTATAAGCATATTTCCATCCTTACATATACACATGTCAATCTTTACATATACACATGTCAGTACTTCAAGCATGGGCAACAATCTCCATCCAGTTTTGCCAGAATACCATTCACTAGTTCATGTGGTGTGTTTCCAGGCTGTTCTTAAAATATACAAACCAATATTTGTCCTGTTCCATTTTACCAGCCTGTTCCATGCAGTGGGCACTCTGCCAGTGAACCACTCAATACACCTTCCATTCCCATAGATATTTCTACGAAGGAAATCTCATGACTCTCTAGCACTTCCAGGCAACCCCAAACACCCCTAGAATTAGCTATCCTCATATGCCCAACACGTCCAAGAAAGCTTTCCTCCCAGACCACTGCAAAGGGTACTGCACAAGACCAAGCGCTCTTAGTCTTTCACAATAATTCAGACTTCCACTCTTATGTTAATCCTTAATGTGTTTGGACCAAAGTACATTTTAAATATAAAATTGCGCTTATTTTTTTTTTTTTTATCAAGGATCAACTTAATGAGCTAATCTAAGTATTGGGAGACCATCAATATGTGTACATGTGGTTTAAAACAGCTCTTTTATTATATATATTTTTTTTTAAAAAAAACAAAAACTTAATTTCTGAGAATCATCTCTGACATTATCGTCACTCTTTCTCCGTTACCATAGCAACCTGGGAGCATCTGTTTCTGTGAGTGTGTCTGTGTACTGCATACCAGAGGCTCGCGATGCACCTGAAGCAAAGTTTCACTTCACTGCAACTTCAACCCTAAAGTCCCTCCCTTTCAGTGAGGCAGCAGCCAGGAAAAGAATAGAGAGCAAACAAATCAAAAAAAAATTTCCAACAAGCCACCACAACAAGCGATAACGCATTCTTCCAGCCTTCCCACCTCTCACTCGGCAGATGTATAAACAAACTATTCTCTGCCAAAATATCCTAAATCATAGTTTTATCCACCCCCTTCCCCTGGATCCAGGCTAAAACACCAAATGTCTCATCCTAATACACAAGCATCAGTAAACCTCGATCACAAGCTGCAACCCACAGTTTCCCAGAGATGAAAACAGCAACATACAACATCTGCCAGACACAGCTGTATCCACGCACACCATGTCAGGTTTAATCAAACAGCACTCGAAGCTATGATACCTGCCATAACTGATATTAACTATGTTTAGACAAAATAAAAATGACATTTGTACTAGCTGCCAGACACAGCTGCATCCACTCACATCATATCAGGATTGATCAAACAGCAATCGAAGCTATGATACCTGTCATAATTGATATTAACTATGTTTAGGGAGAATAATGATGACATTTGTACTAAGAGCTTGCTACTATTATTTAACCAGGATATACATGGCATTTCTAAATCTTTAATTGAAGAAGGCATTAGCCTCCATGACAGCATTTTTTAAAACACTCTACTGTTACTGCTATTATACATGATGTTAATTTGTTACATTTGAGTCTGAAGTCTGATGAATGGTACCTTGTTGAATTAGTTAATTAATTACTTAAATTATTATAAGTAAAATCAATGGAAAATGAACAAGATAAGTATTCATTGAGTTCAAGTAGGGGAAAAGAAACTTCTATGTTTGTATTATATGTTGCTTTGTTTGGCTTACATATAATGTAAATAGTAACCCAGCTTGACCTACCTTTGTTTGTGAAGAATTACTGTCTCTCAATTGTTTAAGAAACCCTCCTTTTTTTGAATAAAAACAGATGACAAGTGATGTACCATACCAGTTGATACTTTGAGAGATGTAGTTGTAAGAGTTATTTTTTTGGGACAGCTATCTTGGAATCAGTTTTTTGTTTCTTCTTTCTAGCATCAGTCCACGGATTTGTTTATTTTATTCTTTTAAGAGTAGGGGCCATTGTTAAATGAAAAAATACTGTAATAAAAAGATCAATACACACTTGTGAGAAGCATAAACATTAATTCTTGCTGAGCTAGCAGCTGCTGAGGTCAGAGGCCAACTTGCAAAAGGCACACTGCAGTTTCCAAAAGCTTCTTGCAGTTTCATATGAATTCATTTTTCTTGTCATAACATTAATAGAATAAAATGCATTATATCTTTCTTATTTCTTAATAAGCACTAAACATATACATTAATACATATTTTTCTAACATTTCCCCCCTGTTAATACTTTTTATTCTATTCTCAGAAGTTTAAACGATTTTTATTTCTTCTCCTAACCTCTTCCACTTGGGACTTGCAGTTAAGAGAGTCATTCAGTTTAGACTTCAAGGAGAATTTCATTTGGAACCAATTCCTCAAGTTCAATGTCCTGATACAAGGTTTCAGAGACAGACATATCTATAAAATCTTTAATTAATCTTTTCATGCAGGGGATTCCACAACAAACACATGCTCCTAATAGGAGTAAACCCACACAAATGGCAATCAAAATATTCATTAGGATGGAACCCCACCCCCCAAACAAATTCTGGAAAAAATCCATCAGAGGGTTTGGGCCTGGTTTGGTCATGGCCGACACTTGCTGAATCACCTCCAAATGTTTATTAATTTCATGTCTATTATCTGGTATGTACACACAGCATTCTTCTTTGATAAGCGCACACGTACCACCTCTCGCCGCTACGGTGAAGTCAAGAGCTATCCGATTTTGCAACACAACAGTTCTCATGGCATTCAGTTCATCAGTCACTAATTCAAGAGCAGAAAAAGTTGCATTACTCATTACTTCGAGAAGTTTCGACAGTTTTCTCAGCTCCCAAATCGATTTGACTGCACCATATGCTGGGAGAATACCTGCCCAAAATATAACACTGTCACTCAAGTCCATATGAGTCAATTTGTCTTTGTCCTTCACGGAATTATGGTCTTTCCAACCTGCTTCAACTCGCCCTACTGGATTCACAGGTTTCTCGATTGGATCTTTGGTTTTCTTGGAAACATCTCTCATGTTCCGTATTTTACCCAGAGGTAATTCCGCAGTGTGTCGTATGGCCGGAAGCAGGTAGCCCAAAAAACAACTGCCGGACCAATTCTCAGGTAACCATTTGTATGCCTTTTTCCCACACACAAAATAACAGTTTTCAACTTTAGTGCTAATACGCACCAACCCTGCATGAAACATTTTCTTATCTATGATTGACAATTGTTTAATCAAAACAGGATTTCGTTGTACTTCATTCAATGTTGTTTTCATTGAGTTCAAATATGAATCATAGTTAGTATTGCAAACAGTACCCCCACTTTTAGTCTTAATATAACATTTATAAGATATTGTTATGTTACAGTTACTCCAGCCCACCTGGAGAGTATCATTCTTGAAAAAACACACAATCCCTTTTTGAGTAACAGGTAAATACAATGCTATTTTATCCTGTGATCTCACAGTTCCTGTGTCAAAAAGCAAATTCTCCCAAGTCTCATTGATCCCTAAAGGAACAGCGGACATTAGTAGTCCTCCATATGCTGTTGGTATAGCTGTACAAACCCAGCAGTTTGAAATGTTCATAGTCTCAGCATATACACGTTTAATTGCTAGGTATGTGTTAAAGTTTGGATGCCAGTCTATGGATGTCTCATCACGTTTATCCAGTTTTACTTGTGTGGTTGAGAAATGAAAAAACCACAACAAAAAGAAAATTGTCTAAAGTACAGTCAACAAGTGTATGCTCAATAATATGATTATGCAACATTTTTGAGGTTGGTCTGCATTCTTATCTTTGGCCATTTTGTTCTTGTTGCGTAACAGTTACAATGTGTTTATCAAGTTGAAAGTGCTTTACCAGTTTACAATGCATCAAATAGATCCAAGATGACCTTTCGGCTATTTTGACTGCTGTAGGCATGGCCAACAGTACCTGGTACAGTCCTTCCCACTTCGGGCTTGCCCAGTTCTTCCTCTTTGTGACCTTCACCCAGATCCAGGACCCTGGGGCTAGAATTGCTTCCAATGGTCTGGTCTGTTCTTTATCTGAAAAAGAGTTAAACTGCAAAAGAGATTTATTTGTTAACAGTTTCCTCATATAACTAGCTAGTGAACTATCAGCCTCCCGGTCTGCAGGCATGAGAGCTTTCCACTGAGGTACATAATATGCCCTCCGAAACACCATTTCAAAAGGAGTTAAACCCTTTGCATTTGGGACTGTTCGCATACTCAGCAGCGCCAGAGGCAGACAGTGCACCCAGTTCTTCTGTGTTTTGCTGACTAACTTTCTAAGTTTGTTCTTAAGGACTCCATTGTGCCTCTCCACCAGTCCTGCAGACTGAGGGTGATAAGCAGAATGGTTCTTAAGGGAAATCCCAAAGAAGCGTCCCAATTGCTGTATGGTCTGATTCACAAAATGTGTACCATTGTCACTATAGATCCTTTCTGGTATGCCAAATCTAGGAATAATCTCCTTTATGAGAACTTTTGCCACTGTTGTTGCATCCGGGTTTTTAGTCGGAAAGGCTTCCACCCATTTGGAAAACATATCTACAATGACAAGGCAATACCTTTTGTTATCACATTTGTTCAATTCTATAAAATCCATACAAATAGTATGGAACGGATATGGCGGTATAGGAAAACTTCCTTGTTTAGGTTTAAATGCCCCTTGTGCATGATGTTTGTTACAAATATGACATGCCGCACAAACATTTTTTTGTGTAATTTGTGAATCCATATGTTTGGAATATTCAGTTTACTAACTGTACCATCCCCCCTGTTGAGACATGGCACTGCCCATGGCTCAACAAAGCTGCATATCTAAACAAATTAGATGGCAAAATTGTTTTTTTCTCTTTGGAGATGTACAGCCCATTTTCAAGGATTGCTCCTCGTTTTTCCCATTTTTGTTTCTCTGCTTTTGTAGTAAGCGTCTGCATTGTTTTTAACATTTCTAGGTCTAAAATTTCAGAGGGTTGTAATTCCTCATCTAAAATAAAGTTTCTGAGTCTGAAGCTGCTTGCTTTGCAGCTGCATCAGCTCTCGCATTACCTTTTGAAATTCTGTCCTGCTGTTTCGTATGAGCTACGCATTTGCAAATAGCTACTTTAGTAGGTAACTGAATAGATTCTAACAATTCTAAAATAAATTGTGCATGATTAATTGGTTTACCACTAGATGTTATCATCCCTCTATTTTTCCACTGCTGTGCAAAAACATGTACAGTAGAAAAAGCATACTGACTGTCAGTATATATGTTTACACATTTGTCTTTTGCTAAGGTACAAGCTCGTGTTAAGGCAATCAATTCTGCTGCTTGTGCAGACAAGTTATGTGGTAAGGATTGGGCTTCTAAGGTTTCAGTGTCTGTAACTATTGCATACCCCACTAGATTTTTCCCTGTAGGGCCCCTTCTGCATGAGTCATCCACATAATATGTCACCTCGGCCTTATCCAAGGGAATATCCGTGAGATCTTGTCTGGGTAAGGTTTTCTGCTCAATTTCCTGCAGGCAACTGTGTGCTGTGCCATCCGCAGGAGTTGGGAGCAAAGTTGATGGATTTAATGTCGTGCATTGTTCAATTGTCATATGAGGTTGGCTCAACAGTATAGTCATACAGGAAAGGTGTCTAGCAGGAGAAAGATAAGCTACCTTTTCTTGCAGTAAAATTATCGCAACTGCATGAGGCACTCTCAATGTGAGAGGGTGGAATAACACCACTGAGGCTGAAGCTTGTACTGCTATTGCAGCTGCAACCACTGCTTGCACACAGTGGGGCAAGGATCGCGCCACTGGGTCTAACTGTGATGAATAGTAAGCTATGGGGCGTTGCTTATCCCCATGTTGTTGTGTCAACACTGATGTCATATATCCTTGCTTACAGTCTACAGTTTGAAAGAAACGTTTATGAAAGTTTGGTAATCCTAGAACTAATGAAGAAGCTATCAATTGCTTCAACCTACAGAAAGCTGTTTCTGCTTCAGGTGTCCATTGTAATAAATCCTGTGCTGCCATCAGCTTTTTGTATATGAGGTCGGTCAGTGGAGCCGATTCCAAAGCATAGTTTGGTATCCAACTCCAGCAGAAGTTAGTTGTTTCCAGGAAGGACATCATTTTCTTCTTGGTCGCTGGTTTGGGTGCTTGTAAAATCGCTGTCTTTCTTTCCTCATCTAGTATTCTACCTTCTTTGGATATTACATATCCTAGGTATCTAACTTGTTTTCTCCAAAGCTGTAGTTTGCTTTTGTTTACTTTGTGTCCCTGTGTTGCTAAGAATTGTAACAGTGCTATGGTATCCTCCCTGCATTGCTGCTGGGTGGGGGCTGCTAGCAAGATGTCGTCTACATAAAGTAGAATTTGACTACCCCCCGGTGGGGTGAATCCCACCAAATTACTAGCCATTTCTTGTGCGAATATTGTTGGACTCTCACAATATCCCTGTGGTAGTCGAGTATAGGTATACCTTTTCCCCTGAAATGTAAATGCAAACCAATATTGGCTATTAGGATGTATAGGTATTGAAAAGAAAGCATTGCTGATATCTACCACAGAGAAATATCTCTGGTGAGGTTTCAAATCATTTAACAAAGTGTGTGGATCTGGCACCATAGGTGCTCTAGGTATTACTGCATCATTTACAGTTTGTAAGTCCTGAACCATACGCCATTCCCCATTTGCCTTTTTAACAGGAAATAGGGGTGTATTACATGGTGAATCAGGAGATTCTACCAGTACTCCTTCTCTAAGTAATGCTGCTATTATAGGTTTGATTCCTTTCTCTGCATCCTTTCTCAAAGGATATTGTCTCTTCTGTGGTCTAAATGCTGACTTCGGTGTAATAGTAACTGGTCCTGCTGTTCGAATAAGTCCTACATCTGACTTGCTTGTTGACCAAAGAATCTTTGGTATGTAACATAAGGCTTTCTCCTCTTCTTCTAATAAGAATGCTAATCAGCTGTCCTCGCTAGACTGCAAGTGTACAGCTGGGTGTGCCTGTGTTAGCCAATTCAGTTTTTGTTTCTGTATTCCCTGCTCTGATAATTCTAAATCAGTTGGTTTCTCCCATCTCGTTACCTTTTCTCCTAGGTCTGCCCATTTTACATTTTTGTTCTTAGTTAAACTGACATGTGGTAATCGATTAGATTTGTATAGTGCAAGGAATTCTTGAGGTAATGAACAGCTAACAACACTGTTTCCCTCAGTATCCCAGTACAGATTACGTAACACTAATCTGTTTGCACGATTTCTGAACAATTCTTGCTCATATTCCTTATCAGGTCCTGGTGTGCTACAGTAATACAGAGTGCAATGCAACAAATGCTGTCTGTCAGTGTCAAGGGAGGGGGATTTACTGATGGCTACGTTCATCAGTTCCTCGGTCACTGCCCCTGGACCAGTCGTAACCAAGTCCTGGCTGTACCAGTAAAAAGTTTCACTCTCCGGTCGCATCACAAAAGTATCCATTTGTCGCTGTGCCTCCATACCCTGCATAGTCGGAACTACTGCTATGCCAAATATCTGCATAAGGTCCCTACCTAATAGGTTCACTGGACATTTTGCAGAAACAACAATTTTACTCCTTTGAGTCATCCCTGAAACAGGTCAGTTATTGCTATATCATGGGAAAGTGGTTCTCGGTATAGCTGTCCATTTGCAGCTTTCACTAATATATAATCAGGTGATTCTGAATGTTCCGGTAACTTGGAGGGGTGTATCAGAGTCCATGATGCTCCTGAATCACACAGGAATTTAACTTCCTTCCCCTCCACCAGAAGTGTAACTTCCGGTTTTGTGTCTGCTAGGTAGAGCTCTAAGCTCAATAATGCTAAATCTAAAACCTCATTTTCTTCATCCTCTATATCTACTTGCACTTCCTCTACTCCTTCTATCACATTTACATTTGTTCTTTCTTTATTGTCTTTTCCCAATGATTTCTGACTCTCGTATGGTGTATCTTCACCATCATATAGTCAGTCCTCATCTCCTTTATCCTCTGTGGTTGCCTTCTTATTTTGTTTACAATCCCTAGCTAGATGTCCATTCTTCCCGCATTTAAAGCATTCACCTCTCTTTTTCCTTTCTTCAAAGTCCCCTGACCATTTGTCAGACTGTTTATTTCCCTGTGCATTTTTCTTACCCTTTTTACCAGACTGTAATACATAAACTTCAGCTCAGTCTTCAGCAGTGAAGACTTGCGCTTTCTTTTTCTTTTTGCTATTAAAATGTCTTTCAGCATGTCTAGCATATTCAAGTAAGGCTTGTAACCTACTTGTTCGATGATCTATCATATGCTTCGTAATTAAGCTACTAATAAGTGCAATGCAACCTTTTAAAAATGCATTTTTCAATTGTTGTT
This sequence comes from Protopterus annectens, assembly GCF_019279795.1. Lineage (NCBI taxonomy): Eukaryota > Metazoa > Chordata > Ceratodontiformes > Protopteridae > Protopterus > Protopterus annectens. The sequence continues at coordinate 1,469,523,879 of NC_056732.1, read as the reverse complement.
CATACGGGGAATCATTCGTTTGATTTTCAGGAACTGTCATGCCACTATGATTGTTAAAGCGCTCTAATAATCTGGCATAGTACCCATCTACTGTTTCATTTTCTTGCTGTATGCATTGGTTAATACAAGTCCAGTCTGCTCTAGATTTTCATTTCTCAGAGATTCGGTCTGTAAGGCCTTTTACTCTAGTGTCAAGTTCTGCGTCACTATGTGGGAGTGGCTTAAATTCTGCATTACGAGGATTCCAGGTGCCACAAATCATGTGCCAATCTGGTCCTACAATTTGTCTAACTACTTTTTCTACTTCTTCCCCATTTAAGTGGTAACTTAACCTCATGCCTTGTAAATCTTCTAGGAATTTTGTAAAATTAACTTTTGGATGGGGAATTCCCTCAGTAGCCTTCTGGATATCCTCCGGTGTCCATGGCCTATATACCAAGAGGGTTGGGTCCTGTCCAACCTGTCCTGCCTGAGGATTTGGTACCTCTATAAGTGGACATATTTCTTCCTCACTCTCAAGCTTGCAAATTTCTCTCCATTTGATACGATTCTATGTCCCCCTGTGTTTTATGTGTTCGGGACCTAGTTTCAATGGGATCTCTAACAAACAATTTCGGTTTCACTGAGACATCAGGATACCGCAGAGGTGGACCAGCTTGTCCACCCACTTCATATCCTGAAAAAGGGAGTGGGGGGGGAGGAGCCATTGCTACTACTATATTATTATCTTCTTTGTCTAAAAACAATGCCTTTGAATTATTACTCTTCTGTTCCCTACGGTTTGCTTCCTCAATCCACCTGTGTGCTTGAGGAATGCCTAATTGCCGTTGTTTCTTTGCCTGACCTTTTGTATCACTTTTAAGCTGTTTAAGAAGTTTAACAAGTGAAGATTTGTCTAATTTCCCATCAAATTCATATTTGTTAACCCATTTTGCATAATATCTAACATTATCTGCACGTTGTAGTTGCATATATTTTGCGTCTTCGGTTAGGGGCGGGTCTTGCGATGTTTTAGTGCACTGATTTCCCATGTTAATAAATGTTACGTAACCCTTTTACCATGTGGTACCACAACTTCAGTTCCTTTCACAGTTTATCTAGAATAACTGCCTACCTTATTCTGTTACCCTTAAACAAAATAAAACTCTCTAAAACCACAAAAAAGATAAACGGAGACTACAAATCATGCCAGCCAAAGGAATTCAAATTTCTTTTACTTAGTAAGCGCTTTCATGCAAAACATTGCTTGCACTTCTTCAGACCAGTGATTTGTAGCCTCCGTTTATTCTGTTACCCTGATCTATGACCAAATAAAGAGTAACTTTTCTTGTCCCTGTTCTGTATGACAAATCTGACAAACAAAACAATATTTACTGTAACCTAGTCCCTGATCTAAAACAGAAAAAAGGCAAAAAGTCTCCCTACCTGAGCCTCCGGTATTGAGCAGTCACGGTTCGAAGTGGAGATCCGCTCTTCAGCCACAGATCAGAAAGTGGCCAGCCTCTTTAAACGACAATTCAGTCGGAAGTCTTTTCACTCAAGAAGAACCATTTCGGTATCTTCTCCTGCATGCAGACTTCGACCATCGCTATGCTCTGATCTGTAGCTTCTGAGGGATTCCGGTATGCAAAGGACTAATCTGTTAAATGAAAAAATACTGTAATAAAAAGATCAATACACAGGAGGTTCAGGTTCAGGTTCAGGTTCTTTACTAGTGTACACCAGGAGGCAAAAAACGTACAAGTACAGAATTTTGTCTGAATGAAACAGGAAGAACACAACTTTTATAGTATTTCTTACTAGTATTAACCCACCAGGCTGACGTAGTCAGTCACAAGGGGTTTTACATCACTTTAGCTTACAATATTCTATTCATCTAAAATGCTGATACTACATTTTGCTTAAAAAGTTTTCTGGTAAACAACGTGGCCTTGCTAGCCACCTGGTTAGTTACAATACCTTTTTACAAAAGTTTCCACTCAAGGTTCTAAATTAATTCGAACATAATAGTAGATACAGTTCTCAATACATTTTCCTTGTTACATGTTATCACTTCCTCCTTGCAGCCGGTGCGTTATCTAGTAACATATACAAGGTCGATTGCTCAAGCGGAAAAGAGCAGAAGATTCTCATTATTTCACACATTTAATTTCCTGACCCAGTAGATAATCACTTGTGAGAAGCATAAACATTAATTCTTGCTGAGCTAGCAGCTGCTGGGGTCAGAGGCCAACTTGCAAAAGGCACACTGCAGTTCCCAAAAGCTTCATGCAGTTTCATGTGAATTCATTTTTCTTGTCATAACATTAATAGAATAAAATGCATTATATCTTTCTTATTTCTTAATAAGCACTAAACATATACATTAATACATATTTTTCTAACAGCCATCCATTACATTTCTTCTGGGATAGACATTATATTGTTGTTTCTGATGAATATAGTACTTTCTTCTAAGTCATTAAAGGTTCTCATCTTATTGGCAAAACATATTTTTATCTTGGCTGGAAAGGCCAGCTGTGCTTTAATGTTGTTTTGTTTTAACAGTTTTATTATTGGCCAGAATTTTTCCTTTGTTCTAGTATTCTGGAAGAATAATCATTGTCAAACCTTATCAGGCTTTGACTGTATTTTAAGGGTGATTTTCTCCAAGCAGATTTTAATATTAATTCCTTGTCCAGAAATGAAAGAAATGTTATAACTATGGATCTAGGTGGAGTATTGGTTGAGTTAGAAGTAGGTTTCCTCAGTGCTCTATGCACCCTTTCAATTCCAAATGAAAGTCTCTCTTTCAAGTCTAAAAATTCAGGAATCCAGGCTGTTAAGAATGAAATAATGTGTTCTCCTTCAGTATTTTCAGGCAGACCAAAGATCCTTGTTGTTTCTCCTTTCCCTGTTTTCTAAGTCATCTATTTTGTTAAGAGCCATGTATTCTGTTTAAGCAGAAATTCTTTTTGGAATTCTTCCTCTTTGAGTCTCCCTTCAATGTCATTTAGATTTGTCTCTATATTTGTTATTTTTGTATGGTGTTTCTGTAATAGTTCCTTAAGAGTATCAGTATGTTTTTGAGAATTTCATTTGAGGTTTTCTAAGTCATTTTTAAAGCCATCCATCTTCAAAGATAGGGTACTTTTCCGTTAACGGGGCAACAGTAGTGGTGCGACATCTCTGCTGGTTCTGATTTTACTTGTTTTTCCCTGCTAAAAGGTTTTTATTTATTTATTTATTTATTTTGGAAAGAATGGGAATCACGATCAGTCAGTCAATTTTTGAAATGTAGGTACTATGGATGTCATCACAGTGTAACTCAGATCTTTCTCTTAAATCTCAAATCAAGTTTCCAAGCTTTCATATGTACAAGTAGCTTGAAGTATTCATGACTTTTTAGTGTGTGTTTATCCTGTACAACCAGAACTGAAGGGTTTACTATTGTTTCTGGCAGCTAACATTTTTCTAACATGACAAAGGGGGAAATTGCTAATCTCTCTGTATTTGACGTGCACTGCCCTATTTCACAGGATCATCATGGCTCCGATGCTACGGTAGGACATCATGCAGATGTACTTGACTTTCTTTTTTGTGGGAGAACAGCAAAGTTTTAGCTCACGGGTCTATACCGTCATTTACATTCAGATATTTTAGAGTAAATCTGGACATTGCTAGGAATTACATTCAATTCAGACAGCAGGTGTTTGTGTTCTCTTTAGTTTGGAAATATGAGAGTCTTGGTTAAGCCCGTGTACATGTCAACTGTCTTTGATTTTTTAATGTGTGTTTGTGCTCTGTCCATCCTCAAATTTTTATTTTTTAAATTGAGGAAGTAAATTATGGAGGTTCATACCAAATCAGTAATGCCAAATTTTAATTTCATTATTGTTCAGAAAATGCAGGTTGATGCAAAACCTGATAACAGAAAAGTAAGTTATCTATTCAACCTCTGCATTGTCACATAATGTCGACATTAACCATACAAATATACACTGTTTACTATCCAGACAAAACAGTTTAAGTCCAAGCTATTTAGAATAATTCGTCAGACAAAAAAAAACTAAACAACTGAGGCTGTTGTGTTTTGTGGAAACAAAGCTACAAAACTTATCACCATTCAGATCCCAGTGCTGCTTTCACATATGCCATGCTGGTTCTATTACTGAACAGTAAAGGTGACTTTTAATTCTTTGTGTATTATATACACATCAGCGGCAGCAGTGTGATCATTGCGACTGTGGCGTAACATTCCAAATGGTGATTACAGCTGTTGCCCCGATAATGGAAAAGTACCAAAGATAGTTCCTGTAAGGTAGATGTCATCAATTGCAGTTATTTTTTCAAAGAAGCATCTGGATGAGAATTCCTTAAGTTGTTCATATTCAGTGATTCAATATATCTCCAAGTTACATAACAGGAACATTTTTGTATATCTCCAACAAAATTGATATTTATGTAGTTTAGTAGTTTATCTATTGATTTCTGATGTTTTAAACTTGAAAATAATAAAATTTTCCTCTATTATATACTAGTTTATGGAGCTCTCAAAATTCACTGCTCTCAGCTGGCCATCTAGGCTCCGCCCCCAATGCATAACATCTTGACAACATAACTACATAAAAAGTAATACAAAGCTACAAAAGTATATTTACCAGGAGTAACAATAAACTAAGTTAAAATGATAGACATTAAGATTCCAAATGATTACCCAGTACACCTGTTAAAATACCGAGCATAAAAATCCAGTAGAGAAATTACATCCTTCATCATCAGTTCAGCTGAATAGCTGCAGAGTGTATAATTACTTATAACACAGTAAACTCTATTTGAGTCTAAAGAAATCATGCAGGTACAGGAAGACAAGTAGAACTTGTAAGAGTGATGTAGAGAAACATTAGTGAATAAGAAGGGTGAAATAGGTATGAAAGAAAGGTGGGAGGTAAAAGGGGAGAGAGGAAAACTCAATCAGGGGGACAATTGCACAGACATAGCCATGAATTGCTTAGGTGTTTTTACAGCATTTCTGAACTGTTGTTTAGGCTTAATATTTTGAATGGCCTGTGGGAGTGTATTCCAGTTCTCAGATGGAGAATAGCTGTAAAGGTTCTTGCCTATTTTTGATTTTTGACTTGTATATAGAAAGGATATGTTGTTCAGAGCTCCAAACTGTTCTGGATGGGGAGTAGGGGAAGATGATAGAGGTAATGGGGCAGAAGGAGGGCAGATTCAGTATGGAATGAATTACCTGAGGCTGAGAGAGGAGAAGTTTGTGGGGAAGCTTTAACCAATTTAGTTTCCTGAGGGCTAAGCAGTCATGAGAATGGTAGGGGTGTTTGGCAGCAAATTTGGCTACCTTGTTGTATGTGGACTCTAATTTAGAGAGTAGTGTGGCTTGTAAGTTGGTGAGAGTTTGAGAGCCGTAAAGAAGGGTTGGGAGTAGGTAGGCATGGGATAGGGCAATCTTGGCTTTACTTGATAAAAAGTTTTTATTCCTGTAGTGGAGGCCAAGTTTTTGGTGGGTTTTCTTAATATTACTGAGAACATAGAGGTCAAATTTCAGCTAGTTATCAATGATGACCCTAAGTAGTTTGGTGTGAGTTTCCACTGTGATAGGTGTATTATTATGGGAAGTGATAGTGAAAGAAGGTTTAAAATAATTCATAGTTTTTGGGATGAAGAGTAAAAGCTTGGTCTTCTTTTTGGTTTATTTATTTATTTATTTTATATATTTATAGTTTGTTAACCGGGAGTGTCCATTGGGCTATAGTGAGCCCTTTTTCAATGGAGGCCTGGGGAGAAAAGCTCCAAGTACATACATAAAAAAATATATATGTGTATGTATATATATATATATATATATATATATATATATATATATATATATATATATTGGTAAAAAACATTAATACAAGAAATTGTTGTGACTGGCTAATCATTTGGAATCTTAATGTCTATTATTTTAACTTAGTTTATTATTACTCCTGGTAACTATACTTTTGTAGCCATGTATTACTTTTTATGTAGTTATGTCATCAAGATGTTATGTATTGTGGAGCTTTTCTCCCCGGGTCTCCACCGAAAAAGGGCTTCGGCCCAGCTGGACTAACCCGGTCAACAAATGTCAAATAAATACATTTATTTTATTTATTTATTTAGGATTAGCTGGTTCTTATTGAGCCAGTTTTCAATAGACAAAAAGGAGTTTTCATTTGTCATATGCAGATCTGAGAGGGATCGGCTATGGTGATGACTGTGGAGTCATTACATATTGTACAAGTAATGACTGTGAAGTGGAGGTAGATAACTGACTGGTGAAAATATTAAATAATAGACTGCCAAGTACTGAACCTTGGGGAACCCCCATATTTATAGGAAGTTCTGGAGAGATTGCAGAAAGCCATTCTACGGACTGGAAACAGTTGCTGAGGTAGCTTGAGAACCAGGAGACAGTAGAGGCAGATAGGCTGAGTTCAGAGAATTTATTTAGGAGGAGGGGGGTGAGAGACAGTGTTGAAAGCTTTAGAGAGATCAAGAAAGAAGCAAGAGACTAGTTTGTTCTGGTCTCTGGCTTGTGAGATGATGTTAATGAAGGAAATGATAGCAGTAGAGGTGCTATGATCAGGGCAAAAGCCATGATGGATGGGGGTGATTAGGTTCTTTTGTATGAGGTATTGCAGGATTTGTTTGTATATGCATTTTTACAAGATCTTAGAGAGAGGTGATAGAATTGCAATGGGCCTAAAGTTGGAGAGTTCGGTAGAGCTACCTCCTTTATGAATGGGAAAGGTGTAGAATATTTTCCATATTTCCGGGACTTTGGCCTCAGTAATGGACTGATTAATGAGAATAGAGATGGGGAGGGTAAGGGAGTTGGCTACTTTCTGAAGAAATAGTGGAGGGAGACCATCTGTTGAGGTGGAGCATGGTTTGGGTACTTGGTATCCTACAGACTGCTAAGCGATGACCTGTTTTTGGCATACAAGGCATCCTCTGAACCATTGCTGATGAATTTACTGCACATCAGCAAGTCAAATACAATCAGAAATATTGAATCTAGGGATCTAAACCAATTCTGCTACATTTCAAAGTTTGGAGGGATAGGTATATTTTGCAGAGGCTACTGCTGCTATGGAACAGACTCCCTTGCCACATAAAACAAAGTTCATCTTTTTTCCATATTTAAGTACAACTTAGCTCTATGGATGGGAAACAGAAAATGTACCCCAGTACTGCCCTTTGTACTACTAATGGACAGAGCAGCTCTTAAATGCTTTATTCCATGCATGGGTCACCTCAAATTATCTATGGTATGATCCCAGTTATTCTTATTAGAGGTAATATATAATTATTGACCATGGGATGGGTAAGGCTAGTCTGTAAACAAATGGGATAGGTTATTTCAAACACAAAAAGCGAAATTGTCTAGGCTTTAAATGGGCTGCAAGGACAGCTAGCCTAGTACTTACCTATGAACCTATATGAATAGAAGGTCATGTATTAGATATTGTGCCAATCACACATTGTCATTATGTTACTCCAGTACATTACATGACTTGCAGTACCCAATTTACCAGACAAAATGATGTTATTACTTGTTAATTTACTGGCATATCAGCCTTTAGCATGCATGCATAACACACATGTGCACAGCACAAAGGTATATATCACTCTAGCATGCAACAATGGGAAGGTGTTCTAAAAGACTTAGTGCAGTACAAGTTAACAGTAATATTGTCAGCATACCTTTGGAAATGTAGCCCATTGTATAAGCCAATTACCATATAGGCCTTATACTAATAACAATCACAGACTCAGAGAAAACCTCTTTAATAATACAGATAAGTATTCATTACTCAATGTGTGCTTCACACATTTATGTTAATGTGTCAATATGACATTCACATTTCCAGTATAACATATCATTATGTGCAAGTAATGTGTCATGTTGACATCCCATGAGTAAAATATGTGTTCAAAATGTATTGTTAGAATAATAAGTATTATACAATGCCTCCTCTAAAACGTGCACGCTGATTGGCCAGCCCAACCAGCGTGCCCGTTGTAAATCCCTCAATATACTAACGGAAAAAGGTCCGGTCGCCCGGACTTTTTCCGTTAGTATAAAACACTGTCTCGCTATGTTAAAAGAGTTTAACATAGCAACACAGGTTTAAAAAAAGCAACGCAGATCTCCGTTGCTTTTTTTAAAGCTGTCTCGCTATGTTAAACCCCTTTAACATAGCGACACAGTGTGTAAAAAGCAACGGAGATCTTGCGATCTCCGTTGCTTTTTTCTAACCTGTCTCGCTATGTTAAATGAGTTTAACATAGCGAGACAGCTTTAAAATAAGCAACGGAGATCTCCGTTGCTTATTTTAAAGCTGTCTCGCTCTGTTAAACCCATTTAACATAGCGAGACAGTAAAAAGCAACGGAGATCTTGCGTTCTCCATTGATTTTGCCCACAGCTCTGATGTACTGCGTAGGCATGCGCAGTACATCAGAACTGCCGCGGAACACCAGACAGCTGTGGAAGGGCAGCAAAGAGGCATTATACAATGCCATTATTTAAGAAAAGTAATTATTTCTTTTCTTAAATAATGTCATTGTAGAATAGCAATAACCCACTTCTGGGTGTGGGTAATGCTGGATTTACCCACGGTTGTCTTTGTTTGGTCCCCCGGGACCAAACCACGCCAACCGTGGGTAAATCCAGCATTACCCACACCCAGGCGTGGGTTATTGCTATAATAGTACACTTAAAATGATATGCAAATGATATGAGCAACGTGACATGGTTAATGGGTGACATCATGTTAAGTAATTGCAATAGAAATGAAAAACTTAGAAGAACTGCATGATAGCAAGTACAGCGACAGAATGTGACAGCTAGAATTTATGTGTATGGGACACACACATAACACTGTCCCTCAACAAATGCATCACTGTCAGCACCTACATTTGTATTATGTTTATATATGTGCCCACACATTTAAAAAATTGCAGTGATGATCATGACTCTACTGTGTAACACTTCAATCACACCAGGAAAGCATGAGTGGCTTCTGGCAAGACAATGTCACCAAAATTATACGTACTTTTCCATATAATAAACCATCACAGTACAGTTTTACACCATTGCAAGAGATATGGAACTCAAGTACATGCCAATAAATGTCTACTAACAGCCTTAAGAATGTTAAGGCAGCAGACATTGTTCAAAAATAGAATAGGGAGGCTATATACAGCATAACATTCACTGAAAGCCACCACCAGACATGTAGCTTGTCACTACCTACTATTCAAACAGCAGAAACAGTATAAGCCGCCTATGTACAAAACATTCATTTTTTAATCAATTGGACAGTTAAAGATGTCTGCCATTTAGGTTGTGATAAAATGAATTGCATAAACTCAAATTATCCCAAAAATTCTGTTGGTAACTCCTAAATGATCAAATTTAAATTTAAGTGCACATTACTGTTAGTCACAATAAATCAATGACTATTACACTTACATTACAGATGCATTATTGGTAGTCTGACATAAACATTATCATGCATGAAAGTCCAAGGAATATAGAATTAAACCTGACGTTTTAACCATTTTAGGAGTATTTATGGAAAAATAAATCCGGACAGTGATTTTACATACCTCTCTCCCTCCACTGCTCCTCAAAAGCCTACGCATGCATTTTATGCACAATGTATGATTTTGAGCATGGACTTCATCACCTGCAAACAGGAAAACAGGATGTTTTACAGCAACAGGATTGGTTCAGGTCAGTATATAATGACTGCTATGTACAACAACAAAACAAAAAATGATATAGAGTATTAAGTGTCATCTAGCCTTTACATAAAATACAAAATCCCTTGCTGCTGTATTACTCTCAATACTGTAACCACATGAGAATTACTGTATACAATCTATTGGAAATGAGATTCAAACATACAACTGTCATCAGTGTTTGCACTACAAACCTGAACCTTACCTGCCTAGCTAATCCATGCTGGCAGTAATTGCATGTATCGATGGAAGTTAAAAAAACTCACCTATATGAATATGCAGGGAAGAATTGCACACAATAAACTATGAAGTTTTTTGTATATTACAGGACAAGTAAAAGAAAAGTACAAATTCTGCCACATGCTGTGCATTTGAACAAGAAAAGTATGCATTCGTGACTGCATTTTAGCACATTGTTCACAGAAATAACACATAACTATAACACTGTAGAGTCCCAACTGTCATAGTTTGCAGTAAAACATTTGACTGCACATGATATAATGTGGAATTTAATACATACACATATAATTTAGGTAGGAGGACAATCAATGAAAAAAAAAACAAAAACAAATGGATCATAACCTAATATTCTGTAATTCAAACTGTATATGTAACATATGCATGCATTACCCAACATTTACACATACATCATTATTAACAGAAGTATGATGCTTCTACAACCTTTTTGGATACCGGAGAGATGCGTAGTCATACATGGCCTATGCACTATAGGCATCATTGTACCACAGCCATGCTAGATGTGTAAAAATCTGTACTGCATAACTTACCAACCAAGTATATGTCTCTTATATCTGGACCCCTGCCATAGATAGACTATACAACAGAAGGAAGAAATTCCTGTCTAGAAGTAAATGGAAGGGTGCACAGCAGAGAAAAAAATCCCTTATTAGTCTCAACAGGCAAATCAGGGAACTAGTCAAGTCTTCAAAAGCTAAATATGAGACTAAAATAGCCTCCCAAGCAAAGGAAAACCACAAAGCATTTTTAGTTATGTCCGAAATCTTAAGGGAAATACTCAACAATGTACTGAGTTGGCTCTATATGGAACTATCTATACTCATCCAGAAGAAACAGCAAATCTGCTAGCTGATACATTCAGCTCAAATTTCACCCCCTTTTCACCTCCAGTCATTCGCCATGAAATACCCTACCATTCCTTTGTCTGTTATCACAAAAGAACAGGTCATCACTGCGCTATCTAAAGCTAGAAATACGGCATCATTGGACCCTGATGGAATCCCAGGGTGCCTATTAAATAGCTTGAAATTTGAACTAGCAGACCATCGCAGATCTCTATTTAACCACAGTCTCCAGACAGGCTTTGTCCCAGTAGAGTGGAGGGAAGCAACAGTTGTCTCTGTGCACAAAGCCATCAATGGACCCAGGAAATTAGCAACCCATAAGTCTGACTAGCCTCATTTGAAAGGCTATGGAAAGGATAATCATGGACCTAATTAACAATGACATAGACAATCTCCTCAAGGGTAGGTCCTACCACCTCAATCTGGTGAACTTCTTTGAGAAGGTCATCAAGGCTATGGATGAAGGTAAGACAATGTTTGCTGTCTACCTTGACCTGGCCAAGGCATTTGACAACAATACCTCACTCGGGTGTTATAGGCTCAAGAAATTGGGCACAAATTCTACGTTACCAAATGGATAGCCAAATGGCTCATGGCTAGGATACATGTTGTTAGAGTGGGGGAATCCAGCAAGAGGCTTGTCAGCAGTGGAGTACCACAGGAATCAATTCTAGGCACCATCCTGTTTGGGATATACTTCTCAGATATCAAGGCAAATGTAGATGCCCTTTGGCTAACCAAATTTGCTGATGACTGCAAGTTGTGGGCAATCATTGACTGCTCAAATGATGTTGATATCCTACAGAATTGGTGAGATACAGACTAATGATTTGTGTCTGAGCCATGGCCTCAAACTAAATGTGAAAAAGTGCATAAAAATACCATTTGGAAAATAAAATATCCCTGTAAATTACAACACTGATAGGACCTCCATAAGAGTGGCTCCAGTGGGTAAGAGATCTGGGTACACAGATAGACAGTAATCTGAACTTTGACCACCATGTCTCCATGGTGGTGAGGAAATCATTATATGTGGATCGGCTTATAAATATGAGCATGACATCCAGATCTAAGGATGTCATGGTACCTCTGTACTCAGTCATCAGACCAATAATCATAGGTTCATAGGTGTGTACTAGGCTAACGGTCCTGGAGCCTTTACAAGCCTAGCCCATAGAAATGCCCTGGGCATCGGGCCACCCGACATTAGTTCCCAGTGCCTCTATCAAGTAGAGCCACTGGAGTGATCCCCGGGGTGAACTTTCTATTTCCCATCCACTCATCAAGAAGGGAGCCAATGAGGTGCTCTGCTTGACATGTATGGGAAGTCTATTCCAGAACATGTGCAGTCTCTCGGTTATAAACCTGTCCCTCCAGCATGTTCTGTTGATTGTGGTAATGAGGTTAAAGTCTCTGAAGCATGTGGTGAGAGGGATTGGGAATTTTTTAGTTGTAGCATTTCAAACTGAGCTGGGTCAGACATGGCTTTGAAGTCAAGCAGAGATTGCCTCTTAGTAGATGATATGAGACAGAGAATATCTGTAGTTTTTTGAGTTTGTCTGTGTAGGACATGTGTTAAAGGCCTAGGATCCTCTTCATGAGGTACTTTTGTGGCCTTTTCAGCTGTTGCATGTGTCTAGTGAGGTACATGCCAAATAGGGCATTATACGCGATGATTGGCCTAATGAGGGAAGAGTAAAAAGAGATGATGACCTCTTTCTTCCTGGATGCAAAACCCTTGGTAATGAGATGTGCCACATAGAAGGACTTTCTGACCACAGTGGCACTGTGGTGGTTGAAGGAGAGGTTGCTGTTAACCTGTGTCCCCAGATCTCTTATAATACCTTCAGTATTAAGTGGGCTCCCATCGATGTGGTAATTAGTGGGAACTGAGTTTTTCCCAAAGAGGATGACGACACATTTTTTGGCATTAAGCTTAAGGCCATGATTTCGACACCAGTCATTAGTCTCAGTGAGGCCTTTCTGTATGATGTCTACATCACTTGGGGAGTTAATAATGGCTCCCAGCTAGCAGTCGTCTGCAAACTTGGTCAGCCAGAGTCCCTCTGTGTTGGCCTGGACTTGCCAAACAGGAGCAGACCCATGCTGATCCTTGTGGGACTCTACTCATGACTGGTTGGCAGTCTGACTTGGAGTCCACTACTTTCACACTGTGGGTTCTATCTGTGAGCCAGTTTGCAACCCATCTAGTGATATAGGGGTTGATGCCTAGTTTGGTGAGTTTATCAATAATTCCTGAGTGAGGAATGGTATCAAAGGCCTTGGCCAGATCAAAGTAGGCTGTGTAAACTGCTTTGCCCTCATCCAAAGCTCTGGTGACTGACTCAAAGAAGTCAACCAGGTTGAGCAGGCATGATCTACCTTTCACAAAACCAAACTGTGTGAGATCTAGAGTTGGAGATTCCCTATATCCTTGTTAATTAGGTCCATGATGATGTGCTCCATAGCTTTACATATCAGACTCGTCAGACTAATGGAGCAATAATTCCAAGGGTCTATAGCTGTTCCCTCTTTATGGAGAGAGATGACTGCAGCAGTGCACCATTTGGTAGGGACAAAGCCTGAGGTGAGGCTGTGATTCAACAGAGATGTAGATGTGGTGTCCAGTTCAGTTTATAGTTCATGCAGAACACATCCAGGGATATTGTTGGGTCCCATGGAAGCTGTAGTCTTGGCCTTGGACAATGCAGCTTTAACCTGTACTGCAGTAAATGCTGGGTCCCTGGCATTCCTCCGGTATTGTGATTGGTCTTGGGGGGGGGGGGGGGGGTAAAGTTGGCACTGAATCTGTTGGCCAGTAATATCTATTGGCTCAGTATAGGAGGTACCATTGTGCAGTAACTCAGAGCAAACCCGGGTATTGCCATGGAGATTCTTGATATAACTATAGAAGGCTTTGTGGTTGTTTTTACTGTCTGCCACAATTCTGACTTCATAGCTGGCTTTAGAGGTTTTGATGAGGGATCTCAATTTTTTGTTGTGGCTAATAAGGGAGATTTTCCAGTCTTGGGACTTCACCTTTTTCTGCAACAGTTTCTTCCTTCTATTGTAGAGTTTATTAATGGCCGGGGACCACCGGATTGGCTTCCTTTTTTGGAGGGAAGCATCTTGCTTCTGTTGGGTATGTCTAGTTTCATGCATTTATGTACGTGTTCATACAGTGCACTGGTGTATGATTTGGCAGTCATGCATCTATTTTGCATTGACATGGGTGCTATGAAGTTAGCCACCTCTGTTTTTCGGAGCCCAAAGTCAGCTTTGGAGAAGTTTTTCATGGTGGTTACCTTTGCGGGGGGGGGGGGGGTGAGATGTGGATTTCCATGGTGATTAGTTTGTGGTCGGATCGAACCAGGAGGAATTGACTACTGGTATAGAGCAATGGTTGCCCACATTAGTAATAACCATGTCAAGGATGTTGCTTCCTCTAGTGGGGGTAAGAATGAGATGGTTCAGGGCACTGAAATTGATGAATTCCAGGAAGCGTAGGGCCAGTGTATTGGTGCATGAGTAGTTTTCCCAGTTAATGGAGGAGTAGTTGAAGTCAACTAGTATGAGAGTGTTGGGTTGGATTCTAATAGTGTTCAGGGTGCTTAGGAACATGGAGTGAGAGTCTTGGGACATGGTTGGGGACCTATAGCAGGCTACGACCTGAATCGCCGTCTTACCCAATGTTAGTTGTACCTGAAGTATCTCAGATGCGTTATGCTGGGCTACTAATCTGGAGGTGTGCATATTCTTTATGAATATGGAGACACGACTGCCTTTGGAGCTTCAGTCTCTGTTCCAGAGCTGAAAGGTGTGGAATGAGTTATAGCCTGGTAGCACAGGGGTGCTTTCTGCTGCTTTAAACCAGGTCTCCATTACAGCACAAATGTCGATGTTCTCCATTTTGAGGAGTGATTCGAGCAAGTGCATCTTGAGATTTAGACTTCTAGCATTAAGCAGCATGACCCTCAGATTGCATTTATTTATAGCTGTTACGGTAGTAATTTGTTCTTTGGAACATCACCTAAAAAAGGCACTATACGGGTGGCAAGAGCCTTAGCCAGTATCTGGAAACCCAGGAGTGACAGATTTTGGCCATCTCTGGCAAAACATCGAGGTCTGTCAATCATGTCATCCTAAGCAGACAGATACTGGACCCCCTTAGAATGATACCAGAATCTTACCCAATTGTTGAAGTCAGTCAGTTTCTGCTTGTACTGCAGTATCATTCTGGGTGACAGTAGGATTCTGCTAGGGTCATACCTACCTGGGCCACATTAGAACTAGAACATAATCTGAGCTCCTCCAAGTCACTTTTCATGTAGTCCAGGGAGGTGTGTCTCAGGTCATTCACACCCACATGGACAGTGACAGAGTCATACTTGTACTTGTTGTGGAGTGACCTGAGTGTGTGTGTTATGTGTCGGATTCTGGCACCTGATAGACAGCTGACTTTTACCTTCTCCTTATTCAACCAAGTGAGTGGGACATCAGTGTGCCTCACTATCATGTCACCTATGATTAATGTATTGGGCAAGCTGTTTTGCCTTAGGGGCTTAGGTTAAAGGGCACACTGTGTGGGTGAGCTATGTGTCTTGTGGTTTGTGCTGTGTTGTGGTGGTTGAGTGCATTTCTGCCTTGGAGGTCTCTGCTGTTTGGGTAGAATTCTATTGAGACCCTCCGCGAAGGTTGGTGTGTGGTTTGTGTTTTTATGTGAGAGCTGTGATGGTGGATGTTCTGAAGGGATATGTGTTGCATGTGGTGTGGTGCAGGTGTTGACCTTCTCCTCTTGACCAGCTATTCTGGTCTTGGCTTGAGAGTGCATGGCTTCCAATTTGGATATATAAGTGCATCTCTCACAAGTCTGAGTGTTGGGAAGTAAGAGGAGGTGAGGTGAGGGGAGGTAAGAGGAGACTGTGTTGCTACACTGCCTCAGAATGCCCAAGTTCACCAGGTTAATAGGAGAAAGTGCAGGGAACTGACCTTTAGACATGCCAGGAGGATACTAACTACTGGAGCTGTTTCCTTATATATTCCTTTTACAGGAAAAAGGTCACTCAAGGTGTCTGAGTCTGTACAGAGCACTGCCAAACACTACAGGGGAAACTAACACGTAGACCCTGAAAATTTAAGGATAAAGTATTTAGGCAGATATTCTGAAGTTAGATAGAAATCCAGCACTACGTACTGAAAAATAAAGAATTAGCTTATCAAGAATGATGAAAAGAGGGGAGTCGCTGCCTGGCTACTACTAATGCTGGTCTCAGCACAGTTTCACTCTGTTGAGATACAGTACTCCTTTGCTTCTTCTCTCACCAGAAGCAAAATGTTAGCACCAATCCCAAGAAGAGAAGCAACGTGTCCTCTGGCATGTACTTCTCCAGGCACTTGCAAGAGCTGGAGCATCCTCAGAGGTTTCTCACCAACAAAATACAGGGTATAACCAACATATCATATGCAGACTGATTAAAAGCCCAATCACTGTATTCAGTTTCCTATTGGTTACTGAGGGGTGATCTGTGCCTGACCTGCAAGTCAATCTCTGACCCACCCCTAATGGAAATGTTGCATATTCACAAAACTAAATGCATGAGAGTTTCCCACACTAAAGATGTAAACCTGATTTCTATCATGACTAGATCATGCAGAGACAGATATGTATCCCATAGATTGCCCCTCCTCTAGAATAGGCTTCCTATTCACATGAAGCAGAGTCCTTCCCTGACCATCTTCAAGCTCATTCTGGAACAATGGATGGGAAATCACAAATTCATTCCTGCAGTGGTGCTCATGTCACTTATGGACAGAAGTAGTCTCCAAAAATTGTCAAAACAATGCTTGATGACCCTTGTTATCTTTCCCCTAGGGACAGAAAATTAGATAGAATCTGGGTATAACTGGCTAGACTTGTAAGAGCTCTTGAGGGGTTTATATTATCTTGTCAAAAGACGTGTTCAGTGAACACGTCTTCATCGACAAGTAAACAGCAAACCCTGTAATTGCCGAACGGCTAAATTAGCAACTTTTTTCCCAGGGGAAAAAAGTGCTTGGCCTAATTAAAAAAAAACAAACATTCAAACCCTACATAATGGGGGGGGCTTTGCCCCCCACCCCCCCAACTAAATATACCAACTCCGAGATCACACTACAGTGGGGAAAAGGGCAAATCCCAAATGACAGCCAAGCACTTTTTTTCCCCTGAGAAAAAAGTTGCTGATTTGGCCATTCAGCGATTACAGAGTTCGTTGTTTACTTGTCAATGAAGACGTGTTCGCTGAACACGTCTTTTGACAAGATAATATAGACCTCTCTTGAGCCATTAGTTTAGTAATCTTCTATGAACCTATAATAGGAAATGCTGATCTGCAAACATATCATCCCAAACAGGATCATAGGATCATAGGATGTTACTAGGCTATTGGCCCTGAGGCCCTTATAAGCCAAGCCAAGAGATTAGCCCATGTTTAGACAAATCAGCACCCAATGCCCCTGTCCAGCAGGGACATGGGTGGAATCCCAGGGGTATATTTTTTGTTTCCCATCCAATTATCCAGGTTGTGCTTAAAAAGGGGTAAAGAGGTACTCTGCTTGATGGGGAGAGGGAGTCTATTCATAGATGAGGGAGTCTCTGGGACAAAAATCTGTCCCGCCAACAAGTCTTGTTGATATCACAGACCAGGCTGAGGCCGTGTGTGGGTTACTCAAGTGGAGCTTGACTTGCAGATATGCAGCAGTCCCATCAAGGTGGGTTCCATGATCAACTTGTATGCCAGACAGAGGTCACCTCTGAAGAGTCTGTATGAAACTGAGTAGAGGGGTAGGGCTTTTAGCTTATCTGTGTATGGTACATGTTTGAGGCCCTGGATTCTCCTGGTGAGGAACCTCTGTGGTCTCTCCAGCTGCTGCATGTGCTTTGCGAGATACATGCTGAAAAGTGCGCTGCATTTGATAATGGGCCTTATAAGGGAAGAATATAGGGATGTTATGACCTTCTTGTCCCTGGATGAGATACCCTTACTTATGAGGTGGGCCATGTAGAAGGCTTTCCATACCACAGGAGCAACATGATGGTCAAAAGTCAGGTTGCTATCAACATGGTGCCCAAATGGACATTGTTATTAATGTGATAATTTGTGGGGACATCACTCTCTCCAAAGGGGATGATGATGCATTTTTTGGTATTCAGCTTGAGGCCATGTTTCTAGCACCAGTTATTTGTCTGAGTGAGACCCTCTTGGAGGATGTCCACATTACTAGGGGAATTGATGACAGCACCCAGCTTGCAGTCATCTGCAAACTTGGTCAGCCATAGCCCACTGGTTTTGGCCTGCACCTCAGAAAAGTATATCCCAAATAATAGAGGCCCCAAGACTGAACCATGGTTCATAGGTTGGTACTAGGCTATCAGCCCTAGGGCCTATACAAGCCTAGCCATAACAATTCCCTGGCTATTTCTTCCCATGTTATTTACTTTCCTGGACCCCTGTCTAGCAGGGCGACTAGGGCTACGCCACTTATTACGGGTCTACTGCTTGATGTGGCCTCCCCTATTTTGACTACATTGGTTCTATCAGTGATCAGTTTGCTACCCATCTGGTAACATATGGATTGATGCCTAGTTGAGAGAGTTTATCTACTATGCCCGAATGGGGAATAGTGTCGAAGGCTTTGGCCAGGTCAAGGTAGGCGGTGTGCACCGTCTTCCTCTCGTCCATGGTTTTGGTGACTGTCTCAAAGAAGTTGACCAGATTTAACAGACATGACCTCCCCCTTGACAAAGCCAAACTGTCTGGGGGTCAAGTGTTTGGAGGTTGCCAATATCCCTGTTAATGAGGTCCATAATAATCCATTCCATGGCCTTGCAGATCAGGCTAATTAGGCTGACGGGTCTATAATTTCCTGAATCAGTGAATGTTCCACCTTTATGTAAAGGGATGACAGTGGCTGTCCACCACTCAGCTGGGACAAAGCCGGTACTCAGGCTTTGGTTGACTAGGGTGTCTAATGGTGCTGCAAGTTCCTGCCTGAGTTCACGTAGGATGGAGCCTGGGATGTTATCGGGTCCCATGAATGCTGTATTTTTTGCCTTTGAGAGAGCAGTGATGACCTATTCCCTAAATATAAGGTGAAGGGGGGCAGGTACTAGGGATATCCACATTTAGTCTACAGTGACATTCAAACCTACATGTATTTGTGGAGCATTTACATCATCCTATTGTACAACCATTTGAGTAAATGGACACCACAATTCCTCTACAGTTGTAATATGATGGAATATGCATGTATGCACCATATAACATTATCATGTGTCAGCATACTGAGTTTAACTGTCATAGTTTCAAACAATAAACATTAAAACTTTATTTTTAAAAAGAATAAGCCATTAATGACAGTAGTGTACAACTATGTGATTCAGTACCACACATCTCCACATACAGTTGTAAACTTACAGCCATAAACCAGAATAAGGATTACAGATCCACACGTCTTGTAATTGCATTGTGTTTACAAGACTCAAATATATTCAGCCATGCCAACTTGCATTGGTCTTACTTCATGAAAATGATTAGAGCAAACATGGATATTAAAATAATTCTGTATTTTTATAACGTAGATTTTACTAATATATGTATTACTCAACCTTAAAGTATATTGTGTGATGTTTCTAGAAGCTTTGCAGATAACAGAGGAATGTGCAGTTATCTGTGGCCTAAGTGCTATAGCCATCAATGAACCACAATGGTGCTGGATGTGTAAAGATCTGTACTGTATCAGTTAACTATTGGTCTTTTTAATTTCTCCAAGTCAGTTGGATTTCTAATACCATGACAAGAATGAACGCCATTCTTAAGTCAAAATATGACTAAAGTTTGTGAAATTTGTATTGTTTCAATCTTTGATGTTAGTCAAAAGTGCTAATTTTCATATATGTTGTGCAATATTACATAAATAACCACCAATATTTTCAAAAGTTGGCTGCAATGGTATTTCAACCCACACTAAGGCAACAACAGTAATTTTACCATATTATTTAACCATTTGAGCTGAGGGACATCACAATTCATTACTGATTATAAAATCAGATATAACAGAATATTGGTAATAGTTATATATGTGAAGTCCTTAGGAATGTACAGTCATAATCAACAGTCCTTCATAATATATATACTGGCCCAGTATAGTTGCGTATAACCTAAGAATGCATCAATATGCTAATGTTAACTTTAATGAGTGTAACTTAAACTGCTACATTTGCATTATTATTATCAATAAAGATCACCATAGAATATGCTTGAAACACTCACAGAAACAGATATGCTTACTGAATACATTTATGATAGGTTCAGCAGGGACACAGGTGGGATCCTACGGGTATATTTTTTGTTTCTCATCTAGTCCTCCAGGTTCCTCTTAAAGAGATACTCTGCTTTACATGAAGAGGGAGTCTATTCCACAGATGGGGGAGTCTTTGGGACACAGATCCTGCCAACAAGTTCTATTAATATCACAGACATACATCTCAACGTACAGATTTTCACAGAATGCACAGATTTTTGCCTCATATTTTTGGTCCTTTTTTCATAAAATTGTGGTTTTCTGGCAAATTACTGGTAAATCATTAAAGATTGAAGTTAGAAAATAATGACAGACATTTGAATTTCTTACTTCATACCCTTCAGAAAATGCATGCTAATGTAAAACCTGTTATTCTATCAACTTTCTAAGTTTGTAAGAGCAATATTTAAAAATTGTCCCTATTTTGGGCCTTTGTCCCACTTTTATTTATGGCTTTGTCCAGATTTCTTGCTGTAAGAGGTTGAGAGGTATGGTGACAGACCAGGTTGAGGCTTTGCATGTGGGTTGCGCGAGTGGAGTTTGGCTTACGGATATGCATCAACTCCATCAAGGCTGGGTCACCTCTGAGCAGTCTGTTTGAGACTGAGTAGAGGGACATGTTTTTTAGCCTATCTGTATAGGATAGGTGTTTGAGAACCTGGATTTTCCTGGTCGGGAACCTCTGTGGTCTCTCTAGCTGCTGCATGTGCTTAATAAGGTGCATGCCGAAGGAGGCATTGTACTCGATAATGGGTCTGATAAGGGATGAGAACAGGGATGTTATTATGACCTCTTTGTTCCTGAATGAAATACCCTTATTTATGAGGTGGTCCATGTAGAAAGCCTTCAGTACAATGGAGGCAACGTGGTGGTCAAAAGTCATGCTGCTATCAATCTGGGTACCCAAGTGCCTCATGACTGTTTGTGTGCTTAGTACATTGTTATTAATTTGATAATTAGTGGGGATGCTATTTTCCACAAAGGAGATAATAATGCATTTCTTGGCATTAAGTTTGAGGCCATGATTCTGGCACCAGCCATTAGTTTGAGTAAGCCCCTCTTGAAGGATGTTCACATCACTAGGGGAATTTAAGACAGTGCCCAGCTTGCAGTCATCTGCAAACTTGGTCAGCCACAGACCACTGGTTTTGGCTTGCATCTCAGGAAAGTATATCCCAAACAGTAGAGTCTCCAAGACTGATCCTTGGGGTACACCACTCATTACGGGTCTACTACTAGAGGTGGCTTCCCCTATTTTGACTGAGTGGGTTCTATCAGTGAACCAGTTAGCTACCCATCTGGTAGCATATGGGTTGATGTCTAACTGAGAGAGTTTATCTATTATCCCCGAGTGGGGAATAGTGTCGAAGGCTTTGGCTAGGACAAGGTAGGTGGTGTGCACTGTCTTCCCCTCGTCCATGGCTTTGGTGACTGTTTCAAAGAAGTTAACCAAGTTTAACAGGCATGATCTCCCTTTGACAAAACCAAACTGTGTAGGGTCAAGCATTTAGAGGTTGCCAATGTCCTTGTTTATAAGGTCCATGATAATACATTCCATGGCCTTGCAGCTCAGGCTAGTAAGGCTGATGGCCCTATAATTGCCTGGGTCAGTGGATGCTCCACCTTTATGTAGAGGGATGACAGTGGCTGTCCTCCATTTGGCTATGATGAAGCCAGTGCTCAGGTTTTGGTTTAATAGGGTGCCTAATAGAGCTGAGAGCTCATGCCTGAGTTAATGTAGGATACATCCAGGGATGTTGTCGGGTCCCATGGAAACTGTATTTTTTGCCTTTGAGATGGCATTAAAGACCTGCTCCCTGGTGATAAGGGGAGGGGGCAGGTGCTGGAGATGTCCTGGTTTACTGATGGGGGACAGGAGGGTGACGTTTTCACTGAACCTGTCTGCCAGCAGGTTGGCTGTATCTATGGCATTTGTGTATGTGGTGTTAGCGACTACCTGTTCACAGCAGATTTGGGGGTTACCTTTGAGACTGCAGACATATGTGAAGAAGGCCTTGTGATTGTCCTTAGTGGGTGTGGCCAATTTGGACTCAAAGTTAGCCTTAGAGGATTTCACCAATGACCTTATTTGCTTGTTCATACAAAGGAGAGATTGCTTCCAACTTGGCACCTACTCATTCTTGGTATTGGACAGCAATTTTTTCCTTTTATTATAGAGTTTGTTTATTGCTGCTGTCCACCAGACAGGTTACTCTTCCTTGAGGAAGACGATTTGGTCCTGTCAGGTACTGCCGATTCCATACAGGTATATAGGTGCTTGTATACTTTTTGGTGTAGGCGTGGACTTTGTGCTAGTTCTAACTGAAGGGACTGTGGGTGTAAATCTGCTTATACTGGCTCTCAGGAGATTGTAGTCAGCTTTGGAAAAGTTTTTTTGTTTGACCCTGACAAGGGGGGAGGTCAGGGGAGATGGAGACTTTGAAAGTGATCACTTTATGCTTGGATCACACCAAGGAGGATGACACTGTAGGGGTGCTACAGTGGTTACTCATGTTGGTTAGGACCAGGTCCAGGATATTTTCACCTCTCATAGGGGTGTCGACCAGTTGATCGAATGCATTGGCAATGACAAAGTCAAGGAATCTCTGGGTATTCATGTTTGGGCTAGAATAGGTCTTCCACTCTGTAATCGGGTAGTTAAAGTCACCCAGGATCAGGGTAAAGGATTGAATCTTGATGGATTCAAGTAAGTCCAGATAGGTGGAGTGGGTGTCCTGAGTCATTGTTGGGGGGTCTGTAGCTAGCTATGATTTGAATAGGTGTTTTAGCAGTTAACTACACTTGGAGTGTCTCTTGTATGTCATACCATTTGACAGTCTGAAGGTGTGTATGTCTTTGATAAATATTAAAACTCCACCTCCTCTGGCTTTGTAGCCCTCCATTTGGGGTCTGAAAGTATGGTAGGATGAGTAACTTGGTAAGGCTGGGGTGCTCTCTGCAGCTTTGAACCAGGTTTCAGTGACTGCACAAATGTCAGCATTCTCCAGGGGAAGGAACACTTGCAATGAGTGCAGATTCATGCTAAGACTCCTAGCATTTAGCAGCATGACCTTTGAATTCTCTTTAGAAGAATTCTTCATGTTGGTAATTTTGTGCTCATGAATTTGCCCAAAAAGGCAATATGTGGGAGGCAAGAGCCTTTGCCAGAAGCCTGAAGCCCATAGGAGACAGATGAAGGCCATCTCTGGCAAAGCATTGTGGTCTGTCAGTCATGTCCTCCCAGGCTGTCAGGTACTGGATCCCCTTGGAGTGACACCAGAAACTAAGTCAGTCAGTCATTTTCTGTTTGTATTGAGGCATCATTCTGGGTGATGGTAGGATGCTGCTTAAGGCTAGGGAAATACCTGCCTGGGACACATATTCAGCAAGCTCAATCATGTTTCTCTTCATATAGTCCAGAGAGGTATGTCTCAAGTCATTCTCACCAACATGGACTATGACAGAGTCATAACAGTATTTGTTGTTAAGAGACCTGAGTGCGTGCATGATATGGCAGATTCTAGAACCTGACAGGCAAATTATAGGGACTTTCTACTTGCCTAGACTGGTGACGGGCACATCTGTTTGTCTCATGATAGAGTCTCCTATGACTAGGATGTTGGGTTTTTGGCTTAGAGGCTGTGAGACACAGGTGTGTGTACTATGTGTGTGATGCTTGGTGCTGTGGGTTGGTATTTTGCTTAGAGGTCTCTTTTGTTTAGGTATGTTTTTGTGAGAACCTCCACATATGTAGGTTCATAGGTTGGTACAAGGCTATCAGCCCTAGGGCCTATACAAGCCTAGCCATAACAATTCCCTGGCTATTTCTTCCCACAGTATTTACTTCCCTCGACCCCTGTCTAGCAGGGTGACTGACGTGATCCCTGGGGTAAATTTTCTATCTACCATCCAATCAAGGTTCCTTTTGAGGAGGGCCAAAGAGGCACTCTGCTTGACATGCATGGACAGTCTATTCCAGAGTCTGGAGAGTCTCTGTGTCAGGAACCTATCCCTCCAGCATGTTTTGTTTATTGTGATGACAAGCTTTAGATCCCTGGAGCGTGTGGCTCTGAGGAATTGGGATTTCTTTAAGTGTAGCATGTCCAACAGCTCTGGGTTTGACATGGCCTTGTATGTTAAGCAGAGATCGCCTCTGAGTAGACGATATGCGATAGAGTATAGGTGGAGTTTTTTTAGACAATCAGCATAGGGCATCTGCTTTAGGCTTGTGATTCTTTTAGTGAGGTATTTCTGTGGCCTTTCCAGTTGTTGCAGATGACTTGAGAGATACATACCAAATGGGGCATTGTATTCTATAATGGGTCTAATGAGGGATGAGTACAGTGGGACAATGACCTCCTTTTTTCTGGATGAAAAGCCCT
Organism: Protopterus annectens; assembly: GCF_019279795.1. NCBI lineage: Eukaryota > Metazoa > Chordata > Ceratodontiformes > Protopteridae > Protopterus > Protopterus annectens. The sequence continues at coordinate 1,469,499,276 of NC_056732.1, read as the reverse complement.
TAGTGATGAGGTGTGCCACATAGAAGGATTTTGTGACTGTTGTGGCGATGTGGTTATCGAATGTGAGACTACTGTCCACCTGTATCTCTAAGTCTCTTATCACACTTTCGGTGTTTAGTGTACTGCCACCTATGTGGTAGTTCATGGGTACATGTTTTTTCCCAAACGGGATAACTATACATTTCTTGGCACTGAGCTTCAGCCCATGGCTCTGGCACCAAGCATCTGTTTCTGTAAGGCCCTTTTGTAGAATATCCACATCATTTGGGGATTCAATAATGGCTCCCAGTTTGCAGTCATCTGTGAGCTTTGTTAGCCAGAGTCCCTTAGTTTTGCCTGTACTTCAGAGAAGTAGCTGCCAAACAAGAGTGGTCCCAGGACTGAACCCTGAGGTACTCCACTTGCCACTTGTCTGGAGTTGGATTTGGAGTCGGCTACTTTTACAGTGTGGGTTCTGTCAGTAAGCCAGTTGGCAACCCATTGAGTGACGTAGGGATTAATGCCCAGCTTAGCATGTTTATCTGATTCCAGAGTGGTGGATGGTGTTGAAGGTCTTGGCAACATCCAGATAGGCTGTGTGGGCCACCTTAACCTTGTCCACGGCTCTAGAGACTGATTCAAAGAAGTCAATCAGGTACAGGAGACAAGATCAACCCTTCACAAACCCAAACTGTGTGGGGTCCAGTGCTTGAAGGCTGCCAATGTCTTTGTTTATAAGTTCCATGATAATACATTCTATGGCTTTGCAGATCAGGCTCATCAGACTGATGGGGCAATAGTTCCCAGGATCCAAGGTGGATCCCCCCTTGTGGAGTGGGATAATTGTTGCTGTGCGCCACTCAGTGGGCACGAGTCCTGAGGTGAGGCTATGATTAAACATGAGACTTAGATGAGGTGCCAGTTCATTTTGTAGTTCATGTAGTACACAGCCTGGGGTGTTGTCTGGTCCATGGATGCTGTATTCTTAGCTTTGGAGAGTGGATTTTATACCTGTGGGGCCATTATTACTGGAATTTGGCAATCATTCGGTATTGAGATGGGCCCTTTAGGGGGTGAGGTGGGGGTGAAGTTTGCACTGAATTGATCTGCCTGGATATTGGCAATATCCTTGGGATCAGTATATTTAATTCCATTCTGTTGTAGCTCAGAGTAGATATGAGCATTTCCATTTAGATTCTTGACATAGCTATAGAATGCCTTGTGGTTGTCTTTGGAATCTTTGGCAATTTTTATTTTGTAGGAATGTATTGTACAGGTGTGGGTGGTATTAGAGGTGTGGTGTTCATAGTATTTGCACAGCCAACCTTCTCAGTGCCAGATGTACTGGGTTGTGACTGAGACAGCAAGGATTCTAGGTTCTTAATGCAATTGCATCTCTCACATCTTGTGTTCCTGGGTGGTAGTAGTAGATGATAATGTATATGTTAAGGTTTGGATTATGTAACTTACTGTAGGCATCTGATGGCTGGCATCGTACCTTTGCAACCCTCTGGTGAAGATCCTCTGCATCAATCATAGCGGTGGTGGACTGGCATGCCACTGAAAAGGAATACTTGTTAAATAATATCATACAGCTATTCAATTTAATACACAGACTGTCAAAGATTCTGGATGCAAACACACTCCCCTGGATTTAATAAACTCCATGTAGGCACTGTGTAAAGCCTACATGGAATGTTATCATGTCTGTGTTCACAGTTCCTCTTTGGCAGCGAGCCATGCATATTAATGATGGTACATTGCCAATGTAGAGTGGAGAAACACAGTTATTGAATCCGTGTAGGGAGTGGTGTAATACTGACTGTGTCCACAGATGAGTAAGAGACTCCTTGCACTGTTTAATATCTATTTTATTTTTTTTTAAAGAAAAACATGTTTGCAAGGTATGGTGCAGAGTACAGCAATGCTAAGTAGCGCCCACAGATAATATCACAGACACCTGCCAGACATCTAAAAATAAAAACTGGATGTATTTAATTATTTATTTAAATGTCATGTTTAAGTGTATCTGAGCATGTTTGCACAGCGCAGCTTGGTGCTCAGCACTGCTTATAGGTAGCTCAGTGGTATATGTGAAGGAATACCACATTTTTTACTATCCATGTAGTTAAATGGGTAGAGTTGCAGCTTCATGCGCAGTAGATCCAGGGTTGATATACAAATTATGCAGACTATTTTAAAATATGGCCCCGCTGCGCTCTGTTAAGCTCTGCTCAGACCTAAGACCTGCTAATTACTGCATAAACATGGTAACAGCTGCCAATGTTTATGCACTGCTCAGCTCTGCTTGGCTGGTTTGGGCACTGCTAAACACTGCCAAGACTACAGTTCTGTGAGTTTTCACAAAGTTCAGCTTAGATGCGCTGGTTTCTGGGATGCTAAGCAATGTAGCTGTTTTTAAATGTTGCCCAATGACATGTAATGGCAGGAAAACAGCCTATATTAAGCCCAATAGGTTGGAATACAGCAGAATCCATTGGAGTTCATTCTCTGACGGTTACTATGGCTGGTGTTGGTGAAGGTGTGCACTTTCAGGCACAGTGCTGGGGCATTCTGGAGTCCAGGGTCATGGTTGGGCTCCTAGTTAAAAAACATGATGACCAGCTGCAATAGGGCAGTTTCCAGGGCTCAGAGTGTAAGGTGGAGGCCTGGGATGGGTTGGCCAGAGATCTCATCAATGTTACTGGTATCCCCCACACAGGTGAGCAGTGTCATCACCACCATGATGACCTGAAATGATGAAAGAGGGGACTCTTGGACATCTGGGTCCAACAAGCTCCGGCAGGGAATGCCCCACAAGTATGTAACTAATTTTACCTCTGTTTTAACCATATGTAGTCTGAATGTCTGCAAAACTGCTATGCATAATGGTGTGCTTCTCTCCCAACAGCTGCAGCTGAGAGGGCTCGCAATGTCGAGTCTCAACCAGGTGCCTGGCCAGGTTGCACCATGAGTGTGGTGAGTATGGATGTATTATGCTAACTGTAGTGAAATAAGCAAGCAAGAGTAAAATCATTAACTGCATTAAAGCATATACAATAAAGTCTGTAGTGCCATAAATGTGGAATTCAAGCTGTATTGCAATAAATTAATAATGTCAACTATAATGCAATAAAAACATGAAACAATATCAGTAACTGCATTAAAGTATATACAATAAAGTCTGTAGTGCAATAAATGTGGAATTAGAGCTGTATTGCAAGACATGAATAATGCCAATTGTAGTGCAATTAAAACATGAAACAATACCAATAACTGCATTAAAGTATATACAATAAAGTCTGTAGTGCAATAAATGTGAAATTAGAGCTGTAGCACAAAAAATGAACAATACCAGCTGTTGTGCACTAAAACATGAAGCAATACCAATAACAGCAAGAAAATTGTGTACATCAGGATTTTTTTGTTGTAACCATTACAGAATGTATCCAAGCTGTAAAGTAAGGTGCTGTAGTCAAGTATAACATAGTAATAGCTGTAAAATGCAAATCTAAAGGATGCAAATTGTATTGGTTAACTCATACAGTACTGTTCAAGGCTGTCTCTAGGCCAATATTGGTCATGTAATGCTTTGTCATCCACAGACATCAGGTAATAAAGGTATATGGGTGAGGTAGCCCACTCCATGAGCTGATATTGTTTGTTGACTTCACAGATGTTTCAAACCACTAACAAGAAATTGTGTACACCAGCATTGTTTATACTGATATATAGCTTACCTTCTATCTGGATTCACCGGAGCTATGAACGCCTCCTGCTTCACTTAGCTATGCTTACATTACCTTTATTGATTAAATACGTCTATTACATTCTTAGATACATGTACCAAATAAACACCTTTCCCATGTTTCAAAGCCAAGCCCCTGTCATCCTCAGCCCACCGCACTAACACACCAGGCCACAGAGATCTTATTTAAAACAGCTGTTTTCAGCAAAACATAGTGATTGCCACCTACAGTTATTAGGCATGTCTCAAACTGGAATAAACAGTACTGGGAGAAATGGGAGTGTACACTGGACTCTCATGCAGTAATACACCACTAGACAGCCAACAGACATAATAATGGAAGTAAGTGAGGCCTGTGATAACTAGTTAATGTGCCCATCTATGAGCACCATGTTGAAACACATCTGCCAAGGCATCAATGGCTAATTTCATGTGCAACTGGGACCCTGGTGCAGAAATACATCCATAGAAAGCCATGCACATACTGATGGATGCAGACAATGTGTCGCAGCCTGTATGTCTGCACATATACCTTGCAAATACACCTGCTACAGCAGTGAGTCAGCAGTTCAGTCTGTTAAATCCCTTGCATGCAGTACATTTTGCCACACACAGTCCTGGGTTCAAATCCTTCCTGGCTTCAAATCCAGTTTTGTGTTGCAGTTAAATTATATTATTGTGAAGACAGCAAGTAATGTCTGAGTCATGCAATCCTTATCCCCACAGCTTACAGCTAATTAATGAACTGCTATCCAGTTTTGCAAGTCAAAGGTCTGCAGGTAGGCGCACATTGCACATATCTGTATAGCACAACTATATGTTGCCTACTACTCTGTTATTGGCACTGTTGCAAAACAAACATACCTTACTCACATGCCTCACTTGGACTGTAAAGGGTGCCCTTACCCTGGCTCCACCGTAACTTCAGAGCCAACACAGTTGCCACAGTTACATGTACAGCTTGTTGCCCTTGAGTGTTTGCATGCCCCCTATGTGCTCTAGTCTGCAGCAGCAGCTGCAGCCTGTAGCACACACACCTGTATGTACAGACAACTGCTACAGACATACCTCCCACCTCTAAAAGGAATTCGGACACAGCCATACCTACTGGGGTGACACAGGCCCATAGATAGGGGCATGTTTTATTGTTTGCTCCTACAAAGATAGTAAGTTGATAGACTAATAGTTATTGCATTAGCATGCATATAATCATGGTTACAACATGTAACACTCAGATATATTTCTTTCATTACTGACCTCAACCCACAATATTTTTCAGTGAAATGCCAGATGACCACAATGTCATGGGACACTAACCACACATAACAAGTCTGTATGCAACTTAACTCACAAAGACAGTGTATTTGTGGAGGAGTACCGGAAGCAAAGTTCAACATAGGGGTACTGCAGTCCACCAGGTATGTGAATGATATCTTCCTAAAACAGGATGCAGATTGGAGGATGTAGGTGTGGGAAATAGATTACAACAGTAAAGCAGTCTTAGATCTATGGTAATGACATGTCATTGATACTCTGTCCTATACCTATAGGCATGCCTTTCAACTGTCCCTGTTTTTCACCCACAATTTAGCTCTGTCCCTCTTACCCCCTCCTACAATTGGTGGCTGTTGTAAAAAAGCAAGTGAATGACACATAATACACAGTGACAATAAGTAAGGGTAAACACTCCTGTAATATCAAATGATGTCCAGTAATTCACCTCCTCTCATTCTGTCAATGTCTCACATAAATATTCCTAACATTTTAAAAGTGTCCTTGAATGTCCATTATGTGCTCTGGGTATGTACCTAATTCTGTTGACAATTGTCCCGGTTTGGATGAGAGCTATGCCTAACATACCTGTAAAGCAATTGCAGCAAGAAATCCGGTCAAAGCTGTAATTAATGGAGGGACAATGGCCAGGAATGAGGGACACTGTTTATATATTGCTCATACAAAGTAAGAAGGTGAGCAGAATAACAGGTATTACAATACCATAACTATGTTCTGAAGATTATGATGTCTGCATCTGAGATGTCTGTGTTTATTTACTGACAGCAACCATCATTAACTGGCCAACCATATGTCAGACATCCACAGGTTTGTGTGAAAATGACCAAAATAATGAGGCAAATATCATGACATACTGCAAACAGCTGTATAGTTGAGTCGTATGATGCCTACAGGGAACATATACTAAAGCATGTTTGCATTGTTTCCTGTCATTGTGACACACTGGTGTTGCTGGACTCTCCCCATATAGTGGTTGCAATAGCACAGTGCTATTTGTCTGGCAGTGGCCGCATGAAATATTAGTGGGAATTTACTCATAAGGGACACACCACAGTAGACTGCAGTGCTGGGTGTAGGAAAATACTGCAAAATCTATCACGGCACACAAGGACTTACCCCAGTATTGCTACTATCTAGGTAGGATCCTAACATGTAGTGTGTTGCCAGACTGTGGGGTATGACATGTGACGGAGCAGTGGATAGTACAGGCCATTATGGGTGTGCCGCATCTGTACATAGTGGACATCTACTTATCTGGTCCTGTAATGTATCCCCCTTTTGTTGTGTTTCAGGAACCATGTACCACAGAAGACATCCCCTCTTCTCAGATGCAGAGAATGACATAATACTGGATGGACTGAGACAATGCCATCAGATTTTGTTGTCCAGGGAGAAGGTATACTCAGGAACTGTGGCCAGCATTGTGGGCAGACCTTGTGTGGGTTGTCAATCAGATTGGCCAATAGGACAGGACCTATGAGCAGGTCAGACACCGGGCCACAGACATGGTGAATGCTGCATGACAAAGGGCAGTTGATGTTGCCAGGTATCGTGCCACCACCAGTGGAGGGCCTGCAACAGAACAACCACTCTCAGCCACAGAGGAATTCTTGGTGAACCTAGGAACACACGACAGCTCACATGCTTCCATTGCACCATACATCATGGAGGTGGGTGTCCCAGTCTCCACAGCAGAGGAGCATCCAGGTAAGCTTACGGTGTTCACCGGTGTAATGCTGTATCAGTCATAGTAGCAGGCAGTAAATACCTGTACATGGGTGTCAGGCCTATCTGCATTGGGGATGGTTGGTGTTTAACCTCAGTTGTGCACACATAGTCTGAATCACAGCAATACAGCCAATAACGGTGGCTACTGTACAAGTGAATATATGCACATATTACCCTGTAGTGCTGCACATTATGCTGGTGCTGACAGTATCTTTCTTTCACCCTTTCACAAGTCCATCAGGAGTTGCCCAAGCCTGTGGTCCTGTACCTGGTACACATGCTACTGTTTTACAGTTCATACATAGCCTATGAAGGTTAAGGGCTGCCATATTGCCCTATGTACAAATGCTGTGCTTAGCCAGGTCAGAAGATTTGTATGTAACATTCTGGAACAGTTGACTACAGTTCATAGACTGGGTAATCACAGGTGTGTATTTGAATGAATATTAACACATTCACAGTTAAAGTTGTAAGTGACTAAGCAGCCTAGTATACACGAGGAAAGTACTCCAAGATGCCTGTTAAAACACAAAAGGTAGATGTTACATACCTGAGGCAGTGACACTAGTACTGGCATATAATTATCAAGATAGGTGCACTGGATCTTATGTGCAGTTCTATCACATATGGTGTCACATTGCATACCATACAAGTAAATTTTACTGGCAACTTTAACTGAATGTAGCTGAAGTGCATGTTATACCGGCTTTGACATGTATGTGCATATTATGAGGTTGTCTGTTGTGCATGGGAGCGGAGATGAGTAAATGTGACACTGGTACTGCAGTTGTAGATCCTAATTTGTATGGGTCTGAGTGGAGTACTATACATGAAGGTTCAGGTAGTAATGTACTACTATTGTCTTGGCTTTCACAGGTGACTGGGAGGGGGTCAGAGTCTGTCCTCCTCACAACCTGATGTCAGTGTCTCATTGGACTCTAATCATGATGGTGGCCATAATGAGGCACAGGTGGGATTGTCGGTGGCTGACTCTGTCCCAGAGGTTGACATCCTTCTTCTGTCCCCATTTTCTCCACACACAGTCAGTATGCCCACACATAACCTGTCCCCAGAGGCCACAGATATTGGACAGTCAGAGGGTGGAGAAACTAAACAGGGAAGTGTGGCAACTATGGCTCCAGTGAGTGTAGAGAGTGCCCATAGCCAGAGAGCATTGTTCCACACAGGTGCACTGACAGGGGTGCTTATAAGATGCCTGCTGTCCATCCACCACCTGTTGCAGGTATCACATCTCAAGTCAAGTATGTTTCGGGCCGTCATGGAGGCACAGGCACATTTTAAATGGAACACCAGATGTATGCTTAAAATTATGAAAGCAGCACAGTCTGACATCCATGACTGCCCCCACCACATTGGGGACACCCTGGAGGAGTTCAGTGATGCAGTGGACAGAAGTTGGGCTGAGACAGTGTCTGTCTTGGGCCGCACATAGTCCATACTAGAATATATGGCCAGAGTTTGGTGTCAGACCTGTGGATGTACGTCAGCAGCACCAACTGCTGAGAGTCCACGTGGCCATGTGCAGTCATGCTCCTGGAGTGGCAGTACCTTCAGTGCTACAGAGGGAAGTGTGCTGTCCACACCATGACATGGCAGGCCATGGACATGTGGTCCTGGGTGGTTCCTGAGGGGGACACAGACCTAGCAGACAGCAGTCATCATCAGATAGTAGCACCGCATCCGACCATGGGTATGGTGGTGCCAATGCAAGTCCTGGCAGAGCCAGTTCCTGTGTTTATGGCTGGAGGTGGTGAACTGTCCACTGTACCATGTATGGTCCACAGCTGTCCAATGTACACACATGTAGGGCTAGCACTAGGCTTGACTGTGTGCATGCACACATTCAAACACCACTGTCACATGCAGGTCTGCTATATACACACATGGCACCTCCCCATGTTTCATTTATGCACCACCGCTTCCTGACTCTCACACATGCTGTCAACTGTTTGGCACAGCCTAGGCCTCCAGCACTCCCACACCACACCCTGTGCATGTGATGATACCTGTGCCACATCCCTGTCATCCTAGCCATCAATTCAGGGAAATGAAGCTATGTGTCTGATGCACAGGGTGACTATATCACTTGACATGTACGTGTGTAATGCAGTATTGTTTTGCCATGCCACTTGTTGTAGTCCACAAAAGATACTGTATGCTGGTATGTGTCATGAATACACACCAAACCTTGTGTACCTTATGCTGTATGATGTTATACTGGTAGTAGTGTTACAGGATGACATATGTCCCACAGACCTCTGTATGTTTCTAGTCCAGGAGTCTGAGGGAATAAACTATGGCCACATGGCAACAATACAGAGACACATGATGGCATGGCAGCACAGCAGAAATATGATGTCAGCAAGGTATGGCAGTATTTGTGTATGATCCCTACATGCATATGTGTAGAACAGTCTATTAGGGACAGTAGGGGAAGTCAGCATAATCATGCAGTCATACTTTGTGCTAAGGTGAACATACAAATCTAGATGATGTGGTGATAGAGTTGACACATCTAAAATATCCTGTGTCTGGGTCAGACAGGTGGCAGACATCAGTTATGAGTATGTAGATGAGAGCAATTTAGGGCCATAAAATGCATAACCATTGCATGGAGATAATCCATATGGGCGTATCCATAGTGCTGCAAGGGAATATATGTCCACACACACACACACACACACACACACACACACACACACACACACACACACACACACACTGGGTTGGCTGCTGTGAGATTAAAACCCCTACTTATCTACTATTACACACTACAGCTTGCAGTACTTATTGTATGCGGTATGGAGATTATCTGATATGAGACTGTCCACTCACACTCTTAGGTGGATGACATCAGCAGGCCTTGGTGAGCAAAGCAATGCAGAGGCCAGCAGCTAGTCATAGGGCTATAAAATGCATAACCATTGCACAGAGATAACCCCAATGGGCATGGTCTTAGTGCTGCAAGGGGATATATTTATACAAACAGAGTTGGTTGATGTGAGATAAGAACCCTTACCTATCTACTACTACACACTACAGCTTTCAATATTTATCAAATGCGTCACAGAGTATTTCTGATGTTAGACTGTCCATCAGCATTCTTAAGGTGGGTGACATTAGCAGGCCTTGTAAAAGAGGGCAATGTAGAGGCCATTAGCTAGTCACAGAGCCATAAAATGCATAGCCATTGCATGGACATAGCCCACATAGGAATGTACTTTGTTCTGCAAGGGGATATATTTACACACACAGAGTTGGCTGATGTGAGATTAGAACCCCTATTTACCTAGTATTACACCCCACAGCTCACAGTATTTATCACATGTGCCACTGAGTTTATCTTATATTAGACTGTCCGTCAGCACTCTTAAGGTGGATGACATCGGCAGGCCTTGTAGAGGAGGGCAATGTAGGGCCAGCAGCTAGTCACAGGGTCATAAAATGCATAACCATCGCATGCAGATAGCCCATATGGTCATGGCCTTAGTGCTGCAAGGGGGGGGTAGTATATTTAGACACAAACAGAGTTGGCTGCTGGGATATTAGAACCCTTACCTATCTACTATTACACACTACAACTCACAGTATTTGTTACATGCATCACAGGTTACATCTGTTGTATATGTTATTGCAGGCAAAGTACTTGTGGATTATGCAAAGTAGCCTTGTGCTAGCATGTTTTGCCTGCAGAGTGATATTGTTTGCTATTGTTATTGTATCTGGTGTCCTAAGAGTGGGATACCTGTTAATATCCCTGCTATGTGTGAAAAGTTATCAATATGCCCATATGTGGCTGGTTGCAGTTAGATAGGCAAACATGTGGCCTGGGACAATATGGCCTGTCCTAGGCATGTGTCGAAACCATTGTACATTACAACATCTGCTCACCTGTGTCTATCTTCAAGGTGACATTCTGCAGGCACAGGGGCCTGTGGGTGAGTGGATTATGTAAGTATGTTGTGGCCTTGGTCTGGTTCCTTCGGACAACTGTTGTGATGTGCAAGTGCAGATAACCTCAGCATTCCAAGGGTATGTGGGGACTTTCTTACATCCCCGTATATATATATATATATATATATATATATATATATATATATATATATATTGATTTTATATATATATATATATATATATATATATATATATATATATATATATATATATACACATACATACATGTGTATAACAGGGATGTGTTTTAAAATGTTGCTGAGTGTGTATGTTATGTAAATGTGTTATGTAGATATATGTGGAGAGTCTATGTACAATTGTAATATATTTAGGTATAGATATATCAGTTTCATATGGTGACGTAGCTGTCTGCATGTACAGATGTATTTCGACATAACAGGTCTTTGTGATGAAGAGGCAACAGACTTGCACTCGAGTTAGCTAAGTGTAAGAGCATGTCCAGTGGGACTGTCAGTACTTACAAGGTGACTCCAGGCCAGAGCTACCTGTACTCCAGTCTGGGATTTTGTGTGCTGCAGACATTGGCTGCTGCACTTGTTTCTGCAGTATAGCACTTCCCTGAAAATTGTCAAGGCATGTATCCCAACACACAGGGTGACAGCCTGCATACCTCTCACTGTACATGTTTTTGCAGAATGTCCAGTATTTCTCCCAGTATGTCTGGTCTTGCCCTCATGCATTTGTGGTGTTCATGTAAAATATTGTATAATACAGCCACTGAATTGTATTAACTACTGACACATTTAAGTGATGGCTTTTACATCCTGCAGCTATTCTGTTGTATTGCAGCCCACTATTATACTAGTCAGCTTCTAGGTTAATCAGGGCATGTGCAATGTCTGTCTGTAGTTTTGGCCCTTTTTCCCCTCATTCTCTCTGACTTTGTCCAGCTGTATTGCAGTAACAGACTGAGGGGTATGACAGTTTGTGGGAATATCACCATATGATGTGGACACTGCCAGATTCAAACCATCAACACCATCACCTATGGAGATGTCCTTAGTCCAGTGAGACACACAAGCCACCAGACAGAGAGGTGTTATTCCTGACACAATCAACACCATACAGACATACATCATCACCCCTGCATTACGTGAGACATATGTGTGGCCAGGTTCTATGTCACAGCCCTGGAATTGGCTGGTCTGCTGATATATCATTGCAGACCTACTGTTATAGCAGTTGTATGAAAATAGTGATGTGTTGGGGGTGGGAAACAACCAGCCCATGATCTGCTGGCATAGACAGCTTTGCGACGGTCCTGTGACCCCACTGTTTGCCATCTCCCTTGAATAATGTAGTGGATTTTCCAGCCATGTGGTCTAGTGAATATTATGGAGCACATACTATTGGACAGGATTCCTGTTGTCCCAAGTGGCTGTTAGATCTCTGCAAGTATGCCAATAACCCACTATATTCCCTTGCATACGTGTGGCACATCCATAGATATGCTACCATATTCTAGTACCTCTTACAAGTGGTGTATAGGTGAGTGACTTACCTTGCAATTGCGGCAGTTGACAGACTTGTAGTTTGGGGCTGACTCTGTCTGATGCATACAGAACATAGCCAATACATGGTTAGGTACAGGTTGTGTGGGCTAGCTGGCCTCATTTGTACTATATGTATGTGAGTCAGTGTAAGGTGTCAGTCCCTAGTGCCCTAGGTTGTCAGTGCATGTGCTATGCATTGTCTCTTGGCCAAGGCCAGGGCATACTGAACACACCTACATCTGCCTACAGGGACATCCTCAGAGGTTTCCTCCTCCAAGTCCTCCAATGGGTGTGGCTGTGGGAACCTAGGCAGTGGTGGGGGGCTGAGTGTCCCTTCCCTTTGTTGACTCTGCTGCAGCTGTTTCCACAGGATCATATTGTGTAGCATGGCACATACTGTGAACATCTGTACACATGTGGCTGGAGAGTATTGCAGGACTCCATCAGATATATTGAGGCACCAGAACTGTGACTTCTGTAGTCCAAACACATGCTCTATGATGTTCCTAGTTTGTGCATCTGCCTCATTATGACATTCCTCCGTGGGTGTGTGTGTGCATTTCTGATGGGTGTCATCATCCACGGTTCCAGTGTGTAGCCAGTATCCCCCAGTAAATGGCTGTGTGGGAATTCCCCTCTAGCAAGCATCTGTTGCAGCTGTGATGTGTGCCAGATATGGGAGTCATGATAACTGCCAGGGCTGCCAGCACACACATTCATGATAATGCCCCGGGCATAGCACACAACCTGGCAGTTGATGGAGTGATACCCCTTGTGGTTGACATAGATTTGACCAGATTCTACCCTCCTCACTGGGTGGTGCCTTGATGTGTACATAAGTGCAGTCTATGGTATCCAGTACCTCAGGGTAATGTGCTACACAGTAGAAGTGTTGCATACTGCTGGCCCTCTCGGCAGGGGTGTGGGGAAAATAAATGTGGTCACTGGCATGTGGTAGCATGGTATACAGGAATGGGGAGAGTACCCTGGAAGCTGATGCCTGCGAGACCCCCATCATGTCCCCAGTTGGTCTTTGGAAAGTACCTGTAGCTAGTACTCTAAGAGTTACAAATACCTTTCTTTCCACTGGGATGGGTTCCCCTCTGTTTGCTCTGGGTCTGATTTTAGGGCAGCAGAGCTCAGTGAATTGTTGTAGTATGTCCCTGCCCACCCTCTAGCGCTCTACAATCTCCAGCTCATGTAGCTCCTGGAAGGTTACCTTGGGCCTGAACACTCTTCTCTTTCTCAGTCTAGGCCTATAGTCAGCAGCAGCAGCAGCATTGACCTCAGCATCTAGCACATACAGATGTAGCAGACCTGCAGCAGCCCCTAGCATTCCTTCAGTTAAAATTCCCAAGTCTGTACTCCACTGGTCCAGAGTTTGGGGGAGAAATCAGATTGTAGGTTTTATGCAACCTTTATTGCACTCTGCTGTAGATGTAGGCTGTGTGATTAGCTATCTATGATGCATTCCACCTGCCAAGTACATCATTAACAACTGTTAATGTCCCTAGTTGAAGTGAAACAGGGGTCATCAGTAATTAATATACCATGAGCTTTCTCAGCCAATTTTTTTTTTTTGGACAGCCTTCCTCACTCAGCACTGCCGCAAAGGTAAACAATGCTCAGCAGTCACTGCACACACACCCTTGCAAGGGCATACTCAGCATGGCAGCACACCATGCAAACACATGGAAACACACACGCTGAAGTTAAACAAAGCTTAGCAGAAGTGGACAACCCCACCCCCTGCTCAGCACATCACTGTGCTACACAAACAGGAGCAGCAGAGCTCCAATGAGCTTGCAAGTCCTCAGATCCACACACTCGTTGTTGTCAGATACCTCTTCTGTGGACAGCAACATGGTTCTGTGCCTACATGGAAAGGATTTGCAGACACGGATACTTCTTTTTGCTATTCAGTAACCCATAGGGTTCCATGCACCCAAATGGAAACTACACAGTTCCAGGTCCTACCTCATTAGCAATGGCACCATTCCACCATTGTGGACACTATGCAGGGTCCTATAATGCATTTGTGTCACATACTATGAAATTTGTTTTTTTAACTATTTTTTTTTTTAATTTTTTCATAACTGCATGGTTGTGCACTGCGGCGTACTGTGTAAACACACCCAGATAATTAAAAAAATAAAATTGTTTTAACTTATTTCCTGTATGTAAAATTATTTTAACTTATTTTCTGTACGTTTTTGGACACACGGTGGATAGTTTTGCACATACCTGTGTCTGCTATACTATTTCTGTCCTTCTAACTACAATTTTACAGCCCTGTTGTCTAACATCCTGTACATGGAATTTTTCTGTGTACGCTACAGACACCAACACAGAGTCAGCAGAACTGCCTATCTGCTTGCTGGATCACTGTACCTCCCTCATTTGCATGCAATTCACCTGCTTAGGAGGTGATTTGCATGCCTTGGATACTTCCATGTTGGCACACTCATGAGTGCCACTCAGCTCTGTTCACTGGATTGCAAGCCTGCTTACCTTTGTGTAAGCAGTGTGCCACTATGCCTACACAGAAAAAAAAAAGTCCATGTAGGCTTTATTAAATTCTCCCATTATTTATTAAAAAGTATGATGTTACTGGAATCTCTCAAAATAGATTTTGTCATACGCACAGATGCAAGCCTTTTTAATATCTTAAATAAAAATAGATCAGTTCATTCAAAGTTCAAAGCTTTCTCAACTTATGATAAACAACAAACACGTTAACAAGGCTGAAAAGGATAAACAGATAAAAAGTTATGCATATGACAGGATATCTTCAGTCTTGGTTTACATGTTTACTTTCAGCAGGTTTATCTGAGAGACTTTCCAAGCAAGTACAAGGTACATAACTTCCTTTCATGGTTACATAATTAAAAGAAACATTTACCATGTGCTTGCTAAGCTCTAATGAAAAGTCAAGATGTTCTCGGATAAAAGAAAAAATATGAAACTGTTGCAGTACTTTTAAGCTAAAAGTATATTAAAATAAGTATTAATAAGCATTAAAAAAATATATCCACTACACCAGTCCAGCAGATCCCAGTCTGTCTGTGGTGCTCCCTCACAATCGTGTTCCATATATCGATCATCACAAAGTTTGTGGAGCATGCCCACATCCTCTGCTTATGTCCAATATAGATAGTAAGCATTTGAGTGGTCTCCTCTGTTCAGTTTGACACCCAGACACTTCAAAGCCTCTTGTCAGTCAACATCTTCAGTACTGCATATGAAAGTTGTTGAAAAATGCCTTCCAAAAAATGCTGAGGTCCCAATCAATTTGCAGGTAGCAATGGCATGAGCGGGAAATGTATCAATATTGCATTTCAAAGCTGGTGCACATAGGATGGTAGCAGACTATAGGAGGGCATTGGGCATGTGTTACATATATTCCCATTTAGTGATATCTGTTGTGAGTTGCATTGAGCACCTTACACTTACACAGAGCTATAGCTTAATGCACTGAGTTTGGAGAACTTACACAGATGTTCGCAAATGGGATTTCAAAACATTGAATGTTAATAAACCTCATTAATTATACATGATGCACCTCCTACAGAGGTGCATCCTCACCTGCAACTTCACAGTGTGGTTTAGAAGCTGCACAGTTACAGAAAGGAAGGTGCTACAAAGAGCGGTGAAGGTTGCAGAGAAGGTAACAGGTTCCAGTCTTCCATCAATACATCATTATTCTGCAAGAAGCATCCAAAAGGCTACCAAAATAATACAGGACAACACACATCCTGCACATGGACTGTTTAAGCATCGGGTAGGGAATATTGCAGCATCCGCTGGTAGACTGCAAGATTCAGTAACAGTTTGTACCCTACAGTGATTATACTTCTGAACTCGGGCACTAGTCCCAGGGGTCTGGACACAAAATAAGTCAATTTTTATTTATGCAATATATACTTACATATATTCCAAGTAAGTGCAATATTTATTTATTATATCCATAGTCAGTATTATTTAACTCACTCAAGTGAAATATTAGACAAATGACTTATGCATTTCAATCTGTAGTGTGTTTTGTATTATTCTAAATAGGGTAATTAATTTAACTCAGAGGAGGGTATTCTTTTCGTATGAGTGTTGATAAATGTCTCTGCCCTTTCTTGCGTGTATTGGGAGTAGTATTATATTTGTTAGTTATGTTTATTCCTTTACTTGTATGTACTGTTTCACTTTCCTTTGTAATCTCAAGTATTGAGCTGATGCACAAAATTTCGTTTAGGCTAAACGTGTAATTCTAAATGACAATAAACTTTACTTTGACTTTTACTTTGATGATGCAAATGGTATACAAAAAAGCTGTATGCACATAGCTAAACTCACTTTAAAGGATACCTCTCAACTGTCTAGATTTTCACAGAATGTCCAGATTTTTGCCTCACATTTATTGCCAATTCCTCATAAAATGTGTGATATTCTGGTAAATTAATCAGGATTGAATTCATTAGATAAAATCATAAGTTTGAGTTTCGGACTTCATTTCCTTCAGAAAATGATGGAAATGCAAAATCTTTTATTGTAGCAACTAAGTTTATAAGAGTAATAGTTAAAAAATGTTCCCAATTTTTGTGTCTTTGTCCCCCATTATTTTTGGCTTTGTCCGTATTTCTTGTGCTAAGAGGTGGACAATATAGTTGATTTACAGGTTGCTTAAAAAGATAAGCCGTCACCTGCTGGCTTTGTTGTAGTGGAATAGATTGCTATTATCATACCTATAAATCAACTGATACATATTTTTTATGCATTTTCTTTTTTAGTTGTCTGCATTACAATCTGTCTGTTACATAAAAGACGTGGTAGAATTAAACAATATGCATACAGATGGATAAATGTCCATCAGTGACACGGAGATTTTTCTTATATGCAGTTGGATGGATAAAAAGGAAACATCTCCAGGAAACTACAGATATGGAAGGAAGTAAAATATATCCGTAGTTATTTCTGACTAACCTGTAATGTCTGAGGTATGTTTATGGAAACTGATGACTTACAAGGGCTTCTGTAAGTCATATGTTAAGTGAGTAATTTATGGATTATCTCCGAAGCTTAGTAATGTCGTAGCAGTTGTTCATTTAATCTGACAGTGACAATAAGAAGATGGCTTTGAATGTTCGCTGTTTCTTGTATTGATATATAGCCATGACTGCATAACAGTTCATTTTAATATGCTGACTTTTTTCATTTTCTCTATAAATTCCAGTATGTGTGTTATGTACCATATAATGACAGTAACATTTTTATGATGTTTGTCACTGACTGCCGTATTACGGGAAATGCAGCTTACATTCTTGAGGTTCACATGCTCTTTCTGTTTGGATATGCATGTAATTGTGGCAACATCATTTCTATAGTAATGGGTTTGTTTGTGGCACAGTGGTTATGTGTTTGTCTGTTCCATAATATCCACTCACATAGGTTCTAATCCCATATATGACCAATACAAAATTGTTAAATGGATTGGTAGATCCATTGATGCTGTTAGTCCATATGGATTACGTATTTAGGCATGTTTTTCATGTTCCTTCATATTGTCTGTACTCAACTGTATGCACTGTAGACTAGAGGTGAACAATTCAATTGGCATATGCTTTTAACATTATCATGTCGATATTTGAGCGTCTATATAAAGTCTAAGATGTGTATATCACCCTGTCTTCCAGATGTCAGTCAGAAATACAGGAGACAATTTCTCATACAGAGAGAATGAAATTCTAATTGAGGCTCTGCACCAGCATGAACACAGCCTTCCTGGATAGACAGACAGTACTGCCTGGAGGAACCAAGTGTGGACAGACCTGACAAACATGATCAGTCCTGTGGGTGGTCACAATACAATAGATCCACAGAGGCCTGTCGGCAATGTTGCACTGACATTATCTTCCATGCAGCCAACAGACTCTGCCTCTATGAGAGGGCAAGGAATGCCACTGGAGGTAGACCACCCTTGCCTCCGCTGGATGAGATACTGATGCTTCTGGCCTTAAATCATACCAACAGTTGGGATTATCCAACACCTAGGGGGTTACTGAAGCAGGTGTTTCAGGGTTCTACATCAAAGGATGAAAATGCCACATCATCAAATCTGAAAACATCTAGATAAAAAAAACAAAACCTGATAACACTGAAGGGTGACATTATTGAAATGTGAAACATCGAACCAGGTACTGTGCATGTCAGGTAGTACACATAACTATGGATGGAGATTGTGTGCAGTCATCAGAGCAGCTTCTGCATTTAATAACAGTGTTAAACAAAAAAAAGATTGCTTTTTAACATTTGCAATGGAGATCGTGGCACAGTGGGGATCTGAAAATTTACCCTTACCCCACTATAGTGCGATCTTGGAGTTGGTATATATAATTTACAGGGGGGTGTGGTGGGCACAAGGCTGCTTTCCCCCACAATACTGTTGAAACAGGTATATTTTTTACTTAGATGATGGTTTTAAATGGAGAAGGTGCTCCAGCCGCAGGCCGATTATCCTTAAAGAGTTGGTTTGATGTTTTCAGTTTCAATAATGTCGGCCTTCAATGTTAGCAGCGTTCATTCTTTTCATCTTGATGTTTTAAAATTCAGTGATGTGGTATTTAAATGGTCTGAAACAGACCCGTTCCAGGATATACATGTATGTCCTACCCTCACAAACACTGCAGCATACACCATTTCTCATTAAAGAACATTAATTCACACACTTTTTTATTTATTGATTGATTGATTGGTTGATTTACTGACATTGATTACTGGGAAAGTCTGACTGCATAGAAGCCCATTTTCAGTGGAGGCTCTGGAGAAAAAGCTCCAAATTAATACATAAAATTTTAAGGACAATAATTTTCAATCTTCAAAAATAAAACAAAAACATCTGCAGTATAAATAACTATAACAAATTAGACATTATATAAAAACAATGGTTAAAAATCGATAGCAGGTATATGACAATCATTTTATACAGAGAGAATTTTTAGACAGTTTGTAGAGAAATTAAAGGTATTTTCCTCTTGCTCACTATTGGAAAGCATTTCTTTCAACTTTGAGACAAATAAGGAAGATCCATCAAATGGAACATTGATAAATGAAGACTTGAAGGGTTCTGCAAAATCACATAGGTACATCTAGGCATGTCTCCTAATGGCTATTCCCAAAACCAGCCACCAATTAGGTACCCTCTGCAGTGTGGGATATCAGCCTCATGAACATGTTAGCTATTGACTGAAGTGTGGTCAGTTGTGAAGAAACTCTATTTTGGTTCTCCACAGACATAGACCCAGAAAGATATTTGGAAAGTTATTTTGTTTCTTTTGTCAAATCTCTTTACAATCTCATGAAATGTGCCAAGTAATTCAATGACCGCAGAGCAAAGGTTGCTGAAGCTTAAATAAACTTACCAAATCTGTGCAATGCTCTAGACTCCCTGTTAGGGAGATGGACAGACAAGCTCTGCAAGTTCTTTCGTAGTGGTTGCTGTTACAAACATGGCATCCATTGGGACCCCCTTCTGTCCTTTGGGAGGGCTGAAAATTTATCTGGGCACTTGGGGATGGGCTCCAGAGTATCTAGTTCCTTCCAAGCCTGGAGTGAGACAAAATGTATAATTTCATCAGCCAGGGGAGTCACCCAGGATATAGCTGGGCCAGACGCAAAAGCAGTCAAGAACACCAACTCCTCTTGGGACAGGGTGTCAGATGACCAGTTACCTTTTGGCTTTAGGAGTTCAAGTATATCTCCAAAGGAGACATCCTCAGGTGGAGATCTGGGGACCATTCCTCTTCATCGAAGTCAGTGTCCTCAGAGAGATTTCTGAGGGGAGTCTAAGTGTCTCCTTTTGCAGTTTTTCTTCCGAGGATCCTCATCAGTGGGATGGTCTGATAAGGTATTAGAAATGACAGCAGAGTCCTGAGGGACTGACTGGAGATTTGAATGAGTTGGTACTGGAATACAAGAACAAGGTTCAGAGCTAAGACCTGAATGAGGTACAGATATGTGATGTGAGAAGGACAGGGATGTCCTTTCTGTAGGTAAACAGAAGGCCCTTTCCACAATCTCAAATGCAGAGTGCCTATGGGAGACTGAAGCCAGCAGCACCAGAGGCAAAGCCTCCTGAATAGCTGACCCCTGAATTCCTCAAGGCCATACACCCATGGATGGAGTCAACCTGAGCTTTCCAGTGGTGAAGCACTGAGGAGCAAGGATGGCTCCAACAATTTCAGAGTTGATCTAGGTCCCCTAGATCTAGTGCTGATGCTTTGGCTCTGAAAGTCATCCAGCTCCAAAAGATTCAGAGCAGGACAGCTCAGGGAAGCAATGGAGTCAAAGAGCAACCTGTGTTTAGATCCAAAGAGGACCCTCCCAGGATCTCAGATCCAAGGGCTCTGAAACCACATGCCAGATTGGAGAAGGAGAACTTAAATGAGGATTGGTAATGGTCAAGCTCATGGATCCAGTGATAGACAGAGAAGTAATTACTCCCATCTGGATCTGAGCTCTGAAGAATTTCCTCATTATCCTATCCACCTTGGCCTTGGACATGGTCCTGGAGGACATAAGGGAAGAGCTACTAGATGGCAGCTTGGAGTGCTTACATGTAGACTCCTACAGAAAGGAAGAAGGAAGTCAAGTAGGTATCAGATCTGAGGAAATTTTGCTTTCAAGGTAGTAGGATCCATGCAAGTTGGATACAACTTCGCTGAAATTTTGGATGGTGGCTCTAAAGATGGATCCAAAGAAGCTGATGGATCCAGAGACCTTTTCCTGATATCCTTGCCTTTGGAAGCCAAATCAGGCTTTACTTTGTATGATTTCTTGGAGGGAGGGGGGGTTGAGCCCCAGTTGGTACAGGAAAAGAAGAGGAAGAAGGAAATAGGCCCTTCCAAACTAATTTGTTTCTTCTGTCACTTAGTGCCCTGGAATTGAAGCCACCACAGATGGAACATTCAGAATCCACGTGAGTAACGCCCAAGCAATAGATACATTCCCTGTGGGCATCAGATTTGGGAATTTGGGGAATTTTGTGCCCAAAGGAAATGCATTTTTTTTAAATCCAGTTGGCTTGTCTGCCATAACAGAAAAGACAAAAGGTTTTAAGCCAACAAGAAATAACTAAATGAAAGGTAGACTATAGGTATACTTTTTTAAACACAAAAGATTACCAACGATAGTATTAAGAAGTTCCCTGTAATGGGTAGAAAAGAAAGGGCAAGAGAAGGAAAGCAGAGGTACCAACAATGATACTCGAGAAAATACCAATAGTTCGGTAAAAGGGAATAAAGGAACAGCCTGATGATTAGAAGACCAAAAAACTCTAAAATTAAGGGAGGTCAAGTGAAAAAGCTCAAGGGATAGTCCTACTGAGAATTAAAATGAGAATACCCACTGTTTTGTAGAAAAATATACTCAACAGCCCAAGAGAGAGTGGATCCACTTCTGTAGCGAAGTGGCAGCAAACGAGTTCTGGGGTATGCTAGGCTGACGGGGCATTGTGGGTAAGGAAGGAGCTCAAGAGTTGAATCCAAGGATCTGGAAGAAGTGTCTGAGTCAGATCTGAGTCAGATCCGAAATACATCAGTTGGAGAATGAATGAAAATGACAACATCAGTAGCTTGTCCATTAAAGGAGCCTATGAACTTTGTCTGACCTTTAAAACCAAAGATAATAATAAATCCCTTGTTAGCTATGCTAGAAAACTAAGAAACAATACCCTACATTCTAAGTGGGTTAATTGAACTCCAGCTTAAAATAAAGTCGGAACTTCAACTTACAGCTTTTTACAAGTCCCCTTCCAGAAGTACACATGGCCATGATAAGTTCCTAGAATTCCTAGAAAACATGTCTATTGCAGATGGATATCTAACACTCAATGACTTCAACTACCACTCCATAGACTGGTTACTTATACTTCTGTTATTAGGTATGCACAATGTTTCTTAGATTGGGTGAACAAGAATTCTCTGGATCACACTGTCCATCACCTTATCAGGGTCAGAAACATCCTGAACCTAATTCTCACAAACTCCACTTCAGCCTGCTTCCCACTATTGGCTGGTCCCTCAGTTGTTAAGTCTGATCACCTACTTGTTGCTTTTAACCTCAGAATATCATCTGCCATCGGTACCAATGCCTCCTTCTTTGCAGACTTCAGAAAAGCTAACATTTTACAATTGTACAATGAATGTGCAAACTTCTCTCATGCTGAACTGAAAATGTAACTAAGATACACATCCAACTATGCTATGGATCATTAGACTCATTTACAAAAATGCATTGATAGGGTTGTTCCCACCAGGACCAAATACATCAGCAAATTCAATAAGAAACCTCTTGGTGGTCAGTAACTATAAGTAAACATTACAACAGAAGAAAGAAACTGCTGAGCTTATCTTGTAAATGCAGAGCCTGTCATCACAATGAGAATATAAAAAAACCTAACCACGAAATTGAAAGCAACTATTAAGGCCAGCAAAGCCTAAAATGAACACAGGCTTGTTTTAAGGCTAAGAATAATTATAAGTCCTTCTTCAGCTACAGTAGAAAACTAAGAAATAACTCATGTTACTGTTCAGAACTTATCTGTCGTGGTACCCTCCTATTTGAATCCTAATGTTAATTTGTCCATATGTACTATTACTTACTGTTCCACTGTATAAGCTATGATGTTGTAGTTTGCATGTCAAATATGATCTGTTACATGCAGCTTTTCTCCCCAGGCCTCCACTGAAAATGGGTTATTTTAATTCAGTCTGACTTTCCTCGTAAAAAAATGTCAAATAAATAAATAATGACATTGTCAACATATTAGCTAACAAGTTTGCTGCAAATTTCTCCCCCTGAGACTATCATCCCAACCCTAAACATACCAGAATCACCTCCCCACCCCATTACCTCCAAGGACCATATCCTTAAAGTGATCAAAATGACTTCTTCAATGTATCCAATCATCATTCCAGGGTGTCTTCAAAACATTTTTAAGTAGGCCCTTGCTGATCCCCTCCTTATCTTTTTCAACATCAGCTTTGCCACAGGCTATGTTCCTAATCAATAGCACACTGTGGTGGTGATGCCTCTTCATAAGGGTGCCCCCACCACTGACCCAAGCAACTATATACATATATCAGCCTTACTAGTCTTGTCTGCAAAGCCATGGAAGTCATTATTACTGATCTCATAAATCAGGGCATTAAGACCTTAATTACACCTGACCTGCAACACTTCAAATTTGTTAAGGGCAGGTCATGTCTCCTTAATCTTATGAACTTCTTTGACACAGACAGTAGACAATGGCCATACTGTCCACGGTGCCTATTTGAAGCTAACAAAAACATTTGATACCCATTATATGATAGGATTGTAAACAAGCTAATAGCCTTATATATAGTTCCAAATGTTGTAAGATGGATTGCAAATTGCCTCAGAGACAGAATGCATGTCATTATGGTCGGGCATATCTCCTCAATTAACTAAAAGGTGACCAGTGGTGTTCCCCAGGGGATCCATATTAGGCTCCAACAACAAAGATCTCTTCTTGCTGTCTAATTTTGCCAATGATTGCAAGTTGGCTGTAGTTGTCAAATCAGCAAATTATGCAAATTCCCTTCAAGTAGAACTATCACACACTAATGCATGTTGCACTGAGAAAAAGCTAAAACAAAATGCTAGGAAATGCAGTAAAATCTCCTTCCGTAAACAATACATTTTCCCCTTTGTTGCATCAGTGTCACCCTACTTTTCAATGAGTCTGTCATCAGGCGAGCACCTTTGTAAATGGCATCCACTCCTTTGATCACCATGCAAGGAGTGTAGTCAGGAAATCCTTCTAAATATCACAATTAATCACCAAGAGCATCTCTCCCAAAGCCAAGGACATTATTGTTTCCCCTGTACTCTGCCCTGGTTAGACCCATTATAGAATAGAACACATCCTTTGTTATATATCTCACTAGACAAATCAAAAACTCAAAAGGCTGCTAAGGTTCCTAATAAAAAGAATCTCAGGCCTCAAAACTTGTTAACTATTATGAAAGGTTGGAGTCAGTCTTACAGTACTCAGTATCATGCAGACTCTTGAGGGGAGGTCTATTTTTTATTTATTTATTTAACATTTGTTTCCTGGGAAAGTCTGACTTGGAATGAGGCCATTTTCAGTGGAGACCTGGGGAGAAACGCTCCTGACACATGCCTTTTTACATGGGAGGAAACCAGAGTACCCAGAGGAAACACACACAAATGCAGGGAGGACATGCAGACTCTGCACAGAAGGCACTCCAGCCAAGAATCAAACCAGAGAACCTCTTGTTGTGAGGTGGCAACACAAACTGCTGCACCACTGCACCATCCCTCACTTACTGTTCCATCAGGGATCACATTACCTAAGAGCTCCTTTTTCTCTATGTGTCATAAAGTTCAGCCAACACTAGAACAAGAGATCTGAATATATAACAGGAAATAAATAAAAGTAAATGGAGATATATCACCCAGCACTGCCCCCCATTGCTCTAGAATAGACTCCCCTTTCATGTTAAACAATGCAATTCCATGACTTGACTTCAGACATACCTTAGACAATTGGATGGGTGCACTAAAATACACACCAGGACATACATGCCTTGCCATCCTTGAAACTGTTGATAAAGCCTAATAATGATTATTGGCATGGCAGATATGGCCTGTGATCTAATATCCTTGTGTTTCCTATGATTTCTGTGAATATCATTGATATCTAAAGAGGTAATCACTCCATTATACTCTGCATTTGTCCAATCATTTACTGACCATATTGCCCCCTTGATACTGCTTCCTTCAAAATACATCTCACTAAACATATCAAACAATTCGAAATATCCCAAATGTTTCTACCCAAAAAGATCTCAGGCCTGAAGTCCTTGAGCAACCAAGAGCAGCTGAAAACTCCATCCATTTATTCGGTGTCTTGGAGACTTTTGAGGGGAAAGCTCCATCTCACTTATCAAGACACTAGAGGCCTGGTTGCTCTGGACTTCCTGTTTCACAGCAAGTCCAATAACTCTACCAATACTGGAACAAAGGACAAAAATATTCATTAACAGATAAACAAAACATGGTGTTTGGACAAGTTTGTAACCCAGCATATCTCAAAACTCTGGAATAAACTTCCACTGCATGTTAAGTACTGTGATTCACTGTTGTTCTTTAAATATAATCTCGATGACAGGATGGGTAGCCACAAATTTACTCCAGTACTGACTAGCATGGCCCTCCTGAAAAAAGGAGGTGCGGCATGACTAAGGCTACTGAAAAGGCATGAGTGGTTATAAAACTTAGTAGCCTTGGGATATCTATTAAATCTAATAAGACATCATTAATTTTCTTACATGTATTTATAATTTCAAATAGCATTGCTTTCTGAGCTCAAGTGGTTATGCATACATCAGGATATGGATGTAACTAGTCCATTGCCTTTGCTGGCTTTCATTAAACTAACTTCAGTCATGTCCTGTAACTGCTTCAAGGCTAACCATAAAGATATGCAAAGCCACAGAATACCAAAAATATTTACAGAGTTAGATTAGATAAAAGCAAAGCACAGTATCAAAACAGACCAGGATTTATCATTCACTATTTCCAATTCTAAACACAAAATATCAGTAAAAGCAGAAACACTTAGAAGGTACACAGATAAATGGAGAGGAAAAGTACGAATAAATAATTCATTAATGACCCAAAAGGTTTTATAAAGAATTGGAAACTAAGCAAACAGAATAGAAACACCACTAAAAGAAGAAGTAAGTACATTTTGGAGAAGTATTTGTGTGAAGACCCTGTTGAACGTAACAAATATGCTAAATGGATAGAAGAATTAAAAGAAACACTAAGGTGCTGCAATATAGAGAATAAGAAACAGGATGAACTAACAGCCAAATAATTTGATAAAAAAATTAAGAAAAGCTCCAAAATGGAAACCTCCAGGCTAAGATGCAGTATCTAATTTTGGTCAACAGAGATTTAGCCCTGGACAAGAATTACTTATACGTGCATCCTGGACAGACACCAATCTGGTGAACAGCAGCAAAAAAATGATACTCCTGCTTAAGAGGTAACCTACAAGCCATCCTAAAAAATAAAGACCGATAACTTGCCTTTCAACAATATACAAATATTATCCTGGAATTCATGCAGACTGAGTTTATAATCATTAGAAAAAAATTCAATTATGACAATAGAGTAAAAGGTAATAAAAGAGCAAAGGAGCATTTGTTGCTGAATAAAGCCATAATACAGAGTTGTAAAAACAGGAAGAATCTAAGTATGGCATGGATAGATTACAAAAAAAAAAATTTGATAGCATCCCGCATTCATGGATAATGGAATGTCTACAAAAATATAAGGTACACCCTACATTGATCAGTTACATTACAGTGACGATGAAACAGTGGCAAATCACTTTGCCACTGAGCTATGATAAGGGCAAATTATTATCCCAGGGATAAAAAAATCGAAGGAGATATTTCATGGTGATTCTCTGTCACCACTGTTGTTTTGTCTTGCTCTTAACCCATTAAGCAGTTTACTAAACAGATTAGACTATAGTTTCAGTTTGTTGCAAAAATCAACTTTGTTTCAAGACTTCTCATCTACTGTTTGTGGATGATTTTGTATAGTTCATCAGATGAGGGTTGAAATTACAACTACATATGGTTTAAAATGTTTTCAAAGGATATTAGAATGACATTTTGATCTTGATAAATTTGCAAAAGCAACATTTAAAAAAAAGCCAAGCTGCAGCACTAAGGAAATATCAGCCTGGGAAAGGAATGTGATATAATGGAATGTGAGCAGGAGGGAGTGTATAAATATCTGGGAATAGATAAAGGGTCAGTGATTAAACAAGAACAAATGAGAATAAAGCTAGCAAGGAATACTTCAGAAGAATAAAATTAATATTGAAAACTCAGTGATATTTAGAAATAAAGTTCAAACTATAAATCAATTTGCTCTTCTGTTCTACTTTACAGATTTGGTGTGATTGATTGGATTTCAAAAGTACTGAATCAATTGAACATGAAAACAAGAGAAATGTTTCATACTTATCAAAACATTTATAAAAAATAGTGTATACCAAGATGGCAAGATTATACATTCTTCAAGGAGGTATAGGCCTCCTCAGAATTGGCTACATGTATAGATCTGCAGTCATGAGACTGCATGCATATCTGTTGACCACATCAGATCCAAATATCGTAAAGGTTTTAAACCATCGGGAGAGAAAGTCTAGGATGACATCTTTGCTTAGTTTAGCAGAAGCATTTCAGAATAAAGTGGAAATGGAAATCAGACGAGAAGTAAACTAAAATCTGAAGGCAACTGAATATGCCAAAAAAAATAATACAAGGAAAAAGATCAGATGAAAAGAAAAACATGGAAAATTCAGTACAGAGATCTTCTGGAACAACCTCATGTTGACCAAGATTTGACACAGAAATAGTTAAGGATAGGTGAATTAAAACCAAAAAATGAAAGACTAATAATGGTGGCCCACAATAATGGACTATATATATGTTGGTTTATAAAGTCCATTGAAAACTTGAACTGACAAATGTAGATTCCATTAAACAGAATTGAAAACAGTAGCACATTTTGCTTCAGGGTGTGATTCGCTCATATCAGGGTGCCTGTATACTGGCACAATCATGTGGCAAGATTGCTGCACTGGGGATTATGCAAACGCTGCAGTATAGAAGTAATTGAGAAGCATTGAAAACATGTACCACAAATTATTATAGAGAATGCTGAAGTTTACATCACACACGATCACCCATGACCAACAGTTCAAAAAAAGAAGTTATGTACTCACCATAACGTTCCATGTTTGTAGTCCATCTCGTTGTTCATTCTTATACTTGGGTTCGGAGCTGACTCGGCAATTCTCTAGCTCAGAGTCTTCTGGTTGGCTCATGGCAAGGAGGTATCCCATCATGCACTGCTGACATATCCCAGATCTTGTTTGCTGCTAGTAGTAGAAACTATAGAGGAAAGAACAAACCATGGAGAAAGGTCTCCAGTGCAGAGAGAAAGTAATTGTTTAAATTTCCCCAGGTCCTCAAAGGAGGGGGCAGGAGGGTGGGATAGTAAGAATGAAGGACGAGATGGACTACAAACATGGAATGTTATGGTGAGTACATAACTTCTTTATGTTCTGTAGTTCTATCTCGCCTTCATTCTTACACTTGGGACAGCGTCCCTAGAACCTTTATCTTGGGTGGCTCAAGGGAAAATACTTCTGAGTACTGTGGAACCAAAGGAAGATCTGTTCCTGGAAGCCACTTCCAACTTGTAATGAGTTATGAAAGTATGAGGGCTAGCCCATGTTGCTGCTGCACAAATGTTATCCATAGGAATTTTGGCTTGGAAGGCCACTGATGTAGAAACAGATCTGGTGGAGTGGGCTTTCACCTTAAAAGGGAGATCTTTGCCACTGGACGTATAAATGAATGAAATGCAGCTTGAAATCCAGTGTGATAAAGTAGGTTTTGAGACTGGTAAACCCTTTCTTGAATCTGAAAAGGAAATAAACAATTGGTCTGACCTTGTAAAACTCTTGGTTCTATGAAGATAGAATCGTAGCTGTCTATGAACGTCAAGCTGGTGAAATTTGCATTCTGCCTTTTTGGAAAAATTTGGGAAAAGGACAGATAGTTCAATGGATTGATTAATATTAGCCTGTGAAGAGACCTTAGGAACAAATAAAGGGTTGGTCCACAGGGAAATCCTGTCTCTGTGGAATACCAAATAAGGCGGCTTAATAGAGAGGGCTTGAAATTCTGAGACCCTCCTTGCAGATGTGATGGCCACTAAAAATATGGTTTTCCATGAAAGGAATTTGAGATTGCATGTTGCTGATGGTTCAAAGGGAGACAAAGTAAGATTTTGAAGGACAAAATTCAAATCCCAGGGTGCCACAGGGTCCATGACAGGGGGACTCAATAATGTGGCACCTTTAAGGAAGGCTCTGCACAATCTATGTGCCATAAGGTTAGGATCATTAGCCAAATGGAAGGTAGAAATAGCTGCCAGTTGAACTTTAATAGTGGCAGTGGCTGACCCTTGATGAAACAGTTGTGTATGAAACTCCAAAATCACAGAGATGGGGGCTGTATAAGGATCGAGATTTCTATCGCAAGACCGAATGGAAAACCTTTTCCACTTACTGGCATAAATCTTTCTAGTTGAAGGTTTGTGAGAAGATGTCAGAATATGTACATCAGGAGAAAAGTTGTGAAGCCTGACTAGGGATGGAATCGGAGTAGCCACGCTGTCAAACTGAGGGTGTGGAGAGAGGGATGGAACACCCCTGACATATGCGTCAGTAAATCTGGCACTGGGTCCAGAATCCAAGGTTCGTCCATTAGGTATGGCTTGAGGAAGGGGAACCAAATCTTATGAGGCCAGTAAGGAGCAATGAGAATCATCTTGCTTCCCAAAGATTTTGCTTTCCGAATAACCTTTGATATCAGAGGAAAAGGTGGGAAGACATAGAGAAGTCCTGAGGGCCAATCGTGAAAGAGTGCATCTCTGGGTGTCTCCCCCTTCAGGGGGATCAGGGTGAAGTAGCTGCTGCATTTGGCATTCAGAGGGGTGGCGAAGAGATCGCAGCAAGGCTGACCCCATCTGCGAAAAATCTGTTTCGTAATGTGTGGATTCAGAGACCACTTATGAGGCATAAGAATCGCCCTGCTGAGCCTGTCAGCTAACACATTGGTTTTCTCCGGAATGTGCGTTGTGACCAGAAAGCGTTGGGAAGACACTGCCCACTCCCAAACTCGAAGGGCCTCTCTGCATAGGGGGTAAGATTTGGTCCCTCCTTGTTTGTTTATGTACCATACCACTGACATATTGTCCGAGTGAATCGCAATCGTCCCTAGAGGGAGAAAGCTGTGAAGTGCTTGCAATGCCAGAAGAACTGCTCTCATCTCCAGGACATTGATATGCAAATGAGCCTCATGTTCCTGCCATGTGCCTTGGACTGTTCTCCCTAGATAATGCCCCCCCCCACCCTATCTGGGAGGCATCAGTGGTCACGGTGGTGACTGGGGGAGATGGAACAAAAGGTCTGCCTGTGGTCAGATGGCTGGACTGGGTCCACCAGCGAAGATCCTGTTTGCATGATTCTGTTATCAGGATGGAGAAAGAGGTAGTTGCTACAGAGACCACTGGGCAAAAGGTAACCACTGCAGAACCCTCATGTGCAGCCTGGCTAATGGGACTAATGTTATGTGGAGGCCATTGTACCTAACAATTTGAGTACCGTCTTCGCCTTTGCTTTTTGCTGTGGAAGTAGACTCCAAACTTGTTGCCTGAGATTCTGGACTCTTTCTATGGGGCAGTAAGCACTCATTGTGACTGTATTTATTTCTGCGCCAATGAAATTCACATGCTAAGAGGGCGACAATGCAGATTTTTGCCAGTTTATTGTAATTCCTAGTTGCAAGCAAGTCATAATGGTGGCGTCACTGGCCTGTAATAGTAGATGCCTGGTGATGGCAGTCAGGAGCCAGTCGTCCAGGTACGGAAACACTTGAAATCCAAGACGTCTGAAGTGAGCCGTTACCACTGCCATGCATTTGGTGAACACCCTGGGGGCTGTGGTGAGACCAAAGTGCAAGGAACAAAATTGGTAATGACTGGCCCCCAGCTGGAAGCGTAAGTGACTCCTTGATGCTCTGTCCATTTTGATGTGGTAGTACACATCTTGGAGATCTATGGAGCACATCCAAACATCTTTCCCTAACAGCGGGAGTATCGACTGTAATGTGACCATTCGGAACTTGGACTTCTTTACTGATTCATTCAACTTGCTAAGATCCAAGATGGGTCTCAAGTCACCTGTTCGTTTGGGCACCAAAAAGAATCTGGAGTAAATCCCTAATCCTACTTGGTCTGCAGGGACGGGTTGGATGACTTTCTTTTTGAGCAACTTTTGGATTTCTACAGTTGCTAAATCTCTGTGAGTGGGTAGAACATCCGGGATTCTTCTGGTCTGAGTAGGAGGGAAAGAGAAGGGAATACAGTATCCTCTGGTAATTATCCTTTGTACATACTTTTCTTGTGTGATGTCATGCCAGGCTTCTGGGTACAAAGATACACATCCCCTGACTGGCTCCAGAGGCGCACAGTTGGGCCTCCTTTCAGGAGCGCTGGTAGGGATGACCACGAAAGGAATCATGGTCCCTCTGATTCAGTGGGCCTCCCCTGCTTCTAGGGCAATGTGTACCATTATTTCCTCCTCCTCTACCTCTGGAGAAGGAATCACCCTGTGCATCTTGGAAAAACCTCTGAAATTTTTTAAACCACTTCTTTCTGCCCCTCTGCCCTTTGGGATAGGGTCTAGAAGGAACAGAAAAATGGACTCCCACAGCAGACAGGGTTTTCCCTTCCTGTTCACACCTGGTGAGTGTGTCCTTTACCTTAGGTCCAAACAATGAGGATCCATCAAAGGGGGCATTGGTAAAGGTAGACTTAAAGGCCTTTGCAAAATTACATAAGTGAATCCAGGAGTGCCTTCTAAGAGAAACACCTGAACCCGCTACCCTACTCGCACCATCTGCTGCATAAGATATCACCCTCATGGAGGAGTTATCAATAGAATTTAAGGTAGACATCTGTGCGTTAAGCTTATCAGATACTGCTTCAGATACATTACCTTGGAGAGTATCTCCTAGCTCTTTCAGGAGATCTCTCTGGAGCCTAGTGAAATGAGAGAGGTAGTTCAGCAATCTGAGTGTAAAAGCTGCTGAAGAAAAGACACTCTTCCCGTACCTGTCCATCGTTTGAGACTCCTTGTTCGGTGGATGGAAGGTGGAGGAAGTATCAGCTAGTTCCTTTTTGGTGGCTGCTGCCACCACCATGGCATCTACTGGCATGCCTTTGGCGAGAAAATCTTTGTCCTGAGGTGCTTATAGGAATTTATTGGATCTTCTAGGAACTGGTTCCACACTATCAGGAGATTCCCACACCTTTCTACTCACTAGATCCAAAAGTTCGTCAAAAGGTGGAGAAACCCAAGAGGTGGAGGGTTGAGACCCAAAATCCTTCAGGTACACTGACTCCACATCAGAAGGGGAGGTGGTGGGCCAGCCACCTCTCTGTTTTAGGATATCAAAGATATCTGTGAAGGAGATATCATCAGAGGACGACTTGGGGGACCCTTCTGACTCCTTGAGGTCAGTGTCTGATGTAATGGACTCATTGGGGGAGTCAACATGCTTCCTCTTACAAGTTTTTTTCTGAGGGGGCTCCTAAGAAAGATCTTCTGGGGAGGTCGCAGAAGACTGGGGAACAGTCATGGAGGGTTCCTGAGGCTGCAAGTCTCCACTGTGTTGGATGAGAGAAGGTGCTGGAACTGAGGTCCGTGCTTTAGGGGGAAGAGTGTCGGTGCCCCTAGTTGGAACTGAAGACTTGGACATAACACTCCTCATCAGCTTGAAAGCCGACCCCCTTGGCTCCAAGGACACCCCTTGTTCTGAAGGAGCAGAGGTAGTCCTCGGTACCGAGGAGATAGGCTCCAAGACAGACGTGGGGTCCGAGCTCACCCGAGTTGAAGCACCAAGAGGTAAGCTTGGAACTGAAGAAGTTCGGATCCAAGCGTCCCCCTCGGGCCCGACCAGAGAGGTTAGGACCCTAGACCCCACGGATGGTACCGAAGGTGTTGGAGTGGATATTGGAACTGAAAGGCCCACAGAGGTAGTTGGAACCGACCTTTCCACAGCAAGTGGCACTGACATCTCTAGTTCTGAAGCACTGGAGTGGTTCGGAGAAGGAATGGTAATAGGGTGTACGGGCTCAGTAGGCTCCGGAGCCAACTGGGACACAGCTGAAAGTAAATTTGCCAATGCCGATGTCTTCAGGAGTCTGTGCACCACTCTCTCAATGTCCTCATCGTAAAGTCTCCTAGAGGATCTGGAGGATAACATGGGAGACCTAGACCACTGACAAATTGATGATCTGAGTGTAGGAGAAACCGGATGAAGTTCAGACGACCGGTTCCAAGACACAGATTCAGTTATCAGCTCCATAATCTTTGGAACCGAAACTGATTGCTCCACATCAATAATCTCTGTCGGCACCGAAATCAATGGAGCCGAGGAGGAAGTAGTCGATTTAGACATTTTGTCTGGCAGTTCCGACAACACTGAGTGAGTAGGAGACTGCCTTTTTGCAGGTTTAGCTTTGTCTTTCTTAGATGTGGGTGACTTGAAACTAGAGGAGGAAGAAGAAGCCAATTCTTCCTCAAAGGAATGCATTAAGAGACCTTTCAGTATAAGTTTGTTCTTTCTCTCTTGAAAAACTTGAGGACTAAAAGATGGCAAAAGGTTATGCCCATCTGTCAGGGACATTTTCTGAGCGCACTTGGTACATTTTTTAAAACCAGAAGGCTTGTGGTCTTTCAAGTCTTTAGACATATCTAAAACTAATCCTGATACTAACACAGACAGAAAAAAGCCAAATCACAGTGACTAATGCTCAAAACAAAACAGGAACTACCTCTAATTAAAACGATTAGCCCTGAAGGAAAAACAAGAGATGGGTAGACAGAGGACTAGGTCCTCTAACTTAAACGGGCCTAGCCCTAGAGGAAGAAAAAACACAAACAACAGACTGAGGACTAGGTCCTCTAACTTAAATGGGCCTAGCCCTTTGTGAAAGATAGCTTTAAAAGATGAAAACAATTAGGCAAAGCCCAAACAGCAAAAAACCCAACAGCGAGTGCAGGGATACAATAAAACAGGCCTGCAGAAGAACGGCCAAGAAAAAAACAGCAGAAACACAGCAAACAATGTCACACAAGGTCTTCAACAGACACCAGACTATAAACGAATACTAATATAGCTTAATAAAACTTTTTTAAACACTATAAGTCAAATAATAATAAGAAAAAAATTCCACTTAGCCACGGCCAAGAAGAAGCACATCTGAACTCGTCAAACAGCAAACGAGATGGGATATGTCAGCGGTGCATGACGGGATACCTCCTTGCCACAAGCCAACCAGAAGACTTTAAGCTAGAGAATTGCCGTGTCAGAGCCGAGGATTGGCTCTGAACCCAAGTGCAAGAATGAAGGCGAGATAGGACTACAGCACATCATATATTGTGAGAAAAACAAATATAGTAGTCCATGAAAAAAGACAAAAGTAGTTTGATCATCAGAATATTTACACCCATTCATTACAAAGTCTTATGTACAAAGAAACATGAAGCCATTAACCATTTGAAATGTCGGGACCCACCAGAGCAAGTCCTGATATATAGAGATTGAATGGTCGAAAGAATGACCTTACTTATAATGAATCTAAGATGTCATTTATATTCCCTTTTTTCTGAGGTATGGCGATCTTGCAGTTGGTATATATAACTTGGTGGGTCTTGCTTTTCACATGGGAGGGTGCAGGTGAGGCTTGCCTACACCCTCAGCAAAAAGAAATTTTAAGGTGAAGGGCAATTTTTGAGATTTGCTCTTCTCTGGGTTCTGCTTTTCACTCTTTTTTTTAATGGGTTTTCGTCACTCAGCATTATTACTGCTGACATTTTGATAGGGAGCCCATTAAGTGATAAAATGCCAGTATTTGCAAGCAGAAATGAGAGAAAGTGTACCATGTAGCTCTGCAGTGCCACAGTCAAATCCATTTTGCAAGAGGCATGTTTAGCACCTCAGGAGTATGTACAGGAACAATGATTTGGCTCCACATGTTCAGTGGCAATAGCTTCTAGTATCCATTGCTCTGAGGAAAGGCCATGGTTAAGTGTGTCACACTGGTGACCAACAGGACATAGGGACAGTATGGAACTTCAGGAACTGGAGTGCTGGCCTGATATGTATCCCATTGGGGAGCCATATGAGCATCATTTGCCATGACCATGAGATTGGCCATGTTCAGGTGTCATGACTATAATGGCTGGGGTGACACTGATGTAATCTCTGGAACAGTGTGTACTATCTGTGTAAGCATGGCTTGTGACCATCCACCATGCATCCAGACCCTTGTATAGCATGTAGATGCAAGGTGCATTTGCCACATGCTTCATGGATGTACCAATGGATGCCATATGAGATACCAATGACCTGAGCAAGTGTGTTTACTCTAAGTCCCGATATGCCATGGCCCTCGTCATGCACTGCAGGTCATCCAGGAGTCCATACAGCACCTGCACATTATCACACAGGCCAAAGCATGCTCACTATCTCTGTCATGGTGTGTATAGCATTTGTCTGTGCCTAAATCACTGACCTGTACATCCAGTGATAGATATCAAGTATGGTATCCAGATCTGGGAAAGACCTCAAGTCATGGCAGCCGTGCCTACCAACACATCTCTCTCCTATGGCGGGGGTACGAACATCAAATCCATTGAAGATGATGGATGTCATCTAATAGTGTGATTCCTATGTAGCTGTTTAGGGCTCACATTGACAGAATGTCCAGCAATAAAGACAGATGATGTCTGAGGTTTAGCCTGTAGTCCACTATCACCTCATACATGAGGGATTTGTGCATGTTCTCCAACATTATGGGTATATATATATATATATATATATATATATATATATATATATATATATAGTTTACTATCAAAAACACAGAGGTGACAAGTGCAAGTGTCCATATTTCCAACCCAAAATCAGAAATCAAATATATGAGCATGCACATAACCAAACGAGGTACTTAAGAAAAGTCGGCAACTCAGGAATGTCGACTTTACTGAAAATACCACACTTCCAGTCATGAGCTACAAACATTTTGTGGGGGGGCAAGCCCCCTCCACCCTCACTGTGGGGGGGCCGCACCTCCCACACCCCTCTGCTACTTATATATACACACTCTGAGATTGCACTACAGTGAAGGAAAGGGTACATTTCCCGATCCCTACTATAGTGCGATCTGCATTCAAAATGCTAAAGTGAATTCGCTGTTGTGACTTCAACATTTTTTTCCTTGCGCTCAATTGAAATGTTGAATACATGCTTTTAGGATTACACGTTTGCACATTGCATGTGCGAGATTTTGATAGTAATCCTATATGTGTGTGTATGTATGTATGTATATATATATATATATATATATATATATATATATATATTTATATATATATATATATATATATATATATATATATATATATATATATTTATATATATAGCGCCACTGTGCATCTGACCATGCCACATGCATACTGTCAAATATATATTGCCATCAATGTCAACCACAGGTGACCTGCTGACATCAGGCTTCTGCCATTCTGTTGCGCTAGACCCTACATCTTTGAAACCTGTGAAAGCATGAATATAACATGCCTGTGACAGTGCTGAAACATATACTGCACCACCCAACCTGTGGCAGAAATGAATTTAATACAGGCCAATTATTTGAATAGCATATGGAGACATGCATGCCTTGTGGTGCAGGCTGCCATATTGCAACTCTTCTGCACCTGAAAAACAAATATTTATAGCTGTTCTGTTGAATAAGCCCTTCTTATATGTGGGTCAGTCTACAGTTTGAAAAGTACTTGCTATTACTAGACTAGTATATCCCCTACAGACACTTAAACAATCATCACCAGCCCATCTCTCACATCCAATTCACTGCCAGTATGCGGGTCTGCTCACCTGCACCAGACTCTTCCACTTCTGTGACCTGCTTTTGTGGGAGTGCTACCCATTCCTGTGCTGGAACTGTCCCTGATATTGTCTTGTGTCTTGGTTTTGGTATGCAGTAGGATATTACTGACCCTGTGATGCACCTTTACTGCTGTCCTATTATGTTTACCCACAGCACTGATGTCTTTCACCATTCCCTGCCACAAATGGTTCTGAAAAAACGAATCAGATTTACCTTTTTTTCCAGGATGCACATACCATGTGTGCGTACAGCCTGAGGTAACACCTCCATCTCCTGGTTGGTGAACTTTTCTAGCTGTTGGCATTCTCTTGAGCCCATGACTAGACATGTACATCTGTGGTTACACAGCTGCAGAGTGAGTTTGTGATATTATCATGTGTCATGTTTTCTTGCACTGTGCATATATTGCAATAAAAAGTCATATCCACTGAATTCCTATCTAAGATTTGCTTTTCTTAAGGCAGCCTCATGCAATATGTCATTTGCCCTTTTACACTTAATACAATGGGCCTTGTTGCACTGTGAATATTATAATGAGGTAGTCTAGCAGGATTGTAACTGAATTACTGCCATGACACATTGTGTTAACAAACTCAGACAGCCCTTTCTGGCTCTTCCCTGTCCATCCTTGGGCTAATTCAACATGTGCACTCCACGCTCATATCTTGAGACTGGAAAGTTCTTGACACCACACCTCTGCTCTAGTGACATTTTTACAGCTCATAATTGCTGCCCAATGATGCATGTTGTATGACATCTATAATTTGTAATTGTATGTATGAGACTACCATTTGGCTCCTTTTAAAGATTTAAAGCATTTCCAGTCTGTTTAAAGGCTTTAAGAAGATAATGCAAGTTTCCCTTTAAGGGGGTGATGGCTCAATTTTGACACTTTGATTGGCTGCTGATGAGTGATCTCTTACATAAATTCTTGGCCCTACTTCCCTGGATTTATCTGATGAAGATTTGTGGTGAAACAAAACAAAACTGCTTATCTTATTTTAAATTATTTTTATTAAAGAGGATTTTAACAGTCCTGCCTATTATACAGCATTTTCTTGAGATCTGCATCTTGTTGTTCTGAGCAGACTGGGGTTTGTTAGCCACTGAACTTTTGTGGCAATAACCTCGGGTATGCCACCTTACTGTTCTTGCATAGTCACATTACTACTGTTCAGCAGTGTGACTGCTGCCGGTAACATGGCTGCTCTAATTTACTATGCAGACCTTTCTTTTGAAAGCTATTGCTATGCTGATACTACTACATAACTAAGCAGTAACAGGTAGCATTGGATCATGAGATGTTTTGATAGTGCTGTACCACAGTGTTATTAATTTTCCTGAATAATGACCCAAGTTGAACAAAGTTAACCACTGGTAATAAAATCATAATAGTAAAAAACTTTTTTTTTCTGATTGGATTACAGGAGCCTATTTATTATAGGCATATATCCAAAAACATATGCCATTTGCACACCTTTAATTGAAGAAATGCCACAAGAATACACAACCACAGCTGTCTCATTTTACTAAATGCAATTAACCATTTTCATTGTTAATATCAGTGGGACTTCTTCAAAATGAAACCCATACTCAAAAAACAACTAATAAAACTTTCTCATAAAGTCATGTGACATTAACATCCAATTAGATTTTATCAGAGATAGACTGCATTCATTTTAATTAAAGAACCATTACATGATTACAAATCATTAAAAAATCAAATAAGTCTAAGATATTAAACCATGTTATTATAACATCTATACTTATATGATAAATCAAACATTTAATAAAATATTCCATCTAAAAACACTGAATCTAAAAAAATTTAAGAAAATCCCCATTTTAGCTAACCATCATATGAAAGTAACTTTAGCACACTTATAATAAAAATCAATTATTTGAGTCCTGGATAATTAGTAGATAATTAGTAGCATCTGATTTTATTTGCCACTGTAATTCCCTGTTTTCTAATGCATCACCCCAAAGTCCCCTCCCTGCAAATTTCTGTCTAACGTCTCCAATACACAAAACCTGAAAAAATGGTTAGAACATATTTCAATATGTTGATATAATGCATTCATTTTTACCTTTTTAAATATCATAATTATGTTCATATATATGCTCTTTTTACATCTTTTCTGTTTTCCTGTATAAAATCATGGACATTTTTGACACTTAACCAGATAAACTACACCTTTTGACATACAATTATATTACCCATCACTTTAGCTACACTTTCCTTCTTCAGTATATGACAGCACTGCTGGCAATATTCACACATATATGCATGCGTCTTTCCTTTTACCATTTGTAATTTTAGTATTGCTCACCATGTTATAGTTATATCCCTCCAAAACACGATAAAACTCTTCCCCCCTTGATTTTGTTTCTGCCTTATCCCAGATGTCATTATTATTATTATTATTATTATTATTATTATTATTATTATTATTAATAATAAAAATTTGCCATTTTCTGTCTATAGCTAGCCTAATGGGTTTATGGTCTACGATAAGACCATAGACTTATCATGTATACCTTTATTTTGTTCATCTTTTTTTTCTGTAGCTCTCCACCATCTCTCAGAAGTGGGCTATACACACCTTTTATTTCTTTTAGTATCTTACCAGTTTTCCTTTAACTGTAGATTGCTTTTGAAACTTATGATGACAACTATTGTAATACAGTATGAAATTAGAAAAAGCGGGCTTTCTATAAATATTTAATAAAAATATTTTAAAATCAAAATATTTTCAAATTTGCATATCCAAATAATGAAAACTAGTTTTGTTAACTTCAAATGTATATCTCAGAAATATGTTGTAGAATTGATATAATTAATAATTTTTTTCTTCATCTATCCAAAAACTACAAATGTCATCCAAAAACCTAGAATAAAAGGATCAACATTTGGCAAATGGGCAAACAACTATATCTTTTTCTTCCATTGTGTCATCACAATACTTACAAATACTGGAGCACATGGAGTCCCCATTGTTACACCAGTCTTTCACTGAAAACATAATTCTTTAAAATAAGTGTAGTTATTAGTCAACACTATATCCATAAGTTCAGAATTAATTACATTAATTCCTGGTTATTAAATAACTCTGAATTCACAAAAAATCATTATACAACGACCCCCCATTAATATTCAAAAACGTGCACGCTGATTGGCCAGCATGCACGCTGTAAATCAAAGTTATAGTAATGGAAAAAGGTCCAGTCGCCCGGACTTTTTCCATTACTATAACTCTTTTTTTTTTTTTTCTTACAGCAACGGAGAACGCAGGATCTCCATTGCTTCACACTGTCTCACTATGTTATACTCGTTTAACATAGTGAGACAGTTTGTAAAAAGCAACGGAGATCTTGCTTTCTCCGTTACTTTTTACAAACTGTTTCGCTATGTTAAATGGGTTTAACATAGCAAGACAGCTTTAAAAAAAGCAACGGCTCCATTGCTTTTTTTAAAGCTGTCTCGCTATGTTAAACCCATTTAACATAGCAAAACAGTTTGTAAAAAGCAAGGGAGATCTTGCTTTCTCCATTGCTTTTGCCCACAGCTCTGATGTACTGCATAGGCATACGCATGCGCAGTACATCAGAACTGCCACAGAATAACTATATAACTAACAATAAAATCACTGACCCGCACTTTAATGCTTCGAAAACTATTCTTATACCGAAAGAGAATACTGATTTACATAACCCGGATAATTATAGACCTATTTCACTTTTGAATATAGATATGAAAATTATGACATCGATTTTGGCTAATAGATTGAAGAAGATAATTAACCTTATAATATCAGATGAACAAGCCGGTTTTATACATGGCAGACAAACTACAGATAATACGTTATCACTTCATACACTGATTTCTTATGCCACTCACAGGAACTGTAATGCATATGCACTCATAATTGGCGCACAAAAAGCTTTTGATAGAGTGAACTTAGAATGTTTGTTTGATACTTTAGCATGTTTTAATATACCGCAAGAATTCATTTTAACTTTAAAAAAACTATATAATAATCCTTATACAAATCTAGTTATTAATAGGAATCTCTCAAAAAGAATTCAAATTAAGAATGGTACCCACCAAGGGTGTCCGTTATCTCCTATATTATTCAATTTATATTTGGAACCATTATTTCTACATATCAAACAAAATATTTATCACAATGCTCCAATAATTTATGGTACGAAGATTTCCATGGCTGCTTTTGCGGACGATTTGAATATTTATTGCACAACACCTGTTTCAGATATTAAGAAAATATTAAAAGCTGTGGAAGACTTTGCAAAAATATCTAATTACAAAATAAATAAAAAAAAAAACAAGGTATTCCCATTAAAGATGCCTACACCCTTCTCGCTTTTACCATTGGTAAGGCAGGTAAAATCCGAAGAAAAAATTAAATATTTAGGAGTTGTTTTTTCAACAGATAATAGAGACTTTTACGTAAATAATGTTAAGTTAATTTGGGAACAGATAGTATCTGATTTAAAAAGATGGGATAATCTGAAATTACCAATAATGGCAAAGACCTCAGTTATTAAAATGAACATACTCCCCAGAATACTATATACCTTTAGAGCTACTCAAGTTCAAATTTCCAGGAAATTCTTCAAA
Source organism: Protopterus annectens (assembly GCF_019279795.1). Taxonomy (NCBI): domain Eukaryota; kingdom Metazoa; phylum Chordata; order Ceratodontiformes; family Protopteridae; genus Protopterus; species Protopterus annectens. Next base: position 1,469,457,731 of record NC_056732.1, on the reverse strand, counting down.
CAACTTCATACAGAATTAGCTAGATTTGTATGGGAACCTAGAAAAGTTAGGATATCTTATGACAAACTGATGACTCCGAAAAATAGGGGGGGGGGTTTGGAACTACCGAATTTTGTAACATATTATTTAATAATAAACGCTATTAGAATTTTAAGAGTAGTTAACTTTGATAAGATCAATTCGAAATGGGCTCCTAAATGGTTGATTCTAAATCATAAACATGTTGCTGGTCTGGGTATTAATTGTAAGGCATTACCTTTTTTAAACAAAGATACCCTTAAAATGTACGTATTGATGGAGCATATCAAAATATATATAATATCAGTACAAAGTCTGTTTAACTCACTAAATCTTTTACAATATATGATGATTTTTCAACCATTTCACAAAAATCCGAATTTGAAACTTGGTAATCAGTTGATAGACCTTAAGAAATTCCCACTTATAAGTAATTTAACCATATTTGATCTATATCCCTTTCTAGGAATCTCAATACATAACATACTAAGAGAGATGGATCTCCCTAACTCATATTTAATTATAATAAGACAGTTAAAGGACTTATCAATAAGCTATTTTAGTAATAGGAATTTTAAAATTAAAGAAGAAGATTTAAACATTTGCCTAAACTTATGGCAAACCTTAACACAGGAATGTAAATATATAACAGCGTCATATAGTTTGATGAAAGAGGTGAAATACAATAACCAAATACTTTTATCGAAATACTGGAAGGAGAAATTGTTAACGATTGAGGATAGTAAAATAGTGAGAGCAATTAACTTAACCTTAAAATCAGTGTCCCTTCAAAAGTTATTATTTACTCAGTTGATGATATTTAATAATGCGTATTATACGCGTCTCACTTTACATAAATTTAACTCAAAAAAACTCACCCAAATGCCCATATTGTATAAATCAAACGGCTGACCTTTTACACATGTTCTGGAGTTGTAAATGTATTTTTAAACTCTGGAATTCTTTGAAATTCCAACTACAAAAAATGGGATATCAACAGTCTACACTTTCTTGGGAGTTTATGATTCTGCATATTCCACCAACTAATTTGGATAGATCCCAAAGGATCATACTTGTAAATATCTTTTTGTTAATGAAGCTATATATAGCTACAAATTGGCTGAACCCATCCCAGACTTCATGGGAAAATTTCAAGAGTGTAGCGATAAAACATATCTTAGCACATAAATTATTAATTAGTGATCATAAGAAAAGTGTAAATAATACAAAAATATGGGAGCAAATCTTTAACATTGTCTTAGCTTAAGGTTCCATTCCACTTTTCTCCGGGAAGTACAGACTAACTATCGAGTTGGCTATAGATAAGTATTATACTGATACTAGATTTTTATTCTTTTTTTTTTCTCTCTGTAATATCTATTTAGAAGTGTATAGTTATGTATAATGACTCTATGTGACTGTTGGAAGCATTCATGTATATATTGTAAATAGGTTTTAGTATTGTATTAACATTTAGAATAAAAAGAAAAATAAAGAATTATTATTGAAAAAAAAAAAAGAACTGCCACAGAATACCAGACAGCTGTGGAAGGGCAGCAAGGAGGCATTATACAATGCCATTATTTAAGAAAATTATTTTTTTTTCTTAAATAATGTCATTGTATAATAGCAATAACCCACTTCTGGGTGTGGGTAATGCTGGATTTACCCATGGTTGGCTTTGTTTGGTCACTCCGGCTTCGCCCTCCTGACCAAACCACGCCAACCCTGGGTAAATCCAGCATTACCCATACCCAGGTGTGGGTTATTGCTATATAAACCATTCCAATCCAGTCAAATAAGGTATAACAGTATACAAATTTTTCACATCCACTGTTAAAAATATTATATCATCCAAAAATGTTACATTCTTCAATTTCTTTTAAAAGTCCTATTAGTCCTTCAACAAATGTTGTTGACCCCTTAAAACTATATTCATTTTAAAATTATTCAACTTACCTATAGAATACATTTTTGATATGTACTGAATGAAACTTATTGATGTCTGTATGTCAAAATAGCATGAAACCTGATAAGGGGTTGGTTAGGTGTTATGAACAAAATGGATTATGTTAATAAGATGAACACATTACTTTTTGATGAGACATATGAGGAGAGCTCAAGGAATGAAATTCATATTGCTTATAGTAGACTGATGTTCTTTTGTATGATATGGTCATGATGGGGCAAACTAATGAGGATAACTATAAATATTTGAAAGTAGATAAACCATTAGTTCCTAAAATTTTTGGAATCTCTAAAGTACAGAAAAATGTCATAGATCCTCCCATGTGTATACTTGTGGATGCTGGGAAGTCAGCTTAATTAATAACTTTTTAGTGGATTCCAAGTTTTTAATAACTAGGACAATAATGTAAATTTTAAACTTATGACTATAGTATTGATAATAACTACATCTATTTTGAAGGATTATATTTTCAGCAAAAGGCTGTCATAGCAATGGGGATTGCATGTGCTCCAGTATGTGTAAATATTGATAAGGTACAGTGAGAGAAAAAATATATATTTGATTGCCCATTTGACGAATTTGGTTCTTTTTAATATCTGCTTTTGGATAGCATTTGTATTTTTTTATATAGATAAAGAAAAGAAGATAGGTGAATGTACTAATTTTATCAATTCTACAACAGAATTTCTGAGATTTATATTTGAAATTTACAAAACTAGATTTACATTTGAAATTAACAAAACTAGTTTTAATTAATTAGATATACACATCCGTAAAGCCTTTGATTTAAAAAGATTTATATCAAATATTTATAGAAAACCTATTCCATATTACATTACAATATTTGCCATCCTATGTTTCATAAGAAAGGTATAGTTAAAGAAGAATTGATAAGGTTAGTCAGAATGGTGTCTGAAATGGACAAGTTTATGAAGAAAGTGATAAGTTGGTCCAGGTGTTTTATAGGAGGGGCTATTATATCAAACTTGTAAAACCTATACAGGATAACGTTATTCAAAAAAGAATAAAATGTAAGCATAGCCCACTTCTATGAGAAGGTGGAGAACTACAAAAAAAGAACAACAAAATAAAGGTATATATGATAAGGCTATGGTCTTAACATACAGTCTAGACCATGAAGCTATTAGGTTAGCTACAGAGAAAAACATGGCAGATTAATAATAATAATGATAATAATAATAATAATAATAATAATAATGATAATAATAATAATAATAATAATAATAGCAATGGCAGTTGGGATAAGGTAGGAACACAATCTCAATTGTTTTATTTAGCAAAAGAGAAGAGTTCTAAAGAGTTTTTGGAGGGATATGACTCTAACATTGTGAGCAATATTAAAATTAAAAATGGTAAAGGGAAGGACACATATAGGTGTAATTGCAGCCAGCAGTGCTATCATATACTGCAGGGGAAAGTGCAGAAGTGAACAAACAAATTATTAAAAGTGGCGGGTACTATAACTGTATGTCTGTATCTGTATGTATTTTGGGTGGCTCAGTGGTGCAGCGGTTAACGTTGTCACCTCACAGCAAGAGGTTCTCCGGTTCAATTCTCATCTGGGGTGACTTCTGTGTGGAGTTTGCATGATCTCCCTGTGCTTGCGTGGGTTTCCTCTGGGTGCTCTGGTTTCCTCCCACATTCTAAAGACATGCATCTGTAGCATTTCTTCCTGAGCCTCTGCTGAAAACAGGCTCAGAGGAGCCTTGTCGGACTTTCCCGGTCAACAAATGTAAAACAAAAAATAAAATAAATGTCAAAATGTGTCGTTTATCTGGCCAAGTGCCAAGAATTTCCAGGAATTTATATAGGGAAAACAGAAAGGATGTTACAAGAGCATATATTTGAGCATACCTTTCAACTCTTCAGATTTTTGCAGAATGTCCAGATTTTTGCCTCGTATGTTTGGTCTGTTTCATAAAGTTGTGGTTTTCTGGAAAATCATTGGCAAATCATTGAGGACTGAAGCCAGAAAATAATACACACATTTGAGTTTCAGACTTTGCATCCTTCAGAAAATTCATGCTGGGGGGCGTGGCTAGGATGCTGAACTGATAGCTGCACTTCATTTCAGCTCTCTTACCTCAATACAATTCCTGACAGGAATTTTACAAAATAATATTTAATTTGAAGAAATTTTTATTACTAACTTATTTCTAATAACTCTGAGCATCTATAAGAAAAATTTTATTGTCAGAACTTGAATAATTCCTGTCAAATTAATTACTGGAAAATCAGCACCAATATCAGCTTTACAGCATGAGTCATCTAAGGAATACAGTACAAGACTCTTCTCTCAAAAAAGACCTGCAGTCTCTCATTACAAATATACAGGAACTTACAATAAAAATCGACAAGATGGACAATAAAATAGATACTTTTAAAGAAAAGTGCTCACAACAACTGGAACAGCTTCAAGAAATGTTTACACAGCAGAAAGGACAGATATCACTTATTGAACAGTCATTAAGTGACATTGACACTAGAGTCCAAATAGAAGAACAACAAACGGAATTCTTACTTCAACAGAATACATATTTACTAGAAAAGCTTGATGATATGGAAAACCAAACAAGAAGAAATAATATTAGAATATATGGTCTACCAGAAAAATCTGAAGGGGACAATATGATAAACTTTCTTACCACCTGGATACCAGATGTAACAAAAATACCTGAAGCTCTTTCATATGGTATAGAACGCATAGATCACTAGCAGCTTCTGGAAATGCTTCTTCTCGGTAAGAACAAGCCGAGATCTATAATTGTGAGACTTTATTCTACACAAGATAAAGATCTTATATTAAGAAATGCTTGGGCAAATTCTCCCATCAAATACAATGATTCATTAATAAGATTTGACAATGATTATTCTACAAAGGTGGTTTCAAAAGAAAAGAATTTCTACCAATAAAAAACCTTGAAGAAAAAGCAACTGAAAGTCCATCTTTTATTTCCAGCAAGACTGAAAGTTTTTCTACCAAATGGAATAAAAATCTTTGAAACAGTAGATTCAGCAATAAAATACCTTACCAACAACAACATCCTAACACATGAAGAATCTATGGACTGGCCAATAAGTACACAAGAGAAATGCTGAAGTAAATAATTGGAAAACTGTTGAGCAAAAGAAAAAAAACTAAAGGACAAATAATCTTACATATGTTATATTCTGTAAAAATCTAAATAATAATACTAACAACAAAAGAAAAGTTCTTACTGTCTTCAAGTTACACCAAAACAGGTACTGTTTTCAATTATATTTTAAATGTCAAAATTAGCATAAATGTAAATACATTTATCTCAAATCACATCAATATACTAAGCATAATTTAAACATTACTCTATTTTTCATTATTATCCATCTATTATTTTCATATTCTTAATCAGAGTAATCAATGCATAATAATGTTCCCAAATAGTTTATTTATTTATTTATTTATTTATTTTCTCTCTTTGTGTTTTGTTGTTTTTATTTTCTCTTCTTTTTATTAAATCTTCATTAACTTATAATACTTTAATCAGTATATGGTTATATTGCTTAATAGGTATAGTAATGGCTGCTATATAACTTATTATTAGTTACATCCCTGATAGTATTACTTTTATAAGTTAAAAGTGTCCCTGTTTGGATAAACGCTAATGCTGGGCAGAAATGTGTTGCTTTTGAAATGAAGTATTTCAGTTAGGATGTATCATAAGACTACTTTAAATAATCTTAAAAGATGTTCTGCCTTTGACCCATATGCACATACTGATATAGTCCAGTGAAAAAATATGTTTTAAGTGATATTTTGAGGCTATAAGTCATGTGTGTTATGGCTCCAGACATCCGGAGTTGAAAGATGCTTGTGACTAGCTTAGATATCCTGTTGTCTTTTCTTTTGTAGATAAATAAGGCATAGCATGTTTAAAATGCAAAGTTTGACAGTTGTGAACACTACTCCGTAAACTAGAGTGCTTGCGTGCACACTACATGAGTTTGTCACCAAATAAGAGGAGGGAAAAGAAAAAGAAAAACACATACCTTTTCCTGCTTGGTTCTCGAGACAATTTAACAGCCACAAACATCACTAGAAACTTGAGTTACTTATTGCTTGTCGCATTTACTTGTGTACGCCATCCCCTGACTCTTTCTAATTGATGTCTAGTCAGAAAATAAGCTAGGTTCACATTTAAAGATACAGAAACCTAAATTCCTTCTAAGGAAACATAAATAATATAAAAGGTTCATATAAATATACACAGATATTTATTTTTGAAGCACTTTCAGTTTATGGCTACTGATGTCTTCTAGCACCTTGATAGATAAGGACATGTTTAAATTTCCAGACATTTTAGCTATCCCTTACTATGTTTTACACAGCAGAGTTTAAAAAGCAGAAATTAATCATCAGCAAATAAAATCACTGCTGTTTTACAAATTCTCTAAAGAAACTAGTAAATGTCAAGCAACTGACAGGTTTGTTTTGGGGAGGGTTGCCATTTCCCACGCTGGTGCTCCTGCAGAATACTACTGATGTCCTGCTGCCAAGGTATGCCCTCGGGTGGGCAGGTGGGATGCAACAAGAAGGTAGGATGTGCATTTGGCAAATCAAACATTTAGATGGCGTTATGGTATACTAGATGGAGAAAGTGGAAGCAATGATTGTATAGGCAACTATAATGAGTAACATAACAACAGTGGATTTGACCCGTGTGTCAATTATACAATGTTTATATCCCATGTGGCTTTGGGCTTTGTCGAAGCATCTGTGTTCTACACACATATTGTGTTGGATCTGATTTGAGTGGAAGGGGAGAGGCTTAGCCCACACCCTAATTTGTTACTGGGTTGCCATGCATTATGGGCATGCATTGTGGCAGGTACTCAACAGGCTATCCATCCTTAGATGGCTCATGCTGTTCCGTTTGCTCATCTGAATGGTGACTGCGGCTGTGCTCTTCTTGTTATGTTGCCTGGCTGTGGCTTCACCCTTCTTATAATATTGTCTGGCTTTTTACATTATCAAGAATGACACAATACTAGTGTATGCGGGTATATCATGTTACTGTTAGTGTGGACAAGGATGCTTGACAATGCAACTATGATTCTTGGACCTTTCTGCAGACGGGTGTGTTGTCTGGCAGTTGAGACCCTGGTTTTTCCTGATCAGCGGACCTGTATTTTTGTGTTTCAATGTGACTGCATGAAAGGATGCCAGTATTGGTCTGCAAGTTTGGTGGGCAGTAGATTCATTGGGGATTGATTTGAGGAGACACTTGTATTATGGCTGGGGCACTTGACATTTGATAAATGTATCCTCTCAATGATGCGTTCTGTCTGGTCATTGGCTGTAAAACAGCTTTTCTGAGAAATATTGTTGTGGTGCCAGTTAATGATTTGGATTAAATGTTTCTATATACAGTCGTGAAGCAATTGCCAGGATAAAATGGTACTCTTGCAGTGCATGGATCATCGTGGCTGTCCTCCGATGTTGGAGGAAAAACAAGCTTCTTGGACACCTTTTTGACGTGGTAAAGGTGTTACCCCATGGTTTGAATACGTTTTGTCTCTTTGCTGCAAAATGGGTTGGGAATTTTGGCCTGTAATAGTTTCAGACATGGTGGTTTGAATCTTGGCAGCTTCCATTGTTTTGATGTGTTCTCCAGTATACTTTTGTTCAGTCATAGGATTGAATTACTGGTGTTGAGTAGGTCAGGATTGTATCTCCAGCACTTGTTGTCAGCAGATAGACTCACTGGTTGGGTGTCAGTCTAAGCTGTGGGAGTTGATGTGTGATATACATAGATGTTTGCTTTGAGGGTGTGGTCAAGTGCGCTGCAGTTTTACCTCTGTACTGTGTCAGTTTTCATTGTGCAGGGTCCCTCTGAGGGTTGATGGAAGTGTTGGCAACAAGACACTCAATCAGGTAACAACATTATGAGTGGTCTCTTGGATAAGGGAGCTGTCTAAATTGTGATCTTGTTGTCTCCAGCCATGGGAATTGTCATTGAAAAGCTGAAAAATGCAATCAGAGGAACATATTTAATGTCTACTAAAGAAATATTAATATACTTATACATTGTATCGCATTTCAGTTTATGTTAAACATGAAATATGATGTAGTTTCAGAACTATTCATGTTTTTATTCCAATATGACTTTGCAAATATTAATTTAAACACTGGTTTCGGACTTGAGTAGTCTAAAACAATTGCACAACAATGGTACTGTATTATACAGTAATGTCAGTAAATAGTTTTCAACAGATGTATGAAATATACAGTTATAGATTTTAACATGATGTTTATTAATACCCTAAATTATTTTGAAATGATACTGCCTTAATCTAAATATTTGTACCTTTTTGAAACCTGCTTAGAAGTAAGTATTATTGAATTACAATAAGATGAGTAAAGAATATATGTATATATTTTAGCTGATTAGATTATCTTAATATATTATTCAATTATCTTTATTTAAAACTAAGAGGATAAGAGAAACTGATCCAAATATTATTTGTGAGGGTAGAAAGTTTGTTTGGTTAGATTCACTAACCAAACGAAGAGGTATATTACCTCATAGCAATAGGGAATGGTTTTTAAGGTTAACAATTACAAGTTTGGAAGTTCTTTGTTTTTTTTTTTATTCTATCACTTTGGTGTCACTCAGAAACATGCAAAAATCATACAAGAAAAACTTTTGAATTCTGTATCCAAGATGGAACTAAGAATAAACAATATTTACATAAACTTACACATAAAACAAACTCAAAACTAGGAAATGAAATGTTTATCCATAAATGTTAATGGTCTAAATAATAGTAATAAAAGGAGAAGCCTATTCAAGTACATAAACTTACATAAACCACAAATAGTCTTTTTACAAGAGACACACTTATTAGATAGAGATATAAACAACTTAAATATTAATAATTACACAGTACTAATAAACTCTCAATACAAAACAAAAAAGAGGAGTAGCTATACTACTGCAACTCAACTATAACACCTAAAATAATTACTACTCATCAAGATACATCAGGTATGTTTCGTCTAGTTTCAATAGAGTTAAATAAGAGAATCTATACGTTAGTAAATCTATATTGGATCCCAGGACTAGGATTAAAACAGTTAAACAGCATTTTGAAGAGATAATTCATTTAACTAAGGGTAGCCTGATATTGGCAGGAGACTTCAACTGTATAATGAATGAAAAAGATACAGATTCTAAATCCAAAAGAAGAAAACAACCCATCTCTAAAGCACTATCAAAATTTCTAGATACATTGTATTTAAAAGATATAAATGAATTTGCAGAACCAGACTCACTAATCTTCACATTTTATTCTCATAGATATAAAACTAACTCTAGAATTGATAGAATATATGTTGCCAATGACCTAATAACAAAAATTGACAAAGTCAAAATCATAAATTGTCCTTTATCTGATCATAATGCCATAGTCTTTGAGATAGAGCTTACACCATTTTATTCAAATCCCATTACTAGGATACCTTCCTATATCACAAAATTGAGAGATTTCAAAGAATTTTATGAAGAAACAATCAAAAACTTTCTAGAAATAAATTACACAGAAGATATTTCAGAAATATATGTCTGGGATTCATTAAAAGCAGTTACATATGGGAAGATATTATCCTGGTACATAAATAAAAGGAAGTTATGGAATAAAGATATGCTAGACTTACAAAACAAAGCAGATAAATTGAAACTGGAAATACAAAAGGGTAATGCTACTCAAGTTCAAGAACTTACACAAATCAATAAGAAGTATACAGAATTGCTACACCATAAGATTATGATTAACTTAGAAAAGATAAAAATAAACTCATACTCTCCTAATTCAGCACACCTGAGATACTTAACTAATAGAACAAAAAAAATAATTAAATCTAAGCAAATAAAAGAAATATTTATTCCCAATACTAACAAAAGAGTTACGGAACTAAATGATATTTTAGAAGCATTCAGACTCCAATTTAACATTGATAATTCCATAAATACTCAAGCTACACCTACTAAGGATATAAAAAATACTTAGAAAACAATATTCATATTAAATTAACACAAGAACAAATAGACATTATAAACAAACCAATCAATATGACAGAATTAAAATCACAAATTAAAAAGCTCAAGACAAATAAAGCACCTGGCCCAGACAATATGCTACCAGAAATGTATAAATTAATACCCAATCAAGCCATATCTTTATTATTAAAAGTATATGATATAGCCAATAAAGATTTGAATATACCACCCTCTTGGAAATATTCATTGATATCCCCAATTATCAAACCAGATAAAGATGAGAAACAGTGTTCCTCATATAGGCCAATATCATTACTCAATATAGACTACAAGATGTTTATGGCTATATACAGATAGGATCAAACACTTTCTTCCTTTCTTAATTCACAAAGATCAAACAGGTTTTATTAAAGGAAGAAATACTTCAGATAATATTAAAGAATACTAACATTAATAGATTATAGCAAACATAAAGTCCTAAATTTAAATGTAATCTCATTAGATATTAATAAAGCTTTTGATTCGTTAATTGGAACTTTCTTTCACTAGTTTTAAAAGAATATAACTTTCCTTCTAATTTTAATAATCTTATCCAAATACTATATGAAAAATCTACTGCATATGTTAAACTGGGATCATATAGATCAGGCCCTATAACAATGAAAAAGGGAACTAAACAAGGTTGCCCTTTATCACCATTGTTATTTGCATTACTCATAGAACCCTTTGCAAATCAAATCAGATCAAACAATAACATAAAGGGCATTTGTATTAATAAAATGTTAAACCTTAAAATCCAACTCTTTGCTGATGACATACTATTAACTCTCTTAGATGCAAATGAGTCTTTGAATGCTCTATTTAACTCCATGAATAAATTTCAAAATATTTCAGGCTTAAAATTTAATGAAAACAAAACTAAAATTATGCCCTGTAATTGTAAAAAAAAAAATAATATAAACAAAAGATTTTCCAAATATATAGTAACAGAAAGTAAATTATTATATCTGGGAATAAATCTACTCAATGAATTAACAGATTCTCTAATATTTAACTATAATAAAATACTAGACAAAATAGAACAAACAATTGGTTACTGGAATAAATATATCTTTTCAACAGCAGACAGATTATATCTTATTAAAATAATCATATTTCCCAAAATATTATACTTAATACAAAATTTTTCATTGCCACCTCCCAAATATATTATTCAAAGATACAATAAACTAATTTTAAATTTTCTATGGTTTCCAAATAAACCCGTATAGCCTTAAATAAACATTTGCCAGATTGGGAAGATGGTGGAATTAATTTACGGATATTGATTTATATATTACCTCATCTGTTATTAAAAACATAACACTATGGTTAAATAATTCATACACACCTATATGGAAACAAACCCATGAGCAGATTTACATAGAAATCAATTGTAATCACATACAAGACAACTTAACAGTAATACCATCACCCCTTATATGGATGTTAAAAGATTATTTTTTAGGGAAAAGGAATAATATTAATAAATTGCCATCAAACTATGTAAGTTCTACACTTTCAGTGTTCAGAACATATATAAACAAAATACCAAATATTAATTCTTGGATTTTTCTTATTTTCCCTATAGCTTTTACACCAAATATTCTAGATACATTCCAAATATCTAAAATAAATATACTTAAAGAAGAAACATTACTCTTTTGGCATCAACTTATAGAGAAAGGGAAAATTCTAACAAAGGAACAGATAATTTATAATTATAATATAAATAAAGACAATTGGCTGTTTTACAAAATCTAAGGCATTTTCTTATAAATAAAATAGAACAAATGCAACCTTCAGTTAGACATGAAGCTCCAAAACTCATTGAATACCTTATTCTTATCACAAAACAGCCTTATCAGGGTACAGGTTATTTGTCTAATATCTATAAAATTGTTAAAAAAAAACTATCATGAAAAATCATACTGGGATTATTATACTTTAATAAACAACCATCCTCCAGTTGAAGAAGAAAAAAGTAATATTCTAAAATCTTCCAAATTTTCTACATTATCAAAATACTGGCAATTATTCACTTAGAGATATCTACACAGAAGTTTCTATACACCACATAGGTTAGCCAAAATGTATTCTATTGAAGATCAATGTTGGAGATGCCATATCAAGATAAAAGCAGATTGGCAGCATGTTTTTTATGAATGTATATGTCTCAATATGTACTGGAAATTCATTAATTATTTTTTTCAGACTGTTTATAATGATAATTTTCAATTAACAAAGTCTTTAATTTTATTCAACTCTCCTATTCCAAACTGTGTACCAAAAAAAAGACACTAAAATCCTATGGTCACTATTGGCAATTTCACGTAAAATCATAACTATACACTGGAAAAATGAGGCTTCGCCTACGTTCAAGGAATTTGAGACTTTAACAACAACAGTTGCTCACATGGAAATATTAACAGTGAAGAACAGAACTAAAAGATCTACTTCTTACTATTACTCTTGGATGAAAGTACTGGAAATACTTGAAAATATCGAAGAAGATATATCATCTTATGCTTCTAACTCTATATAATATAGAATTTCAATGTTATTTGCATAGACACCAATGTAAATAGTTATATAATGGTTTGAAGTTAGTAATGTTTTAGAATTGTAAATATGTTATTTATCTTTATTTCATGCAATGTTTAAGACATCTTATTTGAAATAATAAAAAAAATATTTAGTGAAAAAAAGAAAATTCATGCTAATGCATAACCTGTTATTCTATCAACTTTCTAAGTTTGTAACAGCAATATTTAAAACATGTCCCTATTTTTAGGCCTTTGTACATCCATTGTTTGTGCCTTTTTCCAGATTTCTTGCTCTAATAGGTCAAGCGGTATGTATTTGAGTATAATTATGATATTTAAAAAGGTAAAAAAAAAACTATTGCATTATATCAACATACTGAAAAGTGTTCTAAGCATTTTTTCAGGTTTTGTATATTAGAGAAAGTAGAAAGAAATTTGCAGGAGGGACCTTGGGGTGATGTACTAGAAAAGTAGGAATTATAGTGGTAAATAAGAATATATTCTACTAATTATCCAGGATTAAATGAACCGATTTCTATTATATGTGTGCTAAAATTATGGTCATGCGATGACTACTTAAAATAGGGGTTTTCTGAACTATTTTAAGATTCAGTGTTTTTAGATATAATATTTTATTAAAGGTTGTATTCATTATATAGGTAAAGATGTTATAATCACATGGTTTAATATGTTACTCTTATTTTAAATTATTAGAATTATTATTATTATTGGGTGGCTGCGGTGGTGCAGTGGTTAGTGTTGCTGCCCCACAGCAAGAAGCTCACCGGTTCGATCATCGGCTGGGGTGCCTTCTGTGCGGAGTCTGCATGTCCTCCCTATGGTCGTGTGGGTTTCCTTCAGGTGCTCTGGTTTCCTCCCACATCCCAAAGACATGCTGTAGGTGGATTGGACACTCTAAATTGGCCCTAGGCATGCATGTGTAGGCCTTCTGTGCAAGGTTGGGCGTCCGGCTGGCAACTCGACACCATAAAAGCTCCACTGCCAATTATAAGTGGACAGGTGATCCACTGTGGCAACCCCTAACTGGGAAAAAAGCCAAAAGAAGAAGAAGAAGATTATTATTATTTTCTGTAATCATGTAATGGTTCTTTGAATAAAATTAATGGAGTCTATCCCTGATGGACTCTAACTGAACGTTAATGCGTTAATGCAAGGACCACCATAGCCAGATCTCACCTAATGTCTACTCTTCTCTATGCTTCCTCCATATACACTAATCTCTCCAAAAACAACATCAAGAAACTAGCAACATCTTACTATAATATAGCTCGATTTGCTACAGGATCCCCTTTTAGAACTCATCACTGCCTGAATCTAAGACAGCTAGGTTGGCTTGAGCTTCCTAACCAGCTCGCACTTCAACAGCTCTTAATAGCTCACAAGATACTATACCAACCTACTAAAACACCAATACTCTCTAACCTCATTTCACCATACAATAACCTAAAACATCTACGTTCTTCAAACAAACTACTGATCAATACTACTAAACCCAATAACTCTGCAGATGACGGCCTCTTTTCCAACTCTGTTGGAAAAATATGGAACAAACTACCCTCTGATATCTCATCTTTGACCTCTCTCCCACTTTTTAAGAGACAACTGAAAATGTATCTCAATAAACACTGGCTTTGCTCCTGCACTAACCCAGATTAACTTTCCTTCTTCCTCTCTCTTTTCTTCTTCCATAATTCTTTTTTCTCTTCTCCCTGTTTCCTTGATAGCTTTCCCTTTTCATAACATCTATGTAGATATATGTTTTCACATATATACTGTATGACTATTGTAATCCACAATAAAAAAAAAAAAATTGATTACACTTTTTGGATTTTGCTCCTATCATAATACCTGTAATAACTTGTATTATCTACTTCTGTTTATAAATTATAACCTTGTATTGCCTATCTCTGTTTAAACTTGTAATAACCGATGGAGCTTTTCTCCCCGGGCCTCTACTGAAAATGGACATATATCCAGCTAGACTAGCGCGGTCAACAAATGTAAAATAAATAAAAATAAATAAATAAATAAAATAATGCCACATGATATGATGGTGAAGTTTTATTTAGTTGTTTGGTAGGTATGTGTTTTATTCTGAAAAAATCCTGAAGATATTACGGACAAAAGCACTTAACTGAGTTTAATAAAGTGAGAGAACGGTGGTTGAGTATTCTCATGGCATTTATTTGTGTTTAAAGTTGCAAGTGAGCACACCAAGTACACTTTTTTTGGTTATATGCCATTTGTAAATGTATCAGATGGAGAGAAGACTGGTAATGCTGGAAGTAAAGTGAAATATTTTGAAGAATACTTCAGCACAAGTTTTGTACAGAAAATCATAAAAATTCTTTTACACCTACTAGTCTTTTGGTTGGATGTTAGCAACTATGCACATCCATTGCCTTAGTAACCTTTTCAAAGAAGTCCACCAGATTCAGTAAACATGACCTTCCTTTGACAAAGCTAAACTGAGATGGATCTAGTTCCTAGAGGTCTCATATGTCCCTGCTGATAATTTCCATGATAATTATTTCCATGGCTTTGCAAATATGACTAGTCAGATTAATAGGTCTGTAGAAGGGTGTATGACTATGGTAGCACTCCATTCATGTGGCACAAAGCCTGTTTTAAGACTATAGTTAAATAATGACTCCAGGGGTTCTGAGAGGTCATATCTGGGATGTTATTGAGGCTAATTAAGGCCATGTTGTTGGCTTTAGTGAGTGCTGCCAGAACATGCTCCATAGTTATAGTTGAAGGAGTTATGTTTGAGGGTTATGAGAGGGGGGTTAAAGCTGGAACTGAATTTCCTCAATAACGGGTTTGCTATATCACCAGGCTCAGTGTGTGATGATATAGGCAAGTACCACCATAGCCAGCAGGAATCTATAAAGAATGATATGTGCTTTGAATTTCAAACTGATTTATACAAGATACTTGTGTTACAAATGTAGTATAACTATATGTCATTTGTATATCAAACAGATTTGTACAGATGCTTGTGGTGAAAATGTATTTGCAAAGTTTGCTTGTGTTGAACTGTATCTACAGTGCACCCTGCTGAAATGAAGAGAAATGTACATATATTATTGTGGCTGAATTAAATGTATACATTTTAATAGAGGATACTAGGACAGCAATGGTTAACCAGCTAACTTGCTTTAAGAAAAATAAGGGAAATGTAAATGAGCTGTTAAACCATTAAAATGTCACCCCCATAGTGCGGAATAGGACCGGAGAAGCTAGGTCTGGGAAAAAGCCTTTGTTCATTTGATCAGTAAAAAAAGGGTAAACCTCAGGCACTGCCATAAACATTTAGATGTGTACTGTAACCATCTATGCTACATTCCTGTTTTAGCTTCAAAGGGGAATACTGTGAGAACCTAGAGTCAGGTGACCAGATTAGGTCATTCTGCTAGCCCTCTTGGAAAGTATATTTTAGATATTACAAAGAGAAATCTAAGAGTACTGAGTATTCAGTTTTAGGGAACCTGACTAAAAAGACTCTCACTCACAGCAACTTGCCTTGCAATAGTAAGTAACTTAACTAGGAAACATTAATTATTTTAGATAAGTCAGGAATATAGTGAAGCTTAGTTTAGATATTGTTTTTCTTTATTTGTCTGAGTCTGTCCATCACTGTTCTTTTCAATATTTTCTGTGATTTGAAATCCAGTTTACTGTAAATATATATTCAATATTTACATGTTATTTTATTATTTATTATTAAATATATTTAAAACTTTTATTGTGGCTGGTCCTTGTAGAACGTATCTAACCTTTGAGGGTACTTATATTTATTTGGTGTCACTGTGTAGGCCACTCCAGAAGATCTAGCTGTCTTGGTCAACTACTATCATTTGCATTAGTATTAATATTGCAGACTACAATTGGACGCCCTTTGTTAAGGGCCTTAGAGTAACTGATTTTGAAGTGTCTGTTGGCAGTGATAACTACCTCACACTCTGGGCAGAAGGGGCCACAACAGGTATATCTGTGCCAGTCTTCCCCAGGTGTTTGTGTATAAAAAAATCAAATCTCTCAGGTGTGTGTGTCAGCTACTTGTGCCAGGGACACGAAGCACTGGGTTCACAAACAGGATGCTTGAGGACTTGGCTTACAAAATCGGCTGAGGACCTAACTCTACAGCTGTACCAGTGGTGGAGTTGTATTGGGGACCTGGAGGGAGACAGATATAGAGACATCCAGACCCCAGGTTGAGTATGTTTCCTGTGTGCTGTTAAAGGAAATTGTACTTGATGCAGAGAGGTCTGCATCTGGACATTCTTACTATATCCATTTGTATTCCAGGTGCATGTCCCTCTCTAGTGTCAGTGCTGAGGATTCAGGCTCCTTGATTACTGGTCCAGCATGGGGACATCACATATTGGTGGCTATCACATATTGGTAGCAGTGGAGGGCATCACAAAGTGAATGTGGCACCGGACTTCCAAGATGGCTACACAATGAGTAACAGCTTAATTCTGTCTCTCCCAGTGCGATAACAGAAACATAGCAGAGAAAACCAGTGGAACTAGATTTCTAGGTAAATTTCAGTAACTGACTACGAAGTGCACTGCGTAGATAGATGCCAGGAAAAAAGAAATATAAAGGACCTAAAGGAGAATTACCTACAAAAGTTGAGGAAAAAACATAGACTGGAAAAAGTACTGCAGCTGTTAAAGAAGTAGTGCAAGTTCCAAACATGACTTTCAGTAACCTAGAGGAAACTATAAAACAGCTGCACACAGACCTAGTTAAAATAAATGAAACACTGATGGAGTATATCAACACAAACAGAAAAAAGCTGGAAAAAATGGAAGAAGCATTGAACAGATATTCAGATAAGCTGGCAGAACTGCAAAACTCAGAGGTTGAAATGAAGAAAAGGCTGGCTAAATATAAAACTGCACAAGAAGAGATGTTTCAAAAAATAATATAATTAGAGGACAGAGCAGAACAGAGAAAATGTTAGATTTTCTGCTGTAGCAGAGAAGTTGGAAGGAACAGACTGTATTAATTTTATGAAAGTACAAATAAGCAACTGGACTGGTATTCCACAACAAGAATTGTTCGTTGAAAGGGTACATCTTGTGTATGCTCCAAACCTGGCTATGAGAAAACAGCCTAGACCTTTGATAGTAAAAATGCAATCTGACCACCAGGAGCTGATTCTAAGAAAACAGTGAATGTGGCACCATTAACCACCAGTTGAACACATTACTATGTACTGCCTTTGGGGTTTCTGACATAGCTGTTGAAGACCTTATGTTTATTTTTCACCTGGGAGGCTACCTTAACCTCATAGTTGGCTTTGCTTTATCAGATTAGCCCTCTTAGTTGCCTATTTACTTTGATGAGAGAGTTTTTATCTGATTATTGCCAAACTTTTTCCTTTTGTTGTATATTTTGTTTTATTTTGGATGGCACCAGGGCAGTTTACTTTTGGGGTTAGTCCTGGGCTTACTTCTGGTAGGTACAGCAGTATGTATGCAACCATTGACATGGTTGTATAGAGTTTCTGAGAGCAATTCAGCACAGGCTGGTGGGGGGGGGGGGTTGAGGGTCACTGAATTTTCACAAACCATCACATAACAACAGGTAATTTGTATTTGAATAGCTACTAGCTGTGACTGGTTTTAATGGGATTATGGAGTATATTTGATTTCAAAGGAGATGGCTTTATGGTTGGACCTTTCCAGGAAGTACAAGACATGGGGGGGGGTGCTGCAGCATTCTCCCATTTTTGTGAACACAGGGTCCAATATGTTGGAGCCACTAGTGGGCATATTCATTATTTGGTCAAAGTTGCTTGTAAGTATTAAGTTCAGGAATCTCTGTGTCTGTAGAATTGAGGCAGTGTAGGATTCACAGTCTATAGAGGGGTTATTTAAGTCTCCCATGAGTAGGGTATTAGGTTGGATGGTAAGTGTCTCCAGAAGGTCCAAGTATGCATTTTGAGCTTCTTGAGACACTGAGGGTGACCTGTATCTGGTTAGAATATGATACAGGATTTCATCTACAGTGATTCCTCCAGCACATTATCCTGTTTGACCACCCTTTATGCTTTAGGTATTCTTGTTATGGATGTATAGACACCTCAACGTTTAGCCTTTGTCTGTACAGCTACTGGTCTAAAAGTGTGGAAGCCACCGAAACCTTGTTCTACTGATGTACTGTCTGGCAATTTAAAACATGTCTATGTAACTGCACAGATGTCTGTTCTTGAGTATGAGGAGGGCTTGGGTGGAGTATATTTTTATTTAGGCTCCTGGCATTGAGCAGTAACACCTTGAGGTTCTGTTGAGTTGATTTTGCAATTGGCATTGCCTAAAAAATGCTCTGTGGGAGTGGATAAAGTTTTAGCTAGTACTTGAAAGCCTAGAGGGGAAAGATATAGACCATCCTTGGCAAAGCAAAGTGGTACTGTTGGCTATGTCCTCCCAAGCTGACAGTTATTGGAGTCCCATAGAATGACACCAGAAAGACAACCAGTTGTTGAAATCAATCATTTTTTGCTCATATTGTGGCATCATCCTCAGTGATGGTAATATGCTGCTCAATGCTAGGTTCATACCAGCCCGAGATACATGTTCTGCAAGCTCCATAATGTCTTTCTTCATACAGTCTGAGAAGTTACAGCTCAGGTCATATACACCTACAAGGACTATGATGGAATCATATTGTACCTGTGGCATTTTGACTTGAGTGCGTGCATGAGTTGGCAGATCCTGGATCCAGATAAGCAACTAACTGTTATCTTCTCTTTGTTCAGCTTAGTTAGAGGGACATCAGTATATCTTACAATGGAGCCCCTATGGTAAGACTCCTGGGAAGTATATGTGGTGTTAGATGCTGTTTTTTTCTGACTGTCTTTGGGTATGCTAAGGCATAGTTTTGACAACAGGTGGTCTAGGTGATCTTTGTTGTTTAGAAAGATTGCTTTTAACTATTTCAGAATATGTTAGTCTATGTGTGTGTTGTGTGCTATATATTAGGTGGGTGTTATGTGCATAGTTTTGACAACCTGGTATGCACTTGCATGTGAGAGTTTAGCATCTAGTGTCACTGCATTGGTACACCTCTCATATACTGTGTCTCTTCTTTAAGCATTAAGTGGTTGCCAGTAAACATGGGACAATTACTAAAGTGTCTCAAGGTGCCCATATCCACCAAGCTGGCAACAGAGAAGTTAGGAAATTGTATATCTGTACTATCCAGTCCTTTGTTTTACGAGCTACAAGGGGTGGTGTATTGGGGTTAAAAGGCTATTAAAGGTGCTTTGTTGGTACAGACTAATAAGGATGCTTTATTGGGGAAAATTATGCTAAACAGTACTAAATTCTACTAACTTAAATTTTTATACAATATTGAATTCTACTAAATCTGTAGTTATTGCCAACTGCTGCCAAACAAGCTGCTCTAAGCTTGTTGCCATGCAAGGTATTTGTACTACATTACTGTTTTACAGGTTACAGTTTTATGGACCATTCTACAGGAATAATTTGCTTTCTAGAGTGTTTGTTAGGGTACAGGGCAGGGGCACTGCTAACCCACATAAATGTGCAAAATTTATAGCAGCATAGGAAAATCAGAATACTAAATAATGAGCACTCTGGCCAATAAAATAACTACACTACCAGTCCTATAGTGTATTTTCCAACTCAGATAAACCAGGCAAACACCTCCTGCCACGAGATGACTAAACCCATTCTTTCTATTGTAAAATCACAGTAGAAGAGACCCAACATGTGCTGTGAAAACACAAACCACTATAACAACTATCTGGAAATCACTTGCTGAACACAATTTCAAGACAGTCTTACATCAATAAAAGTGAGGGGAACAGCAATTAAAAAAAATCAGTGAAATGCATAAATGCAAGCAGGAAATAGTAGCGATCACTCAAAATTACTTGTGTGATTTAGCAATTAAAATATGACTTTGCCTGGATATCAGTGGATACAAATAAAATAAATCTGGAATGCGGACAAGGACTCCAGGCTTTGTTGAGCTCCATGAAAATGAGCAGAAGACCATATGTAGTAATGGAGGATTACTCAAAAGCAATACTGGTTTGCTGGGTGTGCACTCGGTATCATGGATCTATGGAAAATTATGGGTGGGAAGAATACATAAATAGCTTTTACAACAGTCAATAGTAATGAAAGAGGGGGAGTGACTTTGGACATCAGATTATCATAAGGAATGGAGGGCAGAGGCACAATCTTATAAAACAACAACAGTAAAAGGGTGGCAGGTTTGGTAAAATTTCAAGGAAGAAGCAGGCTAGCTACAGAGGCATTCAGTCAAATAAAAGCAATATTAGAGCTCTTTCAGAAACGTTAGCTTAATGTGTTAGTGGGGGATGGGGCAGACATAGAATGCAAGCAGGTAAATGATAAGCAGAATATATAAGCACTGAAACACAAACTGGAGCAGACAATTGTCTCACTATTGAACTTCTGCTACAGTTTAAGGTGCCAAACTATGCAGAAATGTAACACTGATTATGGAAAAATGCAGTAATAAATGACTAAGGCACAATTCTGGTAATAGTGTGCAGTTCTGCCTCAACTGTGACTTAACCTACAAGACTATGGCCCAGCAGTGTTTAAAATACAAATGGATAGCTTTTATAAGTAATTCTACTTGTGAAACTAGAAGTGCAGAATAATGCAGAAACACACACTTTCTACAACTGCTAATTAAAATACAAGACTAATGTCCCAGAACAAACTAATAAATGAAATCAGCTGGAACAGAGCAGAATCATCCAAAGCGGTATCACCACACAGAGCACAATAAGTGCGACTTAAACATTTAAGCAGAATTGAAATATTTAAACTAATTTGATTCTCTTTCGTTTTTGATGAAAAGCTAGTTACTCAGAGTCCCACACCTTTCCATGTCTTGGATAAAATACAGTGGGTAGGGGTAGCTCAGTGCTCAGAACAGCAGGCTAGCTAGAGAGCCAATCAAATAAAGGCAATATTGGAGCTCTTTCAGAAACTTTAGCTTAATGTGTTAGTGGGGCTGGGCAGACACAGAAAGCAAGCAGGTAAATGATAAGCAGAATATAAAAGCACTGAACCACAAACAGGAGAAGAGACAATTCTCTCACAGTTTTACTTTTAATACAGTTTAAGTAATCAGACCATGCAGGAATTTATCTGTAACACTGTTTATGGAAAAAATGCAGTACTAAATGACTAAGGCACAAATGTGGTAGGGGTAGTTCTGTGCTGGAAAGAGACAACCCTGGAATCTCCCGCTTTCAGTCCTTGAGCTCTCATATTAAATTAGATACGATGGCTTTCTATAAATTCAGATAGCATTAACAATGGGAAAGTTATCATATACAAAAAACACTGTCCCATTTTACAAAATAACCTAGACAAGATATTATTTGGATAAAGAAAAACAGATGAGGAAACAGCAGCAAGACCAAATATTCATCCTTTCATGTTCATAATTCTGAGTTAGGCATGGTAGTCCTTTTTAAAATTTAGGAAAATAGCTGACTAATTATCATTAAATGATCAATTAAACACTATCATTATAAGATCATTTAAACACTGAATATTGCAAAGTGTTTGGTTGCATACTCAGAATTTTTTTAATCTAAAAGCCCTGAAGTAACAAATCATCCTGAATATTTATAGTGTTCTCACTACAAGCACTGAAAAATGGAAATAATATGCACCAGTATATCACTTTTCCACTTTCCATTTTATTATTTTATATTATTATCTCATGCTGAGCCTGAAAATGGTCCGCAGTGATCAGTGTTCTACCCCTGGCAACAAAAAGAAATAAAAATAAAATAACATATGAAGATATTTGCTAAATACTAATACTAGCACGGCTCTAGTCAGTTCCATGAAATACTGTTCAGACCAATAACAGGCATGTGAGTAAAGCAGAGCTATTATAACAGGGTGGCTCATGTCAGAGGTCAGGTAGGATTTTTGAAATGTAAGTGAAGAAACTGGATTAACAAAACAGAAAGAGAAACAAAAAGAGAGGAAGAAATTTCTTGGTTGGCAAGATTAATGTACCTCTCACAGATGGCTGATATATTCATAGGTTCATAGGTAGGTACTAGGGTATTGGTCCTAGGGCCTATATAAGCCTAGCCAAAAAGGTACCCTGGCTTTTGCCACCCAAGAAAATTATTTTCCTGGGCCCCTGTCGAGCAGAGCCACATTGGTGATCCCGGGGTGAATTTCCTATTTCCCATCCAATCATCAAGATTTTTCTTGAAGAGTGCTATTGAGGAGCTTTGCTTGATTGTTCCAGTGTATGGGAAGTCTCTGGGACAGGAATCTATCCCTCCAGCAAGTTCTGTTTATCGTGGTGACAAGGTTTAGGTCCCTGGAGCGTGTAGCTTGGATACATACTAAAAGGGGCATTGTACTCTATAAAATTTATAGGCCACCCCTATAGTGCCTTTTTTAGGCAAGATTCAAATGACAAATTCACCACCATAACAGGTACAAGCAAGCAAAATCTGAGGGTAATGCTACTTAATGCTAGAAGTCTAAAACCTCAAAATACACTCACTCGAGGCACTTCTTAAAATGGAGAACATCGACATCTGGTTCAAGGCGCCAGAGAGAACCCCTGCATTACCAGGCTATAATTCATACCACACCTTTCGGCCACCTAACCTGGACCGAAGCACTAAAGGCAGAGGCGTGTCAATATTCATTAAGGATATCCACACCTCCAGGCTAGTTGCTCAGCATAATGCATCTGAGATTAACCAAGTGCAACTAACTTTGGGCAAGACCGCAATGCAAATTGTAGCTTGCTACAGATCCCACACCATGCCCCAGGATTCCCACTCCTCATTTCTTGATACAATGGAAAATATTAGGGTACAACCTAATACCCTAATAATGGGTGATTTCAACTACCCCACCATTAAATGGGAAAATTACTCATGTACCAACTCTTGTGCTCAACGTTTTCTGGAATTCATAAATTCCAATGCCTTGGATCAACTTATCAACACCCCTACCAGGGGCAGCAATATCCTAGACCTGGTCATTACCAACATGGGCAACCAGTGTTCCACACCAGAGGTCAATTCCTCGTTGGTCAGATCCGACCACAAGCAAATCACCCTAGACATCCACATCAAACTCCCACCCCCCATTAGGGAAACCACCGTGAAAATTTCTCCAAAGCCAACTTCACGCTTCTTAAGACAGAATTGGAAAACTTCACAACACCCATGCTGACGGACAATAGAGATACGACTGCTGAATCCTATACAGTTGCACTTTATAAGCACTTACACAAGTGCATGGATCGTGCAATCCCTAACAGAACCAAGATGCTATCCTCCAAAAAAGGAAGCCAATCTGGTGGTCCTCTGCTACAAACAAACTCTACAACAGAAGAAAGAAACTGTTGCAATAAAGAGTAAAATCCCATGATTGGCAGAACTCTGTGGTCAGCCTCAGTAAGAAGCTAAGATCCCTCATAAAGTCCTCCAAAGCTAGTTACGAAAACAATATCGCCACTGATTCTAAAGACAACCACAAAGCATTCTATAGCTATGTCAAGAATCTCAAGGGCAACACTCACATCTGCTCTGAGTTACAGCACAATGGCACTAAATATACAGAACCAACTGATATTGCCAACATCCTGGCAGATAGTGATTAAGTGATTAAACTTAGCTCTGCTTATCCCAGACTACTTATAAGCTTCTACATATTCTATTATAGATTTTTTTCTCTTTATCTACTCTGTGTCTAGATTTATTCTCTTAAAATACACTGTGTCTAGTCTCTCTAAATACAAAGTTTTCTCTTATACAAATTTTTATTAGGAAATGTGTTCAAATGGCTAACCATAGCTGAAATGTACCATGATTCCTGTTTTACTGAAATGCAACAAAATGTAATTGAATGTGATTGGTATATGTCAATTTAGCTGTATTTGTAAATATCTCATATTATAAATGATATTGTGTTTTTTTTTTCTGTGTTTGTTGGAGCTTTTCCCCTCGAGCTTCCACTGAAAATGGACATATATCCAGTTGGACTAGCCAGGTCAACAAATGTAAAATAAATAAATAATAAATAAATAAAATAGATAGGTTCAGTGCGAACTTTACCCCTCTCTCATCCGCTAAAGGGCACATCTCTATACCGGAAGAATGCAAAGTACCTGTAATCACGGCTGCACAGGTAAAAAACACACCCTCCAAAGCCAAGAACACAGCATCCATGGGACCTGGCAACATACCAGGCTGCGTTCTACATGAACTACAGAATGAACTGGCACCCCACCTAAGTACCATGTTCAATCATAGCCTCACCTCAGGCTTTGTGCCCACTGAATGGCGCACAGCAATGGTTATCCCACTCCACAAAGGAGGAGCCACCAAGGACCCTGGGAACTACTGCCCCATTAGCCTGATGAGCCTGGTCTGCAAGGCTATGGAGCGTATCATCATGGAACTTATAAACAATGACATTGGTAATCTCCAAACTCTGGACCCTACCCAGTTTGGTTTGTAAAAGGCAGATTATGTCTCCTAAACCTGATAGATTTCTTTGAAGAGGTCATCAAAGCCATAGATGAGGGTAAGGTGGCTCACACAGCCTATCTAGATCTCACCAAGGCTTTCAACACCATCCCCCACTCTGGAATTATAGACAAACTCACTAAACTAGGTATAAATCCCTATGTCACAAGATGGGTTGCCAACTGGCTCACTGACAGAACCCACACTGTGAAAGTAGCAGACTCTAAATCCAACTTCAGACCAGTGACAAGTGGAGTACCACAAGGTTCAGTCCTAGGTCCTCTCCTGTTTGGTATCTACTTCTCTGAAGTACAGGCTAACACAGAAGGTCTTTGTCTAACAAAGTTCTAAGCTGACTGCAAACGAGGAGGCATAATCAAAACTCCTAACGATGTGGACATCCTACAAAAGGGCCTCACTGAGACAGATGCCTGGTGTCAATGCCATGGCCTCAAGCTCAGTGCCAAAAAGTGCATTGTCATCCCTTTTGGTAAAAACTCTGTACCCATGAACTACCACATAGGCGGTAGTCTACTTAACACTGAAAGTGTGATAAGAGACCTTGGGACACAGGTGGACAGTAGTCTTTCCTTCGATAATCACATCACCACAGTAGTCAGGAAATCCTTCTATGTGGCACACCTCATCACAAAAGGTTTCGCATCCAGGAAAAAAGAGGTCATTGTTCCCCTCTACTCATCACTCATTAGACCCATTATAGAGTACAATGCCCCTTTTGGTATGTACCTCACAAGACATCTACAACAACTGGAAAGGCCACAGAAATACGTCACAAAGAGGATTACCGGCCCCAAACAGATGCCCTACAGAGACCGTTTCAAATAACTCCAGCTTTACTCTGTCGCATATCGCCTACTCAGAGGCGATCTCTGCCTAACATACAAAGCTATGTCAAATCCAGAGTTGTTGGACATGCTCCACGTAAAGAAATCCCAATCCCTCGAGCTACACACTCTAGGGACCTAAACCTTGTCACCACAATAAACAGAACATGCTCGAGGGATAGATTCCTGTCTCAGAGACTTCCCATACTCTGGAACAAACTATCTATATCAAACAAAGCTCCTCATTAGCACTCTTCAAGAAAAATCTTGATGATTTGATGGGAGATAGGAAATTCACCCCAGGCATCTCTTCTGTGGCTCTGCTTGACAGGGGCACAGGAAAATAATTTTCTTGGTTGGCAAAAGCCAGGGTACCATTTGGCTAGGCTTATATAGGCCCTAGGGCCAGTAGCCTAGCACTACCTATGAACCTATGAACCTATCTAAATAAACATGCACTCAAAGACAAATTTCTTGCTGTCATGTGAAAGCTTATGTCTGATTAACCAAATTGTTCTAACAATATCTGTCTATGTTGTACTTTTAGCAATATATGACAATTTGTTTATGAAAGTTTAGCAAAAAATATAATTCTGGGATGGTAATAATTAGTAATATATTATATTATTTCTGGAAAAAGTATGAATGCACTGACTATTGTCACCACAAAGAACACTTTTTACTGATGACCTTGCTATTTGTTCAGTTTTAATAGCTTTTATTGTTTACAGAATATTCAGATTTGTTTATCTTATCCTTTTGAAGTTGATTTTTTTCAGAAAATGCTCTGAAATGCAAAATGTGTATTACATTCCACACCACATAGATGTCAGTGAGTTAAGTGTATCGTTCAGTGACTTTATATTCCAGTTCAGATTTAAAGCACATCACATTACAGCATTCTAACTTTGGCTCAACAGCTGCAATAAATCTCCTATAACCAGTTTGTTACAACCATTCTACTTGTCTATAGCAGTGTACTTTGAGAGGATTATGGCTACAATGCATATATTCAGAAACAGCTTTAACTGGTTAGTTCTTTTCCCACTTAAAGCCTTAATTTCTATCCATCTGAGGTGATCATGGCTGATTTATCAACTTACCTAGCTAGGTGGTGTTATGATCCTTTGTGCCCCGAGCTACAGCAAGGGCAATTTGCACTATGGGCAATGCATACTGTGTATAAGCAATTGTGATCACTTAATAACAGCTTGTAAGCTGTCTTTTTTATTATTATTTTTTTAAGCTTTGGCACCTCTTACAAGTTTGCACCCAGGGCAGATGCCTCATTTTCACCATCCCTCCTACAATATTGTTTATGCCTAGAACATTTGTGCCTATAATATTGTTTATGCCTAGAACATTTGTGCTTCTTGCAGATTTGTTTTATGCCAAGCTTCTGATTACAGAAGATGATAGACAACTTTTTTGTAAGAACTTAAGAAGATTAATATAGAATAAGAAACTGTTTTTAGTTTGGAGATTCTACACCACTTTTTCTTATATGAATTATTCCTTAGGTTAATTGAGCATGTATTTTGAAAATTATCTGGAAGATAGTCTGGACTCGTGACATTCACAGTCTCCTATATAGTGTGCCTCTCCTAAACCATGGATGCCTATGCCTACTAAAGCTATCACTTGTAAGTACATGGCAGAGACTGATGAACTGTATATGCAAATTGTTGGCTTGCTGTAACATCCTACTGCTGTAAGTTTAACTTGTAAAACATCTATTCCTGTGAATCCACTTGTAGATATCAGGGCTTCACCCTGTTCCTTCATTAATTTATTCAGGCTGACTTCATAAATGGAGTTGTCTATTGGGTCTTTTTATATGGTTATAGCAAGTAATAATGCCTAATAAGGTGGACATTGTTGGGGAAATAATGGAGCTCCCAGGGGTGTTGTGAGTCCTAACCCTGTCCATTAGGGCATTATTGTGCTTCGCTGAGGGGCTATCTGTTAAACTGTTCCATATTTTTATTTTTTATGTAAAATAGTTCCTCAGCCTAATTATTCAGAGTTGTTATATTATGTGTAACGGTTGTTGTACACATTTTTTTACATCTGGTATTTAATGTGCACACACACACACACACACTCTCACTTAAATTTGCTCAGCAGTTACAGCTAGTTTCTTGACAGAATACAACTGAGATGTTTCACTGTAATCAAATTAATGAAAAATCATACAGCGTAAGGCATTGCCACTGCCCCCAATGCCTCTCCATATCCCTGATTCTATGGAATGTCCTTGGTTTTGGTAAATCATTAAGGATTACAGCCACGCAGTAAAGCCAGACGTTATAGCGTCATACTTTTTATTGTTCAGACAATGCTTGTTGGTGGAAAGCCTCTTGCTCTATTATCTAAATGCTGATCATGATTTTGTTTTCTCAGAATTCTCGAGCGAAGATGTTACAAGGGATAGTTCACTTTCTCTCTCTCTCTCACTCTCCCCATCCTTACACATACACACACTGCAAAAAATTGTGTTTGTTTGAACTATATGATTTAATCATAACACATTTTATTGCTCACTTCCATTATTTTTATTTTAATGCAGCATCCACTTAACTGGTCCTGCAGTTTCTCTTGCTAGCCAAGTTTTCTTTTAAACATATATATATATATATATATATACACACATACACACACACACACACACACACACACACACACATATATATACACACACACACACACACACACACACATATATATATATATATATATATACACACACACACACACACACACACACACACACACACACACACACACACACACACATATGCCTTTTTCCTTTTTTATGCTTGTTAAGTATCAAAGTGGCATTTAATCAGCATAAAAAAGACGGTGCCCATTTGCTTTTTTTGCGCCATGCTTTATGACAGCTTAATATGCTACCAAGAAGAGATGTACTTGTTTTTTACCAGGCAAAATCTATACATTAATACACTGTTAGATAATATTATTTCTTGAAATTGATATCAGTCTATGATCGGCCCATTATTTAAAAAAGGTTAACTAACATAATAAATATTACAATACCACATGGCAAAAACAAAATACTCATGCTAGTTCTGATCTTCATAATTGTCTTAGTCTTTGCATTACATGCCTCTGCCACTTTCAAAATATAAGATTTTATGATCAAACATTGAGAACAAAACATAAGCTTATTTCTTGTACATATCAGAGTGTGCATTTTAATCAATGAAACATGGTCTGCTGCTACTGGAGTTTGCATGATGGCCTGAGACCATGAATAATGAACCGTATGTCATTGTGTATACAATAGTCAGGGTTTAGAATCTCTTTTTTACATGGGAAATTTACATATACATATCTCCCAGTGAAAACCTAAATAAGGGGGGTTGCAAATACTTGTGTTCAGATATTTTTTTGTGTTAATAGGAACTTTCCAGTTTGGGTCTTTTATGTAGCTGCTATAGGATCTTTGCTCTTTTGAGTCCATGATTTATTTATAAAAGTTCATCATTAATTATAACAACTTACACTTCATCTCAGAATGTGATTCTTCACAGATCCTATTGTCCAGTGTGAATTCTTTTCAGATGCAACCACAGTTTAGATGCATCCTTTATCAGGGCAGGTCACACTCTATTAATTTTCAGATCCATTATGTGTCATTGAATTTAATTATTTGCCTAAAAGCATATGGGGAAAAACCATGAGTCTGCTGTCACATGATATACAATTTCATGCTTAAAGGCCTATAAAGAAAATGTGCAATATCTGCAGTGAATTGGTACCATATCATCACATTTTGTTCTTCTAAAGTGATATGAAGTTCAAATAGAAAAAACCCTAGCTACTTTATTGCACCAGACCACCTGCCCTCAAAATTGTTTGCAAACAAGTCAGTGTTTCACACTCCTTTTTCATTACCGCAGCTCTTAAAAGCCTGCCCAACATTCCAGTTGTTCTATCATATATTTTATGCACTGCTGATAAAGTCAGATTTATTTGTCTTTGCACATATCTACTGCTCTGAAAAGTAACTTTCAGAGTTTATCTTACTACTCTTTGATACTAAAACCAGAGTAGCAGCAATTAATCTCTTTCTCTTTTCTCTTGCAAGTAGGTATTAAAAAATAATACATCTCATGTACATATTTATTTAGTTAATTTTTTTCTTTTTTATTTGTTTTTCAGTATGAGTATGAAAGTTTCTATACTTTTTAAGGCAACACTGAGGAGGAAATAAAATGTAAGCAAATAAACAGATCACCACTGCAGAAAATCATGTTTGCTGAAAAAAAAATCTTTCAGTTTATCAGTTTATACTGTTTATCCAGAGACTAGTGAGACCAAATTATAACACAGTCAGTATTTAGTGCAAAGGCAAGAAAAAAGATTACAGCCATTTAACATGTTAACATATAATACATTTACTCTGAATGACCACCCTCCAGAATTTGTCAGCTTTGAGTAGCTGTGACTCTAAACGTGCAAATGTCTAAAAATCTAAGGATAAACTTATATATAACTGGCATGCGCATTTACTTACTTGTATGCTGGTAGGTGATACTGGGTTTCCATTATCAGAAACTATTGGATTACACAGAAAAGAGTTTTTTCGTGTTCTTAAATTAGCAAACATGAAGTGTATAAACAGATTTTGTACAGTTTACATTGTGACTGCCCAAAATGAGTGTTTTAATACAACATGAACAGTTAGGAAACTGAGAATATACCAAGACAAGAAATCATTATAAACAGATAGTGGGAAGGTTGGCATTGTGGTTAAGGTCTTAACCTCAAAAATACAAAGTACAATGTTTGATTCTGGCCTGTGAATATTAGATAGGCTTATAATACTCTACAGACATGGACCCAGAGTCAGACAGAGAACACTGTCTGGTTAAGTGACTTGCTCAGAGTCACAGAATAGGCAAATGGAGGCTGAGGGAATCAAACGCTGTGTCTTAGAAAGCCATGGCCCCTACACATGCTCAAGGTGAAACTGCTCGAGTGTCAGTAGCATGCAGAAAAAAAAAAAAGATAATATTACAGCATAATACCAAAAAGCATGCGCTGGCTGTCAATGTTTCACTTCTTTTGGGAAATTGCTCTCTTCTTTGAGTTGATGCGACCATGAAGTTAGTATATATATATATATATATATATATATATATATATATATATATATATATATATATATATATATATATATAGCTATAGATATATATATAAGTCCAGGGAATTGGGGGTGCTTGCCCCTCACACTGAAGAGTTGCAGTAACAGCAAAAAAAAAATATTAAAATTGATTTTTTTTTTTTTTGCCTTTTTGAGTTTCAGCCATTTGTTTCATCCTTTCCGCAGACTGACTTTCAGGAAGTCAGCATTTCATAGCAGAACTGGAAAACATATATATCGCAGCAATCCATGATTTTGCCTCAGATCTTTGCCTTGTCCCTCATAAAAATTGTGATTATTTGGTAAATCACCGAGGATTACAGTCAGCTAATGATTCTTGACATTAAACTTTCTTACTTCTTATTGTTCAGAAAATGCAAGTTGAAGCAAACCTGTTGTGACATTAACTTTATAAGTGAACTGGAGTAATATTTACAAAATGTTCCTGATTTGGGGCCTTTTCCTTATCATTTTTGGCTTTATCCATAATTCTTGAATAAAAAAGTTGAGAGCTATACAGGAAGCAGCTTTTTAACAACTCATAGCTTTCACCCTCTGTGTTAACTCCAAGACATCCTCTGTGTTAACTGCCAGCACAAGTAATTAACCCCTCCCCACCATGCAAGTAAAAATAAATGCCTCATAGTGGCAAATACAGTCTGTAAATATGGACTTAATTCCCTGAACCTCCAATTGCCAAACTGGTTTGATTTTTCAAAGGTTAATGGCCTTTCAAATAATCAGACTATTTTAGCTAGTGGAGGTACAGTGAACCAATAACTGTAGTTGGTAACATTTTAATTTACAGTTATTTAAATTAAGCGGAGTTACATTTGATTCAGATGAGCAGTGTTACATAACCTCTGTCCAGGCGTTTTTATATAGCACACATTTTGATTTCTCTGCTGTTTTGTTTCCATCTCCTTCCCCTCTAAGCCACTCTCCTCACAGTATGACCCCTTTTCATTCTGTAATGGGTCTAAACAAAACAAAGAAGAAGAAAAAAATATTATTACTCCTCTGGGTGGGCAGAATGAATTTGTGTTCAGAAGCTGTTGTGAGCAAATGAGAATTGTTTACATGTCATTTTATGTGTAACACTTATCTGTTGAACATGGAATATCCTAACCTCTATAAAGCAGTACCCACATGTCAATATCACAAACACCTTTACTCAATGCAGGAGCAACACATCCTTTAGTTTTTGACAATTTTTTCAGTTTTGTTTCTGCAACCAGCAGAATGCATCCATAGCCCAGGCAAAATCTATATCACCAGTATAATTATTTCTGACTTTCTGAGGTGGCTAATATGTTGATAATAAGGTAATACGTGCCATTAAAATAATAGACCCATTGTCCACACATATTCATTTGGAAAGAGTTTGTCCTACACTTTTGAATATTTTGAAAATTAATCTGTCAGAAAGAGAGCTGAGATGACAACAAATGTGGATGTGGATTCCTATTTATTTGTGATTCTCCCTGCATCTCAGATTCGTTGAAGTCATGGCTCCAGCTTCCACAAGACAGACAGACTGAACTTTTTATAGCTTGTATGTTGTCCTAATGTGTCTTACTGTATGCCTTTCCTCTACTTCATTATCTTATATTCTTCTCTTTTTTTCATTGAATTATATTTTTGGTTTGTGTTCCTTCCTCCCCCCCTCTGACCATTAAGACTTCAAACCCTGTTGACTGTTATTTTGGTTCACTTGCTCCAGGGAATCCTAAGGCTCTGATGAAGGTAAGAGCCAAAAATTGTGGCTATCACTCAGTGGGAATTTTGAACATTTTCTGTGTTCCTAATTCCCCCTCCCTCTTGGGTAGCAGGCATGGTGCGGTGGTTGCTATATTGAGCCCACTACTGCATGTTTCTGAACAACCATTATGTTCACCTAGAATATGATGCATTCCTTGGCTGGGCTTGGGACATTTATTTTATTTATTTATTTATTTGGAAATAGGTGAGCTGGACCATTAGGGATCCTTTTCAGTCACAACCCAGCTACAACACAAAAAATGAAAAAAGTAAATTGTATTAAAGTTTACATAGACCCATCGCCTCACACAAGGGTCCTGGTGACAGGAGGAGCAGAGTGCATTGATTCCTGACAGTGTCTGGTTGGGCAGTGAGTGTCTGTGCTTGACATTCATAATTGGTCTGGTTGCTATTCAAGACATCTACCAGGAAATGCTACAACAAGCCTACACACCCTTGTATCATAAGGATCAACACTGCGGATCACCAAACAAGCTGTGGCATGCTTCTCATCTTGGGATTGGTGCTAATGTTTTGCTTCTGGTGAGACAAAAAGCAAAGGAGCATTGCATCCCAGCAGAGTAAAGCTGTGGTAAGAGCAGCACTAGTAGTGACCAGGCAATAGCCATTCGTGCAACTTCCCTCTTTACACCATTCTTGACAAGCTAATTCTTTGTTTTCAGTAAGTATTGCTTGATTTGTTTCTAACTTAAGAATATCTGCCTAAATACCTCATCTTTAAATTTTCAGGATCTACCTATTAGTTTCCCCTCAAGAATTTGGCAGTGCCCTGTCTAGACACAGATGCCTTGAGTGACATTTTTCCTGTAAAAGCACGATTGAAATTTCACCAATACCTAGTTGCACACAGGACAACTAGTTTGCAGTGAGAAGCCCCATCCCCAGAGTTGCAAACCGGATACTCCTGACACTGTTCAGGCTCCCCATCCATGTGAATCAGAGTTCCTCCCTAACCCAATTCAAGTGTAACTTGGACAATTGGATGAGGAATGGGAAATTCATCCCTGGTTTGGCACCTATGTCTCTAATGGACACAGGCAACCTGTAAATGGTTCATCTCCCAGGCCCTAGCTTGTAAATGGTTCATCTCCCAAGCACCTGCTTACACTTATCAAGGGACCAGAACTTGTCAGAGATTTGGGATGCATGACTAGGCTTAAAAATGCTCTTGTGGTCATTAGCCTAGTAAACACCTATGGACCTATAAACCTATGAAGCTTCTACCACAGAACCGTGGATCAAATACTCAGTCACACATGCTATTTGTCAATTAAATTCTTCAACATTTTTACAGTAGCCACTTGCCTAATCTCTAAAGGAAACAAGTTCCACAGACATCTGTCCCTAGGAACAAAGATGTCAGATTTCATCCTACTTTCATTTCTAAATAAATACACCAAGTAAGTGTTGTTACTTGTGTTCAAGTCATGTGACATAAAGGTGATACTCAGAGTTGTTGCTAAGTGTTTATTCTTTATGCTCTAAAACATCATTATAAGTTCACCTCTTAAAGGTACAGGTAAAGAGACTTAGTACATTTATTGTTTTAGCATTGCTGATGCAACTTAAAGCATATATGCTCTCAGTAAATTATTTATGAATTATTTTAACCTGTCTTAAGGAGCATATGCATATGCTGAGCTACAGTACTATATGAGTGGTCTTATATAAGCTTTATATAATGGGATAAGAGCATCTTGTTTCCTTCTAGATGGTATAAAATATATCACTCATAATTCAATAGCACTTTCTTATAACTGTATTAATTTGATTATCACTGTTAAGTAGATTGTTAATTACTACACCTAGGTGTTTGAAAGTCAGTTGATTATCTATAATATAAGGATAGTATTGACTTACCTTTACAAAATGCAAAATAGTACACATTCGTTACTGAATACTTACTACTCAAGTGGTTCTGTAGAAAAGCTTGTTACTTAATAGTTATAATCAATGAAACCACTATGGAGTCATCTGCAAACATACTCAGTCAAATGTTAGTACTTATTGGTATTTATGACATGAAAGGATTAAATAGCATCTGACCCAACACCTAATCTTGCAGAACTATGGAACCATTTTTTTAATTGTTAGTCTGAGTATGCATTTGCTATTTTCATCCTGCACATCATAGCAGCCACTTTTTTCTCTAGTTTATAATTTAACATTTATTTTGTTCTTATGCATCTCAAACAAGATTGATTTGTGTGGAACTGAATCAAACACTTTTGACAAGTCTGGTTAAAATCCCAGTCTGATCAAGGTTACATTACATGTGGCAAAGGCATACTGTAAAAATATAACGACAGGAATAGGCAGATTGACATCACACTATAAACAATCAGAAATAGTTTCACTGACACAGTAGAATAAGCATTTTGAAATTGCTTGAGACAGCTTGTAATGATATAGCACTTATATTACAAATTTAGTTAATTTCCATTGATGGGTGAAGGCAGCAGGAGTACAAAGTTGAAAAGTGGCATACCTCTCAGCCTCTTAGATTAAGAAATCTGGTCAAAGCCAAAAATAATGGAGAACAAAGGACAAAACAGAGGGATCATTTTTAAATATTGCTCTTACAAACTTAGAAAGTTAATAGAATGACATGTTTTGCATTGACATCATTTTCTGAAGGTATAAAGCCATTATTTTCTTACTCCATTCCTCAATGATTTCCTGATGATTTGCCAGAAAACCACAAATTTATGAAAAACAGACCAAAAATATTAAGGAAAAATCTGGACATTCTCCAAAAATGTGTACAGCTGAGAGGTATAAAGGGAGGTGGGAAGTAAATTCCAATTGCAGAATCTCACAGAACAAGCTCTATCAGTACACACTAGGAAGTATCTTGGGGAAGGGAGGGAGGAGTCAGACGATCTTAGAGATATAGACGCCTGATTAATGCAGTTGGGTTGTTGTAGACTTGCAAAGGCCTAAATGAAGGACTTTTGAAAAGAAGTATGCTGATAAGAAGGCTTAGTCTTTCAGTAATATGAATCCAATCTATTTACTTAATTTCTTCACAGAGATTGAGCCTCCTGCCTGCTCTCAAAGTGAAGCAACACATATGGCATTGCAAATTTTGAAGTTTTTATATGCTTTAGGTAGATATAGATTCAGTGACTGGAAACATACCTCTCAACTGTCCAGAATTTTTCAGAATGTCTAGATTTTAACTTCATATTTTTGATGTGCTCTGTCCACAATTGTTGAGCTAAGAGATTGAGAGGTATGATGGTAAGGGAATATTCTAAGACTGATAAAAGTATACCTTTTCAAATTGCCCCCCCCCCATACCCCATTTGATTTGTAAGCAGTTTGGAAATGCTGTTGCATGAAGCACAATTTGGTCACACCCTTAACAACACTGTCCAACCTAAGCTTCCATATGGGTTTTGCACCAGATAAATGGAAAACAACAGTTATTCCCCTGCATAAGGAACAACCTTCCATTGACCCAGGCAATTACAGACCCATAAGTCTGACCAGCCTTATATGCAATGCAATGGAAATAATTACCATGGAATTAATCAGTAAGGACATAGGAAAACTCCAAACACTGGCCTCATCTTAATTTAGATTTGAAAAAGGCAGTTCATCCTTACTCATCCTGGCAGAATTTTTTGAAAAGGTCACTAAAGTAATGGACAAAGGCAAAATGGTACACACCCCCTACCTCCACCTGGCCAAGGCTTTAAACACAGTCCTCCACTCATGCGTAGCAGAAAATCTTAATGAACTAGGAATAAACCTCTTCGTTACCCACTGGGTCACCAACTGGGTCACAGATAGAAATCAGGAGATAAAAATAGGGGAAGCACCTTCCACAAAAATGAACCAACAAAAATCAAAAGCAGCATGAAAACTGTAAACTAGTTTACTAGGTTCTATCAAGGTGATGGGGTCTAACTAGACATTTAAGGTACACAGGACCCATATCTTGTTGGGCACATACCAGTACCTAGTATCTCACCACCAAATAAAACAAGGGACTGGATAAGTGATGTACTATGTCCTCATTTCAATGCTCAAAATTTTAATAATTTGGTCTTCAGTGGGTTCAGTCAAAATCAGCAGTATTGAGTTCAAAGTAGGCAAGCCTCCATGACACCAAGAGCAGTGTTGGTAGATGGTGCAAATGAAAGACGGGGCTAAATATCATCAGCATACCTGTGATAACTCCTCTTTCCATGATCATATATGACATCTTCTAGAAGCAGCACAAAAATCAGGCATAACAGTAGTCCAAGCATTGAACCATGAGAGACCTCAGAAGACAAAGCTAGATCTTCCAAATAGCTAGTACCAGAGTTCACCCTCTCCAGTATGCTCATCAGCTGAGAAGATAGTCATGTTAAAACCTGACCGCCAATACCATACCAGCTTTGTAAATGATGATGCATTAAATCATGATCCATAGGTTTTTTTTAATATCTTTTTCAGTCCACCCCACTCCAGCCCCTGCCAAATACTGGGTTGTAATCATTGCCCATTCATTCCCATCACTGAGAAGGAGCAATCCATGACATGGCCATCACACAGGCACCCATAAAGGGGCCCTAACCCAAACCATGGTGGCAGACATGGGTATCCACACTACTGCAAGGGTGTCCTATGCTGCCCCACTAACATGTGCATGTCCCCACACATATACAGCAGGACCACATTTTCTGGTACTAGGGCTACTGGTTATGTCAAAGTCTCCACCTGTGTAGAAGCAACAGCTGAGTTGGACTACCAATTCTCCGCACCCCACCCACCAAGATGACTGTGCTGTTGTAAACCTCTCACTCCCATCCTCTCCTACTTGGTTCTTCTAGCACCTGAGCTGCTGAGGAAAATTGAGTTATTTGGGTCATATTTATGGATTTATCCCTCTTTGGCAAGACAATGATCCATAGATGCAAATGCCACTGAGAAATTGGCTACAATGAAGGTAAAACAATATTTCTAATCTCTTGCTCTAAACAGAGCAGTATAGACTCTAATGAGAGCAGTCTCAGTCCTAATACTGGAATGAAAAGGATCCAGTTAACTATGGCAGGGTAGCTGGTCATCTAACTGCAGAGCCATGCAGACCCATGACCTTTCTCCCAAATCCACAAAGGCTGTATTGTCAGAAAAGAATAAATATCCCATCTTGGTGATCCAAAATGTTTCTGGATCTCTGATCAAGCAACAAAAACATATTAGAACCCGCAAGCAATAAAAATAGTCCTAGCAGAGTTCTTAATTACATAAAAAGTCTTATTTCCACATCACCTAAACACCCAACTAGCCCCTAACTCATTATCATCTGTGAATTCTTAACTCTTCTACCTCAGAAACA
The DNA here is from genome assembly GCF_019279795.1 of Protopterus annectens. Classification (NCBI taxonomy): domain Eukaryota; kingdom Metazoa; phylum Chordata; order Ceratodontiformes; family Protopteridae; genus Protopterus; species Protopterus annectens. The sequence continues at coordinate 1,469,419,402 of NC_056732.1, read as the reverse complement.
TCACAACAAGTGGATACATGAAGCACCAGAAAATATTGATGTTAACACCAGAAATATTGATATTAACAAATCAGTAAGTAATAGAGACAGGTTTACCTTTAAATAGTCGATTGCACTTTGTCGAACGGCCACTTTATCAATGCGTTTTGCGCAAACCAAAACCGAGAAAAATTTTAAATGTCGAAAAACATTCGACATTACCGGCCGCGCAACACCTCCACACCCATGATACCATTGATCAAAAAGGGGTGAGGTTTTACCATTCGTATATTCGGAATTCGACATTGGAGACACTCGCATTTCGGCATTCATGCAAGGTAAACCCTAGAAACATTGTCACATCATTTCTACAAACATGTATGTACAAATATAAATTTATTCTTACTACTGCTGCACTACCATACAGTTGGAAACATGCAATCATTGTTCCAATCCCTAAAACTAAAAAAACACATCAGCTTGCCTCGTGGCATAGGGGGATAAATCCCTGACTACAATCCAGGTGACCCAAGTTCGACTAATGGTTTGGGTGCTTGGCAGCAGAGGCAGGGAGGATAGGTGTGTCACTCCTGATGAGGAGGGATGGTGGTTCTCTACCATGATGTGGGAAGACATGGGCTTGGCAATCCAAGCTGGTGAAAGTGGATCCTGTCAATATATGTAAGTGAGTTCACATACATAATCTAGTTGACACAGGCAGCCCTTTCAGTGACACATGTGCTCAGGTAAACACTAGGGGCAGGGTTAGGTCATAAAAGTAAAACAAAAAAAAAAAACAGCATCTTCATGGCTGCCAGGATGAAGGCTTCTCTCAAACAGCATTAAATTTGATTAAGATGGAGGGTAGACATGGAGTCAAATACGACCACTCCCAAAAAATTCACATCAGCCCCTGACAAAAGGCCTCTTCCCACACTTTTTTCATTAACTAAAATTATTGAAAAAATGCTGTATTTATTTAGTTTACATTTGTTTACCAGGATGGTCTGACTGGGTGCAGCCCATTTTCAGCTGAGGCCTGGGGAAAAACCTCCATAACACAGTTACAAAGTTTTGACAACAATGTTACAAACAAGTTTCAAACGTCATACAAGAAAGAGAGTGACAACATAGTTATTACATATACAGATTTGGTGGTGTAAGTATAAAGTTATTGTGGGTATAGTAGTAGTTATATGTACATAAAAAGTACTATATATGATATAATATCAGGTCTTGATAGGAAACTATAGATTCCTAGTGGGGAGACAAGAAGGTTAGGTTAGAGGTGGAGCAAGATGAGCAAGGAACAGGAGGTTGAAAATAGAAGTGGGAGGTAGGTAGAGAAAGCAGTTATACTGAAGTTAGAGTAGAGACAGTAGAGAAGGTAACAGATATACTGAAGTTAGAGTAGAGACAGTAGAGAAGGTAACAGATATACTGAAGTTAGAGTAGAGACAGTAGGGAAGGTAACAGATATACTGAAGTTAGAGTAGAGACAGTAGGGAAGGTAACAGATATACTGAAGTTAGAGTAGAGACAGTAGGGAAGGTAACAGATATACTGAAGTTAGAGTAGAGACAGTAGGGAAGGTAACAGATATACTGAAGTTAGAGTAGAGACAGTAGAGAAGGTAATTTGCAGGTAGAAGTGCAATGGAAGGAGGGAAGTGAGAGGAACAGGTCTTATAGGTAAGCAAGTTCTAAGGGGGATGGCTAGTGCAAGGAAAAGAGAGTAAGGGGCTTGGTGGAATTAGTCTGGGCTGATGCAAGAGCAGATCCAATTGTTTTTGAGGTAATCTTTTAGTAGTTTTTTTTTTTTTTAATTGTGGTGGGCTGGTAGTGTCTCCAATATGTTGTGGAATAGTATTCCAAATCTTAGAAATATAGTTGGAATACAGGGAGTCTCCAGCTTTATTGTTGCTGTTGAAAATGTTTAGTAGTGTTCAATGAGAAGACTGGAGAAGTCGAGTGGTAGAATAAGGATGAAGTATCTGTTGGAGGGCAGGGGTTCTTTCAGGTTGGTGTGCTATTTTGTGGGTGAAAAATGAGTTGGGTGTAAGTTAAGTGATGAGGAAATTCTAACTACTTTAGTTGATGTAAGGCAGAACAGTAGTGAGATCTGTGTGGGGATTTGATAGCAAATTTAGTTATTTTATTGTAGCAGGAGTCGAGTTTAGTTAGGTCAGTTTTGCTTAGGTTAGTGCAGATAGGCAAGACATAGAGTATTGTGGACAGGAAATGAGTTCTAGATATGTCTTGCCTGGTGTGGTTAGTGAAGAAAGGCTTGATTTGTGACAGGGAGCCTAGTTTAATGTGAGTCTTCTTAATGGACTGTGCTAGCTGTAAGTCGAATTTCATTTTATTGTCAATTATAACTCCTAGTAATTTTGTTTGAGAGATGACTGATATAATTGTGCTGTTGGAGGAGTGTATTTGAAATGTGGTTGGGGTATTGGGTGCTTTGGTGGGCTGAAAGAACATCAGCTTAGTCTTGAATGGGTTCAGTACAAGTTTTGCTTTACCTAGCCAGCTTTCAACTTCAGAGAAGGACTGTTGTATAGTGACTAGTGATTTCTAATTGTTTTAGAGACGATGCAGTGACAGGAAGTAGAACAGAGAGCTCATGTTGCCATTTGACTGCTTGCTGTCGGCTGGTAAGCTTACTGTGGAACTATAATAGGGAAGAATGGCTGAGATTTAGGTTGACAAGCTCAGCCACTAGTTTCTGGTGTGAGACCATATCAATGGCCTTGGAGAGGTCTAGAAAGATGGAAGAAACAAATTTACCCTGGTTTCTTTGTTGATTTACTCTGTCAGTGAAGCTAAAGGAGGGCAGTTGTGGTGCTATGACATGGGCAAAACCCATGTTGTGTGTGAGATAAGAATCTGTCGGATAGAAGGTGGTTTAAAAGCTGTGTGTGAATACATTTTTCTATTATTTTGGAGAGGGGTGGTAGAATGCCAATGGGTCTATATTTGGATGGTTCAGTAGAGTTGTGCCCCACTTTGTGCAAGAGAATGATGTAGGATATTTTCCAGTTTAGAGGAATGTAGTTTTCTAGGATAGAACAATTAATCTGGCTAGAGACAGGGAAGGCAGTGGACTGTACAGCTACTTTTATGAATTCTGTAGGAAGGTTGTCTTCTGCCAAGGTGGTGGGGTTCAGCTTAATGAGTAGTTTTCCTTATGGTATGGACTACAACAGATTTAAAGAAGTATTACAGGCTTCATTACTGGTGGTTGGGATAGTTGGGGTATTTTGGTGACAGTTGATAAGACAGTGAACTGAGTTTGTAAAGAAGGTATCGAATTGTGAGGCTATGCTGTCAGCTGTTGGAGCTGTTGAAAGATTGGGGGTGAGGCATTTCCTAGTGGAAGGTGTTTTTTTATGGTGTACCAAAATTTTGGGGGATTATTGTGGTTAAGATGTTGGGCAAAAGTATAGTAAGTTTTTTTGTCAGATTTTATGTAGGACTTGGTTTTGTTGTTTGTAGAGCAGTAGGTTTTCTTGTTTGTTGTTGATTTTCAAGTGTAACCAGGTTTTGTCCCTTTGTTTAAGCAGATTTTTGGTGTTGTTTGTTAGCCATGGTTTATAGTGATTTGTTAGTTGAGCAGATCCACACAGGGCTAAGCTGTTTATGATGTTGAGAAAGGTGGTATTAAAGTACTGTATGGCAGCATCTAGCTGAAGAGTACTGAGGGGTGCCCAATTACATTGTTGTAAAAGGGAAAGGAATGTTTGGGCCTTAAATTTCTTCTTATTATGGATTAGCTGGAAGAATAATTGCCTGGGTGGGCCAAGGTTATGTCTTAGTAGATAAGTGGGGAGGTGATCTCTGATACTATCAGGGAGGCAGCCAGCTTGGAAGGTTGCTGGTGGTTTGTTAGTAAAGGTCCAGTCTAGAACAGAATGTCTGTTGGAGGTTTTGTCTATTCTGGTTGCTTCTTGTATGATTTGGGAGAAACCATGTAGGTTTATAAAGGTGGTGAGGTTATCGGAGTTATAAGTGGATCAATCAATATTAAGGTCACCCATTATGATGTTTTTTTGTTGGAAGGTTTGAGATATCCAGTGAAGAATGTCTTCATCTGGGTTAGGGATGTCACCTGGTGGGATATAGATGGCAATACGTATTAGCTGTTTGTTATTGTTATTGTTGAATTTACTTTGGTGATAAGAGTTTCAATGCTAGTGAATGTGGGTATGTTTGTGCTGATGAGTTCTAGTTCTAAATTTTATTTAAACATAATGGCTAACCCACCCCCTCATTTGTTCTGACGATCACATCTGTGTAGGTTGCAACCTGGATGGAGGATTTCATTATTTTTCATTTCTGGTTTCAGTGAGGTTTTTGTCAGAATGGTTATATCAGGAGAGTATAAGGAAAGTAAGGCATGGAGTTCATGTACCCTGTTGACTATACTCCTTAGATTTATATTAAGTAATAGCAGATTGTGTCCCCTAGTGGGGAAGGGATGGTAGAGCAGTATTGTGGGGTATGAGTGGTGGCTAGTTTTTTATTATGTTTGGGGTCAGGGTTAGGGTGCATATCACCACTGAGTTGTAGTTTTGATAATATGTTTATGATGGTTTTCATGAATTTGGTTAGCAGTTTGTTGTGGTGAAGGATTGTTTGAGATTTTAAGTGAATTTGGTAGCATTTAAGTGGGAAGAAGCCTATGTAAGTAATGTTATAGAGATCAGATGCAATTTTGGGGTTGTTTTGAGGTGTTTGATGGTGATGGTTATTAGTGATATTGTTGGAAGGGTTGTAGTTGTGGAGTGAGGTGTGGTAGGATGTTAGATGGTAGATAAGAATTAACAGGATGAGGCTTGTTGTTTGGAGGTATAGAGTTTTTAATGTAATAGTTTGGGGAGATTTGGACATTGAATTGTGAGAGAGTGGAGAGAGATAAAGTATGAAAGAGTGGTAGGGAGAAGGAATTATTTAATGGACGGGTTTTGAGATTGGTGGTTATGAGTTGGAAGTGACAGTGGGAGATGACAGAGATGTGATATTAGTGGTGAGGGTATTTATGATGGAACGGGGAGGGTGATAAGAGAGAGATAGAGGCAGGAGGGGAATGGACTAGATACTTAGTGGATGGGTGGGATTGTGACTGTTGTGTATGCGTGGGAGATTGCAGTAGGTCACAGTGATGCAAGGATGTGGCTGAGTTTGATTAGTTAGGGTATATATTCAATTAATAGAATGCATTTCTAAATAAGAACTACTCTCAAACAAGTAATATGGATTCAGGAATGATTACAATACCAAAAAGCAGATTGTACAGTAACTATTCAGATATGTCAAGCAATGGAAAATGGTAAACTAACTGGAGAAATTTTTATTGACCTAAAATGCACCTCCCAATATATTAAACACACTCTTATTATTAAGCACCTTAAGATCTGATTCAGGTTGCAATTCTATGTTGTACTAACCAAAAATAGGGAGTATTAACTAACTTTAGCATCATTAACACAGCTCTAAAGTCTCTCTCAGCTTATCTCTCTAAGAGCATAATCTAATGCAAGATCATAATACATCTAAAATGGTGCCTTCTCTTCAAAAATCAATAGCAGGCTCCTTACCATTCTCATTTTCAGTAATAATTTATCTCTGAATCTGATTCATCTACACTGTGTATTATAATACATCTAAAATGGTGCCTTCTCTTCAAAAGTCAATAGCAGGCTCCTTACCATTCTCATTTTTAGTAATAATTTACCTCTGAATCTGATTCATCTACACTGTGTATTATAATACATCTAAAATGGTGCCTTCTCTTCAAAAATCAATAGCAGGCTCCTTACCATTCTCATTTTCAGTAATAATTTACCTCTGAATCTGATTCATCTACACTGTGTATTATAATACATCTAAAATGGTGCCTTCTCTTCAAAAATCAATAGCAGGCTCCTTACCATTCTCATTTTTAGTAATAATTTACCTCTGAATCTGATTTATCTACACTGTGTATTATAATACATCTAAAATGGTGCCTTCTCTTCAAAAATCAATAGCAGGCTCCTTACCATTCTCATTTTTAGTAATAATTTACCTCTGAATCTGATTCATCTACACTGTGTATTATAATACATCTAAAATGGTGCCTTCTCTTCAAAAATCAATAGCAGGCTCCTTACCATTCTCATTTTTAGTAATAATTTACCTCTGAATCTGATTTATCTACACTGTGTATTATAATACATCTAAAATGGTGCCTTCTCTTCAAAAATCAATAGCAGGCTCCTTACCATTCTCATTTTCAGTAATAATTTACCTCTGAATCTGATTTATCTACACTGTGTATTATAATACATCTAAAATGGTGCCTTCTCTTCAAAATCAATAGCAGGCTCCTTACCATTCTCATTTTAGTAATAATTTACCTCTGAATCTGATTTATCTACACTGTGTATTATAATACATCTAAAATGGTGCCTTCTCTTCAAAAATCAATAGCAGGCTCCTTACCATTCTCATTTTTAGTAATAATTTACCTCTGAATCTGATTTATCTACACTGTGTATTATAATACATCTAAAATGGTGCCTTCTCTTCAAAAATCAATAGCAGGCTCCTTACCATTCTCATTTTTAGTAATAATTTACCTCTGAATCTGATTTATCTACACTGTGTATTATAATACATCTAAAATGGTGCCTTCTCTTCAAAAATCAATAGCAGGCTCCTTACCATTCTCATTTTAGTAATAATTTACCTCTGAATCTGATTTATCTACACTGTGTATTATAATACATCTAAAATGGTGCCTTCTCTTCAAAAAGCAATAGCAGGCTCCTTACCATTCTCATTTTCAGTAATAATTTACCTCTGAATCTGATTTATCTACACTGTGTATTATAATACATCTAAAATGGTGCCTTCTCTTCAAAAATCAATAGCAGGCTCCTTACCATTCTCATTTTTAGTAATAATTTACCTCTGAATCTGATTCATCTACACTGTGTATTATAATACATCTAAAATGGTGCCTTCTCTTCAAAAATCAATAGCAGGCTCCTTACCATTCTCATTTTAGTAATAATTTACCTCTGAATCTGATTTATCTACACTGTGTATTATAATACATCTAAAATGGTGCCTTCTCTTCAAAAATCAATAGCAGGCTCCTTACCATTCTCATTTTAGTAATAATTTACCTCTGAATCTGATTTATCTACACTGTGTATTATAATACATCTAAAATGGTGCCTTCTCTTCAAAAGTCAATAGCAGGCTCCTTACCATTCTCATTTTTAGTAATAATTTACCTCTGAATCTGATTTATCTACACTGTGTATTATAATACATCTAAAATGGTGCCTTCTCTTCAAAAATCAATAGCAGGCTCCTTACCATTCTCATTTTTAGTAATAATTTACCTCTGAATCTGATTTATCTACACTGTGTATTATAATACATCTAAAATGGTGCCTTCTCTTCAAAAATCAATAGCAGGCTCATTACCATTCTCATTTTTAGTAATAATTTACCTCTGAATCTGATTTATCTACACTGTGTATTATAATACATCTAAAATGGTGCCTTCTCTTCAAAAATCAATAGCAGGCTCCTTACCATTCTCATTTTCAGTAATAATTTACCTCTGAATCTGATTCATCTACACTGTGTATTATAATACATCTAAAACGGTGCCTTCTCTTCAAAAATCAATAGCAGGCTCCTTACCATTCTCATTTTCAGTAATAATTTACCTCTGAATCTGATTCATCTACACTGTGTATTATAATACATCTAAAATGGTGCCTTCTCTTCAAAAATCAATAGCAGGCTCCTTACCATTCTCATTTTTAGTAATAATTTACCTCTGAATCTGATTTATCTACACTGTGTATTATAATACATCTAAAATGGTGCCTTCTCTTCAAAAGTCAATAGCAGGCTCCTTACCATTCTCATTTTAGTAATAATTTACCTCTGAATCTGATTCATCTACACTGTGTATTATAATACATCTAAAATGGTGCCTTCTCTTCAAAATCAATAGCAGGCTCCTTACCATTCTCATTTTTAGTAATAATTTACCTCTGAATCTGATTTATCTACACTGTGTATTATAATACATCTAAAATGGTGCCTTCTCTTCAAAAATCAATAGCAGGCTCCTTACCATTCTCATTTTTAGTAATAATTTACCTCTGAATCTGATTCATCTACACTGTGTATTATAATACATCTAAAATGGTGCCTTCTCTTCAAAAATCAATAGCAGGCTCCTTACCATTCTCATTTTCAGTAATAATTTACCTCTGAATCTGATTTATCTACACTGTGTATTATAATACATCTAAAATGGTGCCTTCTCTTCAAAAGTCAATAGCAGGCTCCTTACCATTCTCATTTTTAGTAATAATTTACCTCTGAATCTGATTCATCTACACTGTGTATTATAATACATCTAAAATGGTGCCTTCTCTTCAAAAGTCAATAGCAGGCTCCTTACCATTCTCATTTTTAGTAATAATTTACCTCTGAATCTGATTCATCTACACTGTGCATTATACTACATCTAAAATGGTGCATTCTCTTCAAAAATCAATAGCAGGCTCCTTACCATTCTCATTTTTAGTAATAATTTACCTCTGAATCTGATTCATCTACACTGTGTATTATAATACATCTAAAATGGTGCCTTCTCTTCAAAAATCAATAGCAGGCTCCTTACCATTCTCATTTTTAGTAATAATTTACCTCTGAATCTGATTCATCTACACTGTGTATTATAATACATCTAAAATGGTGCCTTCTCTTCAAAAGTCAATAGCAGGCTACTTACCATTCTCATTTTCAGTAATAATTTACCTCTGAATCTGATTTATCTACACTGTATATTATAATACATCTAAAATGGTGCCTTCTCTTCAAAAATCAATAGCAGGCTCCTTACCATTCTCATTTTTAGTAATAATTTACCTCTGAATCTGATTCATCTACACTGTGTATTATAATACATCTAAAATGGTGCCTTCTCTTCAAAAGTCAATAGCAGGCTCCTTACCATTCTCATTTTCAGTAATAATTTACCTCTGAATCTGATTCATCTACACTGTGTATTATAGGCTGATGACATTGTAGCATTTTCCTTGCATAGTTCAGTAATAAATTACACAAAAATCTGCAACCAGGTTTCAATAACAAATGGAACTGGCTGGCCAAGAATGACTTAATCATTAACTGCAAGAAAACAACCACAACTGTGTTTATCTCCCATGCAAAACTAAAACAAAAAATATCCCAGCAGTACTAAATTCATGCCCACTACGCACACTGCTACCTGCAGTTACAACAAAGATACCCAAGTGTCATATTTAACCGTCACTTAACATTCTCCTCATATACTGATCATATCACAAATACTCCCCTTAATCAAATAAAAGTAACATAGAAGCACTTTGACCTATTCCCTTTTGACATAAAAAAGTTTTGACAATGCAAATTATAATGTCAAGAATAGAATACTTCCTGCCACTATCCGCTTTAAAAATCGTTCAAAATGCTTAAAGTCTTCACGTTACAATATATTAGATCTGTGAATACACATTACTACATGGACCCAGAGAGCATCACTCCACCACAAAAAAAGAAAAAAAAACAGATTGGCTACAGCTAACATGATACATCACTACTTTGCAAGCTCTCTTTCATAAAAGCCTGACCTACAAACTCTGACAGACTCTAAATTTCAGTTTAGTACATCTAATTATGCCCTACATTCAAGATCATACAATACTTTCCTAGCAAGGCTCAATTTCAGTAAAGTCAGATAGGGAAAAGCATTTCGAAAAGTAGCACCCGTACCCTAAAATGTATTGCGATAGGGCATGCAAGCGATAAACATCACCAAATTAAAACAAACATGCTAAAGCATCTAGCTGATAAATAGAAATGTTCCTGATCTGATACAATTTAAGTAGCAGCTCAGAACAGCATATAGGGATATGTGCAAATCAGAATTTCATTAAACTTTATCTACTATGTGAACATAAATGTTATGTAAAATTGTAAATGTTGCATGCTATCAGTGTCTACACTGCCTTTACTTTTCTTCCATACCAATTTGCATTTTCTCTGTTGTGAATACCAAACCAAATATTTTTTTTTATGTTTTGCTATTATGTGATCTTGAACCAGTGTTATTTCTTACTGTATGTATTGTCACTCACCACTTATATTGCCATGTCTATTTGTTGAATAACTCAAAAACTTTAACTGTCTAGTTGGCCTCAGTTCATGGTTGAAAAGAGTCTGTTGACAAGTCTAACATGGTTAAAAAATAAATATATATATAT